>NC_132857.1:9897500-10220000 GCF_048164855.1 Canis lupus baileyi
CAGTTTGTACTGCAGGTTTCAGCTGAAAAATATTCTCTTGGAGATTCCCTCAGCTAAATGATTCCCCATAGAATATTAAAATAATATCCCACTTACTACTTTCAGAGCACTAATCTAACTGTAATTATGTAACTTCTTGTTTGCCCCAGGCTTAGCGCCTCATGAAAATATAAACTCAATGAGGGCAAAAGATCTTTTCAATGTTATTCCATTACATCCCTAGCTCCTAGCAAATTGCTTGGAACTGTAATTTCTTGCTATATTTATATTTGTTGAGTGAATAAATAAACTTTAATCCATTTCCTGATTTTAAAAAAAGGGGTAAGTAAGTAGATAAGTAGATAAGTAGATAAGATGTGACAGAGATGGGATGCCTAAGTAGATAAGATGTGACAGAGATGGGATGATTTCTCTCAAATCCCACGTCTTCACCCTGGGCATGTAGGAGACAATATTTCCCATCATTGCAGTCCTCTGTGGTTCCTTACTTCCTATGCAACTTGGCCAAAGGACTGTGGGTAGAAGGTGGGTAGAAGGTTTACACATTCAGACACTTGACCATAATACTGTTTCAATCATAGGCTTTCATTGATCATTGGCCAACTAGATGCAGAGGATCCCATGGATATTTCTGTGGCTGACCTGGTGGCTGTTGGAGCCACAAGATACAGGTAGCTTGGATTTCTAGATCTTTCCTGGAAAAGAGCAGCACTGTAGACAGACCTTAATTGTGCTGGGTCATAATCTATATGAAAGACAGACTTTCCTTGTATTTATTTACTAAGATTTTATAACTGTTCTTAGCCATTAGGAATTATTATCCTAATATAACATGCAATCATATAGAAAGGTTTTCTGGTTAAGCATGCTGAAAATAATGCTGCCAGATATTTAATAATGCTTTGGGTTCTGTTTATTCTATCCCGATTGATGAACTTATAAGAAAAGCAGTATTAATCTATATGTATAATTAATTTGAGTTTTGTTTCTTAGGTTTCAAATGCTTAATGCAGTTCCTAAAAGCATTAAAACATAAAACGATAAATTTTAGAGAATTTTAAAGCTGTTTGCCAAATAGAAATAATATGAAATAGAAAGCATAACCATTACACTTTCAATATTTCGGCTTAAATGTTATTACATTCCTGGCATGCACTTGCCTGTATGAAATGAGGCTTAATAACACACGAATGTGACCATCATTAATGCAATTCAGAAACCTATACCAAGTGATTAAAGCAACTCAAATCGCCCTTGATCATATTTCTGACCACTTATCAGGAGTGTCTTTATACTGTCATTAGCTGGGCTTCTCCTTTATGATTTTCTATGTCCTTGTCAAGTAATTGCTTCAGAACCAGATCAATGAGAATCCATAAAAAGAATTAAGATCATACTTTAGCTTAAACATCCTTTTCAATGTGGAACTGTCCTCCCTGACATTAGCATGGAACAATTAATATACATACATATGTTCACCTCCCCCCACCCCCCGATTCCCTCTGTTGGGCAAAATAATTTTAAAAACTTAGGATTCTTTACGAAATTCATCATAACCTCCAGATAAAGGGGGAAAATGTGCTTATGGCATCTCAGACTCCACCAGTTCAATGCATTTCCTCTGAAAGATTATAAATGTTTAATGGTTGATATGCCTGAAGAAAACGTTCTGCATGATGGGAAAAAAGTAATTAAACCTAGTAGCGGTTTCTTTTGCAAGCTGTCAAGGTGAAAGGCTAGAACTTACAGAACAGTGAATAAGTGCTGATCAAATATCTATTGAAATTTATTCAGAATTAGTAGTCAATATATTCAACTTCAATACAACTATTTTGGCTGAGAATATAGTGTAAGTAGGTCTGCACTGGCGGTTGTGCTGTCACTGTGCTTAGCCCATGTATCCTCCAATATATATAGTCCACAAATAAGTAAAAATATGGAAATGTTATAGATGTTCAAATATGTGCTATGACCAAAGAACATTAATAACTCATGAAAAATATTAGTCTGAGTTTTAAACTTACTTGCCTTTGAATTTCATTAGTCAAAAAATGGGTACATTTGTACAGATTGATTAATCTCTTGTTTTCACGTTTCACGTTGTTATTTTGTTTTCCTTTATACTTTCTTAACAGCTCACTTCTTGGAAAGAAATTGTTACAGGGAGTGGCGCCTGGGTGGCTCAGTCAGTTAAGCATCTGCCTTTGGCTCAGGTCATGACCTCAGGGCCCTGGGATTGAGCCCCACTTTGGGCTCCCTGTTCAGTGGAGAGCGTCTCCCTCTCCCTTTGCTGCTCCTCCTGCTTGTGCTCATTCTCTCTCTGTCAAATAAGTAAATAAAATCTTAAAAAAAATTTAAAAATATGCATTATATAAACCTATAGAAACTACAATCAAATTTTCCACAGTGGGTAAAATGATACTGAGACTTCTAAAGTCCTTCCACATTGTCTAAGTTGGAGCATGGGATGTTCCAAGACACTGTCAATTATATTGTGCTTTGAAAAGGTCAAATATTTGATTGAAAAGCGAATTGTCAAAATTGTTTTGGAAACATGATTTTTAATACTGTATATGCAGTATTAAAAGTTGTTTTAGAGTAGCACAATTTTATTTGAAACAAAATAACTATTACCACTCCAGTCAAGTTAATGAGAGCTGTTTCTAATGTAAAAGTGGAGAACCACATAGCAAAATTGGGCAATGCTGGAAAGTTCTACAACTTTATATTATCATTTGAAGATGACTATCAGAATTGTACCTGAATAGCAGATTTCATTTCACATCTTTTGGGTAAAACGTATGATGATTTTGCTGTCAAAGTTTTGAAACCATTTCTCTTTTAAAATAGGGCAGAGCAAAGCTTTTTTTAAAGTAACAATTTCTATCCTGTTCCTATTAATTGTAGCATGTTAAAAAATTATTTCAGCATATATGTATATTATTCTCTTTTAAAAATATTTCAGTTGGTTTATTAACTTAAAACGGTTAATATATTTATTTACATCTATTTTCTTTTTGGCCTCGTGTGTTTCTGAGGAAATTTTATAAAGTTCATATCATTTTCAAGTAGGACAAGATCTATAGTTTGGGATAGAAGAAAATTAGAGTTATAGACTCTGGACAAGATTTCTTAGATTGAAACTGAGCTACTCTTCATGCTGGATCTGTTATATTGGGAAAGGTATTTAATCTTATTAAATGTCGGCTTTCTGGTTTATGAAATGAAATCTATAATAATAACTTTAGAATTGTGCTAAGTAGATAAAATAATACATGCAAAGCACTTAGTACAATAGTCAGCAGGGAGGTGATTGGTAATTATTAATTAGTACTAGTAGTATGAGGAATAATATGGTTAGTATTTCATGAATAAGAAATTATTTCTAAGCTATACGAATATCATTTATTTATTTTTAGGCTAATGATATTTTATTATAAACAAAATGCCATTTAGCTCACTTTAACCTACCTATTAAAAGGAAAAAATTAAAATAAGCAGCTAGTAAGGTTTTAAGATTTAAGGATTAAGAATTGTAAATAAATGTAAAATCTTCTAATGTGAAATTAGGAATAAATACTTCATATCTCATGCTTAGTCTTCCCTCTATTACAAATAATCTTTTCACAAAAGCACTATTTTCTCAGTCATAATTCTATCATGTTTTCATTTTTGGTGGCAATGAGGGACCTAAAAAATGTCTTCTATTATTCATCTATTCCAGAATACTATTCTTGATGCTATTCATATATCTTGGTGCATTTAGTTAATCCAAACAAAATCTTATGCATTCATAACTGATTTAGTGATACACGTTTTATACTATGAGCTTGGCAATACTCACTACTTGCATCATTCAACACAGTTAATTTTTTGACATCTTTTGATTGCCTTTCACATGTTAGAAGAAAATCACACTTTGGGATTTTGAAAGCATTAATAAGTGCAATTCCTCCTCACTTCTGAATGTTAAACCAATTGAGGGATTCAGGGAGATGAAGAGTAAAATATCAGCTTTACTACTAAGAATTTGTACAACGTGTTACAGGAATGTCCAGGTTTGTTAAATATGCAACCTCCCAAATATCATAAACATATACTTCCTAAAATCCTGTCTGCCCCTCAGGAGTTAAATACAGTCCTAATATGTTTACCCATTCTAGGAAGTGTGTACCCGAATGCATCCTCACTGCAGACAGTGAAAACCCAGGAATACCTGGGCTACCCATGCTTTTTGAGAACTGAGAAAGGCTGAAAAAAACTCAGGTGGCATACAAATGGAGCAGTATTTCCTCTACGAAGAGGAGAAGAGAATGTGATCTTTTCCCTACTGCCTACATGTTTACTTATCACATGGGTCTTTAACCTGATTAACAAGAGTATTTTACTAGCAGCATTTTTTTTCATTCATTTTATAGTGGATTTGTGTATGATTACAACAAATAAAAATAAATTAATAAAAATAATGATAGCCAACCACAGACATACAAATCAGCAACCATAAAGGAAATGTTATAAAATGAATTACATTAAAATTAAGAAAAATAAAATTTTAATTTTTTAAACTAAATGGTTTAATTAGTACATATCTTTTACAGTGTGAAAAAAAACTGTCCACTCTTTTTCAACTGTAATTATTTTTCATACATTAGTCCCAGTCACCTAAAAATAACTTATACTCATTGAAGGTCTACAAGATTTGACTTTTTTTTCAATCCCCATTTTGTTCTTTCCAGTGGTTTATTATATTCCTGCTAAGTTTCAATTTCTCAAACTCACTATGTCCTTCAACAAAGATTTTCCCGTACGTGTTTTCATCTCTATCTGGTACTTTCTATTTTCTATTGTTTGCTCGGATAGAATCATCCTGATTTTCAGGTGGTAGGTGAAATGTCACTTTCTTTGAGAAGCCAACTTTCACAGCCTTATTAAAAGCAAATTCCTCTTGCCATAATCTCTTAATAACCAGTATTTTTAAATGTTTGATTTCCCTTATAAACTATAAGCCTCATGTGGGTATTGTTTTCTTCTAATCGTTCAGTGTCTAGAGTGCATGAAAAATAGTTGATACTTAAGAACTAACTTTTTGAATGAAAGAATGAATGAATCTACTCAACCCTATCCCCACTGCTAGCAGCAAAGCTAACTCATCTCTATTATTTTTAATTGGGCTACTAAAATAATCTAAAATATTTCTTTGCATCTATTTTTGTTTTGTACTGATCCATTTTCATCTGCACTTTACTGAAAAAAAAATCTTTTAAAGCGTCACTTTGATCATAATCACACCTCCTTAAAATTGTCCATTTTTTTCATTGTCCTTAATATAAAGATAAAAATACCCATCATGATATACAAGGTCCTATATGATAGTTTCCAAGTCAAGCCATTTTTTCTTGTATTTATTCCCAGATTACTAGGCTAGAATCTAACAAAACTTATTTTAAAGATATTTATTTATTTATTTATTTATTTATTTATTTAGAGCATGAGCAGAGGAGATGCAGAGGGAGAGAGAGAATCTGAAGTGGGGCCCAACCTAGTGACCCTGAGATAATGACCAGAGCCGAAACCAAGATCCAGATGCTTAACTGACTGAGCCACTCAAAAACTTATTTATTTTTGAGCACACTTAGTTTATTTCTGCTTTAACACCTTCACACATGTTATTTTCTATGCCTGACCACAACCTTAAAACCCTTAACATTAATAATTCTTTTAATACTAATAATCCATGAAATTTCAGCATAATGCATACTTTGTCTATGGGGCCTTCTTGATGCTCTCAGGGGAAATAAAATGTGCCATTCTGTTATATGAACAGGGATAGTTAAAATATATTAATTGGTTTAATATATATATATTTTCCCCACAATACTAGATGCTCTCTGAAGTCAGGTCCTGGCTCACCACATACAGTACTGCAGTACTGTATCAGTCACATGATAAGCAACAAAGAGTATTTCTGATAAATGAATAAATTATTACTTTTTAAAGATTTGTTTTATTTATTTATTTTAGAGAAAGAGAGCATTTGCACATGCATGGGGAGAGGGCCAGAAGGAGAGGATCTCAAGCAGACCCCACACTAAATGTGCAGCTAGCCAACCTCAGTTCCCTGAAATCATGACCTGAGGCAAAATCAAGAGTTGACACTTCCCTGAGCTACCTAGAAACCCCAATAAATTAATAACTTGTTAAACAAAAATAAAATTCATGCTATTGGACTTTCAAAAATTAATTAATTGAATGTTTCATTTGTTTAATAGTTACAAATACATATTTTAAATTATTAACTATAAAATGATTGTAAATAATATAAAGCTCATCTGAAATTAATATTTAGAAATAACCATTGCCATTCAAAACCATTCTAAGTACAAGGAATGCAATAAGGTAAAACACAAAAAGCCTGGCCCTTGGAGAGCTTATATTCAGGTAGGGATAATACGTAATAAACAGAATAAACTATAAAGTATACAGTATGTGGGAAGATAAGTGCTAAGGAGAAAAAAATTGGAGAAGGCAGTAGGTGTTCTCCTAGATTGGGAAAAATCCAAGTATTTCTAATGGGAATAAGAACATAGTCATTGTAAGCATATGCTCTTGTCTTTGAACTAAATAGTTCTTCCTCTTATTCGTTGAGAATACCATGGAGACTTTGCTGAGCCTCATTTGAGACTATCTGGTGTAATCATTCTGTTATTGATGAGGCCTTTTATCTGCCTTTTATTTTCACCTTGAAGACTTTAACATGAGCAATTAAGACACCACTGAACATGCAATAAGTATTCGTGAGGCAGGAAATAATTATTTAAGATAACGTTAGTAAATTTCCATAGTATTCCTTTATAGCTTTTGCAGGATTCTAAATACGTAATAGAGATGCATGAAAGTTAATAGACTCCCCTCATTTTCCACAGATGATTTGATTTGCTAAGCTGTACCTGGAAGAAGGTCCAATGTATAAGGAAGAAAGAATTACTTAAAAATCAAGGAAGCTATACCTCATTTCAGCTGCACAACTTTGGCCATGTATCATCCTCTCTGGGCCACTGTTGCTCCTATTTGTTTAATTGCCTGCCCCACAATTCACGAATATCCAAAATGGTCTTGTTTATCCAAAACTCATTAGCCAATTTTAAAGTGGTAAATAAATATAAATTGATGTGCATCACTCTTATTGAGCCCTTTAAGGGCACATAACTAAACTATATTTAAGGAAAACATGCAATTGGAAGATTTGGATTCTTTATTCATGCCTGTACATCTAAATATTTTCTCTGAAGGTTTATCTGAGCCTATTTGTGTTGTTAGGGTAGATAACTTGGATTCTATGTATATGTAATGAACCCCTTTGAACTTGTATTAGCACTTATTTTACATTAATAATATGTGTCTATCACTTTCATTAAACTGAGAGCTACTTAAAGATAAAAACAATCTCATATTTTTATTCCTTCACAGAAATTTTCACATTAATAGATTCTAAATATGGATAAAAAAGGAATAGAATGAATAAATTAATTTAACTTTAAATTAAGTGAATTATGAATACCTTAAAATTATCTTCAAAATTCAATGAAAGAATGCATGAGTTTGTAGTCCTTGGGGATGTTTCAATGTTTACCAGATTCAAGTTATTCCTTGAAGTTTTCCAATGAGTAGGCAATACATACATTTTAAAAATAAAACATTATTATAATCCTTAGAAGCTTCACTTTAAAGAATAGAGATAATCTTTGAAGATTTACTGGAACACCAATATTTCATTATCTTGAATTCTGAAATGTAGTTTCCAGCCAGATGCATACGTTTAATCAATATCTTATTGCCATTGTATTTTTCAAGAATCTGTGAAATTTCATACCTGTTCACTTGATCCTGAAATCATTAGCTTTACTCTGAAACCATGGAAACAACTGTTCCTATAATCCTGTGTTCTTCATCTGTTTACATAAAACTCTGTTAAGGATAGTGTGAAAGTATATTGGTTACTATAGATGTGATTTATAATTTATTGATATCCTATTATCATGTAAGAACTAAATGGTTTAATATTAGTTTTAAATAGTGTAATTTCATACAAAATATATATGTATATGTATGTTATTATGTTTTTCCTTTACTTACAAAAATTATGGTATTGTTTGTACTTTGTGCCTGAGAATTTTCTTTGCCTCTATTAATAGAAAGTTCACAATGACCATCCTGAATTTATCACAACAGTATCAATCCTCCGTCCTTCCATTCTCACAAGAGGGAGAGGTTAAGTAAATAGTTTCCAGATAACAGTTCTTCCTGTTCAGGCAAAAGGTAACTATCTGTTATCCTGCCCAATACTGAAGATAATAAGAATATTTTTCAAAGCAACTGATTGAGGTTAGTTAAGGTGAATATTGTCAGATAGGCTACAGCGCAATAAAGTGGTCATATGGGTTTAATTACATTGTCCTTTCTGTGAACATGACAGAGACTGCCCTCTCACCCTGTGCTCAACTCACTAGAGTCACTAGAAAATGTGTCCCCTCCCTGCGCTCTAGTTGACTGGTGCTTCTGCTCATGCTGTTTCATTTGGTGGATGCTCACTGCCATTTGTAACTAGTGAAAACTGTTGACATGATCAAAAGTGGCAATATAAGATAGAAGTTAGGTACTTGGATGGTGGCAGAGGCTGCTGGAGCTTGAATCCCAGCTCTCCTACTAATTTGGTTCCGCTGTTGGGGGAGTCACCTAACCTTTATCAAGAAAATTAAATATGATTTTGTATGTTGTGAGAATGAAGTCACTGTGCAAATGCAAACCATTTTAAATGTCTAGTATAGACTAAGTGCCATGTAACTGTTAGCTATTATTTTTAAACTTTGGCTATTGTTTTTCCTCTCCTTAGCTTTCCATTACTAGTTCAAATAATTATGTTTTCTTAATTATTTTACAACATTCTCCAAGAAAAATTACTTTTCTCATTTATTTTTCCATAACACTTATAATGTGCACTTATGACACTTAATATGTTGGGTCAGAGTAAATTGTATGTGTTCCTTTATTTCTACTAATCTATGTGCTCATTGAGAGCATTAAGTTTATTTTCATTTTTACAAGATTGAGTACAGAGCTTACTTGTAACATATTAAATAGTTGTTGAAAAATAAATTTAAAAATATAAATATTATTGTTTGAAGGATTTCTTCTAAGTGCAGAATTTAGTTAAGTGCAATGAAGGTTTATTTGCTCACTTAATGAATATTCAACACTGTTTAAGTATCTGAAAACTACAAAGAAACTTAATTTTAACTTCAGATCTATTCTCAAAACACATTCCAAATTTGTCTCTTTATTAATTCCTTTGTAAATTTCAATAATTTCACATGTATTTCCTCATTTGAATTTCATAAGAATTCTGTGTGTTTGGCAAAATAGATATCGTTATTTTGTTAGTCCTAATTTTTAAAATGAAAATGATGGTTTGGAGAAATTAAATCACATGCTCATAGTAAAAAAGTGATAACTCTAAGTCCAAAGCCAATACATTTTGCTTATTCACCACAAGCTTTTCTACTCTTCGACACACTCTTCCATTTGTGATTCAAACAACTCACATATCACTTTTTATAATTCTAACCTAAATGACTATGCTTTTAATAATGAGCACTGAAAACCAAATAACTGGGGTAATCAACTCAAAGTTCAAGTTGTGATTTTGACAGTGGCTCTTCTTACTCTATTTTATTATTTTTAGGATGTCTTCAAATATTTTCATGTAAATTCCATTAATTCCCCAGGGAAGTGAGAACAATTTTCAGCCTTATCTTTGAGCAGTGCATTCATCAGATATCTTTGGCTCTCCTTGTGTTTTCCCTTTTAAGAATTTTATATTTCCTGCAAATACTTTCACATACAGACACATGAATCTTCATGGAACTAAGCAAGAATGTCAGATGCATCATTGATCTGTGCTTTTTCAGATAACTTCCAAGCCAATTTAGAGAAAAAGATTTTTATATTGCACTCAAACTTAAAAGTGCATATACATTACTTTGTATTGGGATCCCTGGGTGGCGCAGCGGTTTGGCGCCTGCCTTTGGCCCAGGGCGCGATCCTGGAGACGCAGGATCGAATCCCACGTCGGGCTCCCGGTGCATGGAGCCTGTTTCTCCCTCTGCCTGTGTCTCTGCCTCTCTCTCTCTCTCTCTGTGACTATCATAAATAAATAAAAATTAAAAAAAAAAAACATTACTTTGTATTAAGGAAAACATCAAGTTCAATGTTTTTTTGAAATTCATCCAAACATTTTGCTTTTTTATTTATATAATATTTTCCCTTCATCCCTGAGGAGATTTGTAACTGGAAAATGTAACTAATTTTTCTCAACAAAGGAATTGAAATTGAATTCTCCCTCTACAAACAACCAAATGTATTTATAATTTTCATGAAATATAGTTAAGAACTAACCCTCTGTTTCCTGTGCTTTTGTTAGAACTTTTTTCTGTTATAGAATGCTTACATTAAAAATACACTGATAGGAACCAGAGGATATAAATAGATTAGATATATCTTAAAAACAAGGCATGTACATATTAACATGGATGATAAACAATGCCTTCTCTTGTCTAATACAATAATAGATGAAGAATTTGTGAAATCTACTAAAGCAATCTACTTAAATACAGGAAATATAAGATATTTTTATATTATTGATGAGTTTGCAAAACCTAGAAAACCAACAAGACCATCATCCAAACAAAAACAACAGTGACAAAAACAAAAAGAAGCCTGAAATCAAAGCCAGGGATGTGTTAGAGTCAAATGGGAATGGTAGCATTAGAGTTGATGACAATAAAGTTTTCTTCTGATATAGCTATGTAAATTCTTATTGGAAGAATCTCCTTTTGACCATTACAAATTCTGGACAAAAAGCCAACAACAATAACAAAACAACAACAAAAAAATCTGAAGACATTGGAGAGAACAAAAAGCAGGTACTTAGAGAAAATGGCTTGGGATAAATTTTTATGGTTGTTGGTCACAGTCAGAAATGTGGGACTGGCTAGATATCTGAGAGATAACCCACTGTTTTTGTGAACCAAAGAATCACATTCCAATTGGAGATAACCGTGCATATCAGATCATGGAGGGGACCCAGAAAGGAAAGAATCACAGATAAGGAACACTATATTCTGAAAGTAACCTCTGACAAAAAAATCTCTCTGGCTGCTAAATTATGTATTTATGGGACAGGTTCCATGCACCACAGCTAATAATAGAATAATTGAACCCAGGTTTAACCTATCACTCAAAATATGGATACAGTTTGAGACAACAAAATTAACTGCTTCACAGAACAAAACAAACAATTTAATAAACATCTAATACTCTTTCAAGGAATATAACATGATGCAGATTGTCTAAATATAATATCCTACTATCCTGAATGCAATCCAGATTATTAAAGATGTGAAGAAACAGAAAAATGTGAATCATTCTCAAGACAAAAGCAAAACAAAGTGAAATAAAATTAGTGGCTACAAATTCTTAAATGACCTAGTGTTGGAATTAATATACAAGGATCAGTTGGAATTAGTATATAAGGATTAGTTGGTAATAATTAAGCTATTATAATTATGGTCAATGATAAAAACAAGATTTGCTTGTATTGAATGAATATTTAGAGAACCCCAACAGAGGCATAGAAACTATGAAAATGAAAAGAATTGATGGTATGAGAAGGAATTATTTAGGCAAGCAATTGTGGGGAGAATGGAACTCCTAACACCCAGTTAAAGCTAAGATGTAATATGATGCTCAGTTGTAAGGTGAGCTAAAAAGAAAATCTACTTATGGAAACAGTGATCAGTTTGTGAACAGTGCAAAGCACAATGTCCAATTTCATGCCAAAATTAGGTAGAAAAAATATAATCAGAATTCTTTTCCTTGAACATTTGAACCATAGGCCAAAGATCATTTGTATGTGGTATTAGAATTTATAGAGCTAGTATGGTTAAAAAATTGTAATGATAAAAAACAAATTTTTTTCCAGATTCACATCCCCTTATGTTCCAAAAAATAACAGATAAGATTTTTTCTAGATCATGTACTAAGAATATTCAAGATGATGTTGAAAAATGGGAGTATCACTTCAGATATCAAATATTATTATAAGCTATGATATTTGAGAGATTTTGGTACATGAAGTGGTAGGCAAAATAATGAACCAGAGATAAAGCAATGACATTTTGACTGGAATCATGATATATCACAGATATAACATTGCAAATCACCAGATAAAGAACTGACTAAATACCATGCAACTTCAGGACATTTAATTGTTCATGAATATATGTGAGCTTTAGCTCATGATATTAAAAAAAAAAGTTTTAATAGGTTAAAGAATTAAATTTGAAAATGTAGACTTCCATATTAAAAAAAATAGAGTAGAACATTATTATGACCTTAGGAATGGAATATCTAACATTATGGTGAAAATGGAGAACATCATTATAATCTTAGGACATGAAAAAAGTTTAAAAGGAGACATAGATAATAAAATTAATAGGTTAAATAATTTATCTTTAACCATCAAAAAATATTTAAACAACGAATTTTATGAACCTAATAATATACTTGGTTCTTTTTTTTTTTAATACTTGGTTCTTGATATTAACCACACACACAAAGGAAAGGACAATATTTTAAAAGTGTATGACCAAAAGAAAGGTTAGTATGCAAAATATAAATTAAATCATGCATATTAAAATTTTAAAGATTATACAAGCTAATGGAAATTTAAATTTGTAGCTCAACAATATGAACAGGTATTTCACAGAAGAGAATATTTGAAACAAATTATAAAGTCTTATATGACATTACCAATAACCAGCTTTAATTACTTCCAAAATCTAAAAAAATTCTGGTGTTTCTATGGAAATCATTACAAAATTGTTTTTATATAAAAACACAATGGAGATGCCACCAAGGTAGGAAAAGCAGTATTATAAAGACATATCAGAAGGAAAACGAAATATGTCATTTTTTTCCTGGATTTTGTTTTGTTAGTGTTATTATTCAGCATTTGAAGTTCACTGTAACTATACTGGTCATTCTAAGAATTATTCACTTTACATATAATTTTATATTCTTAGGTTGAATATTGTTTTAACAGATACTCTTCCAAATTGTATAAGGTTTAGGCCCCTCAAAATCTGCATAGATCTCTGCTGGTTGGTGATCCTGGTAGTAGTATTATGTATTCATTATTATTATTGTGCTTTATATTTGATTCATTGGAAGAGTAAAAATATTCTTTTGAAGAGTGAATTGATATGAATCATTTGTGATTACTTGTTCAAAAACTTATTTATGAAGAGTAGAATAGGAAGGTAGTGTCAAACTATTTTCTCAGGATGTGAAGTTTGTTGTCTGAGAAGAGTTTGGAGATCCCTTAAAGAGGGAAAGAGTTGCTCCCAGATGTTACAGATGTCAAAATAGCTATTTCTACTATGAACTGAATTTGAAGTATTCACTTGTTTCATCTTTGGAAAATAGCTTTTTTGGGTGAATATAGCAAATTATCACTAGGTTTATCATTTATATGATATACCCCTCTCAGTGGCATATTAATTCTGATTTATCACAATAGGTAATAGAATAATGTAACATGAGCTACACTGGCATTTTTCTCTGTTGAAACAGCAAAACAAAACAAAGCCCCAAATTAAACAACAAAAACAAAACTATTCCTCCAAGTTGTAGTCCAAACCAGTTTTCATGGTAAAACATCAAGTATACAGTTTTCTGGTCAAAGTTCACATTTTCACAATTTGAATTATGAGGGGATATCAAATATACAGCCCTGAGAAATTTATTATTTCTTGAGACAAACAAATATGAAAATAAACCACACCACATTTTTGAGTTGCAACAAAAGCAGTTCTAAGAGAGATACTTATAGGATACATGCCTACATCAAGAAACAAGAAAAATCTCAAAAAGCAACCTAACTTTACACCTCAAGGAAATAGAAAGAGAAAAACAAAGGAAGTCCAAAGTTAAGAGAAGGAAATAACACAGATCAGCATAGAAATAAATGAAATATAGACTAAAAGACAAAAAAAAAAAAAAAGATCAATACAACTAAGACCTTGGTTTAAAAAGGTAAACAAAATAGATAAATTCTTAGCTAGATTTACCAGGAAGAAAGAAGATTCTTAAATAAATTGAGAAACAAGAGAGGAAGTATTACAATTGATACCACACAAATACAAAGGATCATAAAAGACTGCTATTAACAATTATATGCCCACAAATTGGACATCTTAAAAGAAAATGATATAATCCTGGAAACATACAACCTACCAAGACAGAATCACAAAGAAATAGAAAACTGAGCAGACCAATTACAATAAGGTGATTAAATCAGTAATCAGAAACTTCTCAACAAAGAAAAATCCAGGACTAGATGGATTCACTAGTAAATTCTACCAAACAGTTAAAGAGGAATTAATGATAATCTTCTCAAACTCTTCCAAAAAGAAGAAGAAGACGACGACAACGAAGGAACACTCCTGAATTAATTTTATGAGGTCAGCTTTACCCAGATCCCAAAAACTAGAAAAAGAAACCATAAGAAAAATACGGAGTAATAACTGATGAACAGAGACATGACATTCTAAATAAAATATCAGCAAAATGAATTTAGAAGTACATTAAAAGGGTCATACACCATATTCAAAGGGAGTTTATTTCAGAAATACAAAGATGATTAATATCAGTAAAATCACTCAATATAATATACTACTTTAACAAAATTAAGGATAAAAATAATATGATCATCTCAACAGATGCAAAAAAATCACTTGACAAAATTTAACATCCATTCATGAAAAAAATTTAAAAAACCCTGAATAGTGAGGGGCTGTACTTCAATATAATAAGGGCCATATATGAAAAGTCCATGTTAATATCATCTACAATGGTGAACAGCTGAAAGCCCTTCGTCTAACTTCAGGAACAAGAAGGGATGATCACTTTCATCACTTTGATTCAACATGGTAGTAGCCAGAGCAATTTAAGAACAACAACAACAAAAATAAAAGGCATCTAAATTGGAAAATAAGTAAAACTCTCTGTAATTGCAGATGACATATACAGAAAACTAAAGTTCCAACAACAACAACAAAAAACTGTTAGAACTAATAAATGAATTCAGTAAAGTTTCAGGATACAAAATCCATATAAAAAATTGGTTGCACTTCTATATACTAATGATAAACTGTCAGAAAGAGGAAATAAAAAAATATGATTACATCAAAAGAATAAAGTATCTAGGACTAAATTTAAATAAGGAGGTGAGGGGATCCCTGGGTGGCGCAGCGGTTTGGCGCCTGCCTTTGGCCCAGGGCGCGATCCTGGAGACCCGGGATCGAATCCCACATCAGGCTCCCGGTGCATGGAGCCTGCTTCTCCCTCTGCCTATGTCTCTGCCTCTCTCTCTCTCTCTCTGTGACTATCATAAATAAATAAAAAAAAATAAAAATAAAAAAATAAAAAAATAAATAAGGAGGTGAAAGATCTTTACACTGAAAACTATAAAACATTAATGAAAGGAATTGAAGAAGACACAAATAAATAGAAGATATTCCATGCTCATGGATTGGAAGAATTAACATTGTTAAAATGTATGTTTTACTCAAATTAATCTACAGATTCAAAGCAATATCTACCAAAAGTCCAATGACATTTTACGGAGAATAGTACAAACAATCCTAAAATTTATGGAACTGCAAAAGATCCTAAAGAGCCAAAGCAATCTTGAGGAAGAACAAAGCCAGAGACATCGTGTTTTCTGATTTCACACCATATTACAAAGCTATGGTAATCTAAACAGTATGATACTAGCATTGGAACAGACACAAGTATCAATGGAACAGAACAGAGGACCCAGAAATAAGTCCATATATACAATTTATGAAAAAGGGGGCAAGACTCTACAGTGGGGAAAAGACAGTCTATTCAATAAATTTTGCTGGGAAAACAGCACAACCAAGTGCAAAAGAATGAAACTGAACCATATCTTAACACCATACACACACACACACACACACACACACACACACACACATACACAAAACCCACCTCAAAATGGATTAAAGACTTAAGATTGAAGATCTAAAACTAAAACACAGAATAAAACAGGAAGTAAGCAACTTTTCATCAGTTCTGGCAGTTTTTTTTTTTATTTGATACTAAAAGCAAAAGTACTAAAAGCAAAAATAAGTAAGTGGGGCTACATCAAACTTAAAAGATTCTGCACAGGAAAAAGAAGAAGGGGGAGAAGAATGAGAAAGCCAAGAAAATAAGCAAAGAAAAAAGAAAAGAAAAGAAAAAGCAACATATGAGATTGGATACAATATTTGAAAGCATATATTTGATAAGTGGTTAAAATGCAAAATATGTAAATAAGTAACATAAACTCAATAGTGAAAAGCCAAACAATCTAGTTAAAATATGGGCAGAGGATCCGACTAGATATTTTTCCAAAGAAGATGTATGGATGGCCAACCAGTACATGTAGATGTGCTCAAAATAAAATATCTAATCATCAAAGAAATACAAATCAAAACCACAGTGAAATATCACTTTGCACCTGTTAGAATGACTCAAAAAGATAAGAGATAAGTGTTAGCAAGACTGTGGGAAAAAATGGAACCTTTATGCACTATTGTTGGGAATGTAAGTGGGTATAGGCACCTTGGAAACCAGTATGAAGCTTACTAAAAAATTAAAAATAGAATAGCCCTTATGATCCAGCAATCTCACTTCTGGTATATATCCAAAGGAAACGAAAACAAGATATCAGAGCGATATCTGCACTTCCATGTTCAAGGTATCATTATCTTAGCTATCACAACAGTGAAGATGTGGAAACAACATAATTTTCTGTTAATGGATAAATTGAAAAGGAAATGGTACAATGAGCACCCTTTAGTCACGAAAAAGGAGGAAATCCTGTGGTTTGCAACAACATAGATGGACTTTGAGGGCATTGTGTCAATAGGCACAGATACTGCATGATATCATTTATATGTGAAATCCAAATAAACAGTGAAACTTCTAGAAACAGACAGTAGACAAATGCTGGCCCTAGTGTGGGGGAAATAAATAGGGACCAGTTGATAAAAGGGCACAGACTTTCAACTATAAGATGAATAAGGTCTGATATCTAATGTATAAAATGGTGACTACAGCTGATAACACCATATTGTAAGAGTGAAATCTGTTAAGAGAGTAGAACTTAAATGTTTTTACAGAGAAAAATATGTGTAGTGATGGATGCATTGATTTATAGATGGAAGGAATCCTTTGTATATCAAGGGAATCCTTTTATATACAGTGTATATGTATATCATATCACAATGTACACTCTAAATATCTAGCATTTTGTCAAATGTACTTCAAGAAACCTTTAAAAAAGAATTGTGAGGGAATATTAAATGATGTCAATGATTGTTTTTGTTAGTTTCCCTCATTTTTTGTTCATTCTCATTGAGCATTTATCATACACAGGGAGAAAAAATACAAACATATAATTTCTAAGTTCTAAATGCCAAAAATAGTTTTCTTTCATAATTTATAATGTTAAGTCAGCAATGTACTTCATTTTACTTAGTTTATTTATCTTCTGTTTTATTCTTTCTCCATATTTTGCTATGTCAATGACAAAGCAACATTTTTTAAAGTATTTGGTTGAATACTTTTGAAAGGAAAAATGTAAAACAGTGTGGCTTAGTTTAAAAATAGAAAAATTTAATGGTAAGTAATAAGTTTTCATTACTAGATAAGCACTAAAATACCCACTACCTTGAGCTAGAGGAATATTGACATCCAAAGTTTTAATTATCAAAACTTAAAGATGTTTGTGCTTGGGAAATAGGTATTTCTTTGCAGCAATACAATAAATGAGATTTTGAGCTGTGACTAATAAACATTTAATAATGATTATATTAGACTTTATTTTCCTTTGAGTGTTCTCTTGATGTGTACCATCTAAAACAGGTGCCAGATTATTTTACAGATACCAGAGTTTAATAATTTTTACTGAGCTTGACATTATTCATCGGAAATCAGGCCACTTGTATTGCTATTGCTTTAGAAAGTGTAATTAGGAGTGAGGGAATTTGAAGCACAAGTAATATAATATAGTTCACTCATGATGAAAAATTATTTAGATGCATTATGTTGAAATATGAATATTGCACAATGTTTCATGATTTAAAAATAATTTATTAGAATGGGGAGAGGCACATGTGACCAAAAAAAAAAGAAAAAGAAAAACAGAAAAGTCTAAAGACTTCTGCCTCAAGCTGTTTTGCTAACTTGACAATTTAATCTTGTATTTCATCATTAAAATCATTGGAATAGGGGCACCTGACTGGCTCAGTTGGTTAAGCATCTGCCTTCAGCTCAGGTCATGATCTCAGGGTCCTGGGATCAAGCCCTGAGTCAGGCTCTCTGTTCAGCAGAGAGTCCGCTTCTCCCTGTCCCTCTGCATCTCTCTCTGCTTGTGCCCTGTCTCTCTCTCAAATAAATAAAATCCTTAAAAAAACCAAAATCATTATCATGGAAACTATACCTGTTACATTATCAATAAAACCCTTCTTAAAACTACAAAAAGTCAAATTCCGGCCGCATCATTTTCTTTAGTCTTGAAAAAATTATTTCTTTAAAAACAATTCTTTTATGAATATGAGAAATATCTGTATTTTAGTCCTGGTAATTTTCTAAGCACAGATGTATTTGGAGTTGTAACTGGAGAAATTTCTTATACCAGAATCATGTTTTTAGCTGCTTGTAGGCCAATCTCCACATCAGCCCCAAACATATGTCTGACTGGCTATGAAGTAAGCTTGCTGGTAACGTAGACACTGCTGAATGAAGCTTGTCTTCCCTTTTACCCTGTTGTTTGGTTTCTCTCTGTTTCAGACCTGATGTCTCTCCACTCTTATGGGAGGTGGTAGGTGTTATTGTCATTGGTGATCTCTGCAAAACATTTCTTTCAGCCAGTTTCCAGGCTTCTCTCAGAGATGCATGAACAATTGCCATCTTCTCCAATGTCATGGTCCATTATGGTGGAGTCCATCTATTTAGTGTTTTGTTAGTTCATTTGGTTTTGTTTTTAAATCCATAACTCTGCCTCAGCAGGCATTTTCTCTTAGGAAAGTAGTGGTAGTTACTACCACCTTAAGGTAACTACTACCTTAATCCCTTCTACTGAGGGGCCATTATTCTATTTTCTTATTTCTTCTTCTCCTCCTTCTTCTTCTTCTTCTTCTTCTTCTTCTTCTTCTTCTTCTTCTTCTTCTTCTTCTTCTTCTTCTTCTTCCTTTCTTCTTCTTCTCTTAGTTCTTCTTATACTAGTTAGAGCAGCATATTCTGACACTGATAGAAGTCTCTATCCTGAAGTTAGTTCTACTGATCCTTGGAAACCACTTGACTTCTTAAACCATATTCTTGTTATTATGATTGCTTGTGATTCCTGTTGCAAGGAGAGGGGATTTAAGTAATAACTATCCATTCTCTTTACAAACTTTTTGATGTCCATAGGGGTATTAAAACAAAATCTTTGCTAAGTGGTAAAAATTCCAAAGCCGTACAAAAGAGTGGATCATTTGCATGATTTTATTCTCCTCAAAGAAATGAAAGGAAATCTCAAGTCATGCCTGAAGACCCATGTAATCTGAGGAGCTGCCCTGAAAACAATATTTCAGTGAATCGTTAATATACTGGCTTTCATAGATTGTGGGGAGAATGTAAATATATCTGTGCTCTCGTTACAATCTATTCTGCCTACAGAAGTAATGATAAACAATTATATTAGATCATAAATAATGTATAGCCATTAATAAACATTCATTTGTACTTAAAGTGAAAAATGCTCCTTTAAATTTGCATTGCTTCTCTAACTCGCTGCCTCTAACAAGATTTTATTCATGAAGACATCTATTCATGAAAAGTAGACAATTAAAATTAAGGCTACATTTAAAAATAGTTTGCATCTCATTCCAGCTCATATTGTCTCTCTTTCATTACTATAAAAGATGATGCTTCCCCCCAAATTTAATGCTTTTATGTAATGAATTGTTATACATTATTTTTAAAGCCAGTCATTGTCTTTCACAGATTGATTACAAATACAAACTTTCTTTGACATATCTAGAGATTATAAGCATTGGGTTAGCTAAAAATATGGCATGTTGAAGCATATTTTTAAAGCATTAAGATGTGAAATCTTTACCTAATATTTCACCTTTCAGCAGCTCAGGCTTTTCAGCATTGGATGAAATATGTAGTTCAATTACAACAATTCCTTTGTAACTTTTCTATGTGAAAGATTATACAAAACACACGTTTATAGAAGATGTTCATATGGTCAGTCAGTATTTCAGAGATATATATTTCAAAAGCATTTTCTAGTTATTAAATAATTATAAATACATTAATTTTTAGGGGAATTCATAAATTGCATGATTAGCAATAACATTGGAATCATTCTTCCTAAGGGAATAATATTCCAGTAAACCATGAAGACTCACAGATCTGGATTGATCCTGTCCTAAAATTTGGCATAAAATATTCTAAGTCTATAAGTTTATATCCACTTAGCAATATGAAAGAAGGAATATTTTTAAAAATCTGGTCCTAAATAATTTTAATGGACCAAATTCTATTGGGCATGAGCTAGGTACAGACACACTGTGTACAGTCTTCCATATAAATGCTGTTGCCTTTATGCTGAGGTGGTTGATGAAGAAGGTGTATCTTACTTAAAAAGACTAAGTTTATTGCTCAAGGGAACTCAACTGAGCAATGTAGCTAAGGTTCAAACATACATCCACGTCACTCTAATTCATGGACCTCTTCCAATTTGAACACAAAGGAGATTTTATTTTAAAACTTAAGTTTGAAATGTGACATACTAAAAAAAATCATTTATTCAAGCAAGGCAAATAATTTGTTTGAATAAAGAAGCATTTCTTTGCTTTGATACATGTGGGCAAATACATTTATGCCTTGATATAGGAAAGCACTTCTGGAATGTATATAAGACTTGGGACAAGACGGTGAGATGATTGGCTTATGAAGCATCACATAGAAAGTCTTAGGAATCAGGTTGAGTGGGTTATAGTTTAAAATGTCCATATCTTAAAAAATTTTTTTAAAATAAATTAAAATAAAAAATAAAAATAAAAAATAAAATAAATAAAATAAAATGTCCATATCCATATTCCAGGGATAGAATCTGTATCAATGTGTATCTGTAGCTTATAACATGAAAAAAAAGAGTTGACTGCATATGAATTAAGGGTTTGAACAAAGTATTGCTACCTGTGCAGTTCTAAAAACTAAACATTACTTCACAGAGATTTTTACATATATTTTAAATCACAGAAGAGTTCATTTTACTGCATGAAGCAACAATTACAAAATATCATTAAATGAAATAGTAATTATTTGGTAGCTTGTGAATTTTGGGGGAGCAATGAAAAGGAGAATATGGGAGCTTAAGAGTTGTGCTTTGTCCTCCAAAGTATTCATTACCAGCAAAATAAATATTTGACATGTCTCATCATTTTACATTAAACACTAATGGACTGAATGTTTGTGTCCATAGAAAATTCATATGCCAAAATTCTACCTCCTTCTTCTTCCTCCTCCTCTTCCTCCTCTGCCTCCAACTCCTCCTCCAACTTCTTCTTCTTCTTCTTTCTTCTTCTTTCTTCTTCTTTCTTCTTCTTTCTTCTTCTTTCTTCTTCTTTCTTCTTCTTCCTTCTTCTTCTTCTTCTTCTTCTTCTTCTTCTTCTTCTTCTTCTTCTTCTTCTTCTTCTTCTTCTTCTTCTTTCAAAATCCTAACTTCTAATGTGATGATATCAGGAGGAAACTTTGGGGAGTTATTAGGCCATGAGGGTGGCACTGTCATGAATGGGATTAGCTGTCTTAAAATAAGAGTGATGAGGGGCACCTTGTTGGCTCAATCAATTAAGTGTCAGACTAGATTTTGATTTAGGTCAGGATCTTTGGGTTGTAGGATCCAGCCCCACATCAGTCTCTGCGCTCAGCATAGAGTCTGCTGGAAGATTTTCTCTCTCTGCCATTCCTTTTATGCCCATGCTCTCTCTCTCATGAGCTCTATCTCAAATAAAATAAGTAAGCCATTAAAAAAGAAAAAAAAAAAGAGTGATGATAACTTCCTCTCTCACACAGACATGTGAAGATACAGGAGAAAATGTCCATTTACAAGTCAAGAAGAAGGTTTTCAGCAGACACTGGATTTGTTAGCAGCTTGATCTTGAATTTTCCAGCCTCCAGAACTGTGAGTAATGAGTTTATGTATTTTAAGCCACCAAGTCTGTGGTAATTTGTTATAGCTGCCCACACTGACTAAGACAAACACTTTCTCTAAAATGGACACTGCATTTCTTATACAAGGAATTTGATTATTATGCATATTCAGCCATTGTAAAACAATAATTACACCTTAAATACATTAGGGGTTTAATTACATTTCAAGTAAGCAATTGTTTCTTAACTTTCCCTTGGCATAGTTTGTTCTGGACTCTCACAGAAGTGTTGCAAGATTTAAACATGGTTCAAATCATGATTTTTTTTTAAGATTTTATTTATTTATTCATGAGAGATACACAGAGAGAGAGAGAGAGGCAGAGACACAGGCAGAGGGAGAAGCAGGCTCCATGCAGGGAGCCTGACATGGGACTAGATCCTGGGTCTCCAGGATCACACCCTGGGCTGAAGGTGGCGCTAAACCACTGAGCCACCCGGCTTCCCCAAAACATGGTTTTGATATTGTTGATCACCCACTTACTAAAGGCTAAGGTTATCAGGAGTAGATTCTTTGCTTTTAATACTATAACATATATGACACAAGATGGTCAAATGTATATGTATAAATTTGTGTAAAGAAATTAAGAACGTTGTCTATTTTTATCTCCACAATTTACTTCAAAAATATATTAACATCTTAAAAAAAGATACTTTTTGCATTTCTATTATGTTGTTGTGGCAAAATTAGTTCACAAATAAGGGAGTTTTATTTTACCTTGATGTTTTGATGGCAAAATAAAATTAATTTCTTCAACAATATTAGTACCTTTGATGTTGAAGAGGCCATAAGTCATGTTCATGAATTTTATGTCTCTCTTTAGTCATGGATTCAATATACATAAATGTGCACATAACATAATGTGTATTGATTTGAATAATTACTTTTAATTTTTTGGAATTGATAATAATTACATAGTAAGTACAATGTTTCTTATTTACTTTCTTTGTAATACTCAAAGAATCGATGTTATTACTATTTCAGTAAATGAAACTAATGTATTCACAGGAAGTTGATGAAAAGCATCAATTTGAAAGACAAGCATTTGAATTTTATCTTCTCTGTCACATTAAATTCATGTTCAGTTATGAGTGTTAAATATCAAGATACATATATTTTTGCCTCTATAATTTTTAACCTCATATTATGCTAAAAATAATCGATCAAAAATAAATAAAATAAAAATAATCCATCGAGGGTGATTGTAATCTAAAAGTAACAATGAGTCAAATGTCCAACAGACCAGATTATCATGATTAGAAGACTATTTTTTTTCCTATTAAAAAAAGGCTAAACTGTTGATTCTGCTAAATAACTACTTCATGTTAAAATCTGATGCTGAACTACATTAGTAATGCAAATTCCATTTAGCACATCCATTTTCAATATCCTTATTCTCCGTGTATTATTATATGGGCTGGAGAAGACTGAAACCACATATACTGTCAATCAATATCAAGTATGAATTTATATTTTATATTTGAATATAGCCTATACTACAAAACAAACTAACAAACTAACAAAACCACTCCAATATTTTTCCAACAGTTTATGAATTTCATTCAGTGGTTTGGTTCAAAGATAATAGCTTTGTTATGCAGAGAGAAGCCAATTAACCAATATGGAAAGGCTACTATTTTAAAAACTAATTACAAATGGATATTTGTCCATTAGTCTCAAGGGTCACACTCGGGGTTTGATATTTAAAAAGACTGAAGTCCAGTTCCTCTAAAATAATCTATCAATTGTTAAACACAAATATTGTTTGCCTACTACATATAAGGCACCTGGTGGGTAAGACACTAGGAATGAAAAGACAAACCATAAAATGTGCAAGTATCTCACAATTCCCAGGGAAATGGGGAAAAGCACATATATGCCTAGTAAGATACGACAGATCCTCTAACACATATAATAATCAATGTAGAAAACAAACAAAATTATTGGTTCTGAGCCAAAGTAAAGTTAGAAAATGAACACATAATAACACTTGCAGAACAATGGGAATTAAGGTAATCTATAATGGAAAGTTTAGGGATCATTTAGTCTAAACATCTTATTTTTTTTCAGGACAGAAAAAGAACCATGGTTTTGCAAGTTTAAGTGAACTCTACAAATTCACACCGCCTTTAATTTTTAATGAACTGAAAATATTTTTAAAACTTTCTTTTTATCAAGATGACCTATACATTTTGGAGAGTCATATTTGACTTCATCTTCTCTGTTTTTAGAGAATATTTTATCTCTTTGCAAAGCAAAAGAATTCTCAATAGCATTCTTTTTATCTGGTAAATAAGAGAGGATTTCCTTGTGTACTCACTTAATAATTTCCAGAAAAATCAGGGTACTGGGACCATATCTGCATGGAACTAATACGGAAAACTGAGGCAATGTGAGCATAGTGCTATCACAAAGTAGCTCTAGTGTCTATATCTATTGAAATGTCCCTGTTCAAGGGCAGGAGTGTTTCGACTGGAAGTAGGGTGGTGATCCTGGTCATGTGATGTGTTCTTGCTCTTCCTTCTAGTCACCTTCCTCAATGTTTATCTCCTCTTTCTTTTTTATTTTCAGTTATATTGACTATATTTGGTCTTTGGCTCTTCCATTTAAATTTTAGTATTAGCTTTCCAAGTTTTTCAAGAAACCCAATCCTATCATAATTTGTATTAGAATTGTAATAACTTTATCAAATAATATGCAGAGAATTAGAATTAGAAAATTTTGTTCTGTTACATTTGCTGAGTTATCTCAATTTCTAGGAAGGGTACCTGACATGTAGTTGACATTTAGTAAATAGTTGTTGGATCAATGGATGAATCTTTATGCTATCGTTTCTTTCTTAACCATGAATATGTCAAATCTCTTCATTTACTTAGGGAAATTTAATCTCTTTAATTATAATTATATATAAAGGTACATATATTCAGATTCCTAAACTCTTTCTTGTTAAACTTCATATTCAACCTCCCTCATTCTACTCCTTGTAGGATCTAGCCATATATCTATTCTTCTAGTAATTGCCAGTTTATGTTATTTAGGTTCTGTAACTACTTTGAGATGTAATCTCTGTATCTTATTTTCTCTTAAGAAATCCAACTTTTCTCCATTGGAATTATCTTCTAACATAGCTAGTTATTGGTATCACAGCCAGGAGGGAAGAGGTATATCTTGATGGGAGGAGTGTGTGTTGTCTTGTAAGGCAGAGGGCTCTGTATCATAATCAGGTAAAAAGTGGCTTTAACAGGGAAGAGTGGAATAGCTCTGAATGTCCAGAGGTTTTAGATAAATCTCGGGATTCAAGATTTCCAAATCTGTTGGCATAAATATTCCTATACCAGATTTCAGAGAGAGATTTGAAATTTGCATGAGATTAAGAACTCACCCTTGTCTGGAGTTCCGCTTCTCTTATAATTCAATCCTGAACCTGGTCATCGTATTTGTCTGCCTTTGAGATTCAGGTGATGAGAGTCTGTTTATATGATTCCAAAGGGGCTCTTTAGCTTTCACACTTAAGTTTTTATTAGTGACTTATCTCCCTCAGCATTTTGGGGGATATTTTCCAAATCAACTGTTGCTCCAAAATAAGCATTACACTTCATATTCCTGATAATTATCATTTCCCCATATTTCATAAATTCCTGATACATTGCACTCACTAATCTATCCATCTGCATGCCAACCCCATCTCTGATGAAAATGTTCACAATTGTATAACTAGTATATGCCAGGGCTATCTATTTTCATCCTTTACCCTTCACCTATTATGTGGTACTTCAAGTCAGCTCATAAACTATATAGTTTAGGTTCTGGACTGGTGACTAAGTTTGTTTATTTTTTTTAATCCTTCCCAATTTGAATTGAATTATTATGATATTGGGTCCACTAAAATACATATTTCAACATTTAGGCATTTGTTGCTGTATCACAAGGAGCCACATCTGAGTCTTTGAAAGAAAGGACAAAGTGAAAGGAGGTGGAACAAAATTAAATCAGAGAAGTGGATAGGAACAGATAGTGTGGGACATTTTAGGTCTCGTGTTAGATTTTGCTTGATGAGTGGTATTGCTGGAGTTTCAGAAGACTGCTTTGACCACATTGGTCAGAAAGAATTGGAGGCACAGACGGTAGGGAACCTCCTGATTAGCTACTGTGGGCTTCCAGGTTTGAGATAATACAGAATTGGCTTTTGTAATGAAAATTAAGATGACTTGATATTGACAAATTTAGGATATAATCCTATGTAGTTAAATCAACAGGAGGTCAAATACAGTGACTATGGGAGGTAAAGGAGGAGGAGAGCATTCACTGGATGGTAGTGGATGGCGATGTTACACACTGGGATGGTGCCATCAGAAGAGGACTGTGTAAGCGTGTGTGTGCATGCTTGATGAAGGAAATGGGGGAAAATAATGTTTTTTTTAACTAGTCCATGTTTAATTAAACGTGCCTCTAAGACATGCAAAAGAAATTTTTTGCATGGCAGTTTGAGATCAAATCCATAGCTTGGAGGGAATGCCTCAGCTGGAGGTACAGATTTTTTAGCTATCTCTGTGTATGTGTATTTTGATACATAACCATGGGTGAGATTGCTTGGGGAGGGAATGAATAGTGAAAAAGAAGAGAGCTAAGCACCAAAATTCACAGTGCTTCAAAATTTAATAGCTGGAATAAGGCAGATGGACCTGCAAGAAACACTAAAAAGAAATTAGCCAGAGATGCCAGAAAGGTCAAGGTGGTGTGGAGCCATTTTTTCAGAGAGGAGAAAATCTCTTCAAGATGGGAGAGGAGTGGTCTGTAAAGTCAAATTCTGCTAAGATGTCAAGTTAGATGAAAATGAAAAAAAAAATGTTTCATTGAGCTAAAAGAATGCTATGTGTAGCCGTCACAAGAACTGCTTCAGCAGAATGATTTGAGAGATCCTGGATGGAGCTAAAGAAAGAGTGAAAGGGAGAGCAATGGACGTCACAGGTCTAGGAGATATTGCTCAGAAATCGGCATGTGAAAGAGAAGACACAGAAAAATAGTGGTTGCATAGCTGGAGGATAATAGTCAAGAGAGTTTTGATTTGTGTGTGTGTGTGAGTTAGAGAATTGTGAACATGTTTAAAACCTAAAGGAAGGATTTTCTTGGAAGGAAATCTGCGTTCTAGGAGAGAGAGAGATAGAGAGAGAGAGAGGGACTAGTTTGTGAAGCAGGGAACATTACTTGCTTTGGTTACTCAGCAGCCCTTATTTCCTATTTTATGATAACAATAAATACCCTCTACTGCTGGTGGAATGGCCATCTCCTTTGTCATATGCTTCAAGGGTGCCTGACACATCAAGGCATCCTAATTCATGAACAAATTGATCCAGGCAATTAGAGCCTTTTTAAAAAAAAAAAAAATTGGGGGGGGAGGGGAGCATTGTATGTGTATGTGGTGACAGGGAATTTTCTACTTCTTTGGGTTGTTAGGTAGAATAATGTAAGCCTGGCCTCCAGGGACTGCTGCTAACTCCCCAAGGCACAGACAGGTGGGTGACTGGAGATCACATTTAGTCTAACTGCTGCTTGCCGAGCCTCAAGCCTGAACACAGGGCTGCTTCCACCAGAGGCAGAGGCATGCTTTTCTATGAGGTATCATGATGCACCTCATATGGTTAGGTCTATTTTGTTTACCTACGCAGATACATTTTCCATTTCACATAAAAGGTCCATGTAGGCAAGTCCATGGTGACTTTGCTTCCAGCTAGCTCTGGCCATTTCCATGGATTTTATACAAAAGCCTACAAAAGATGAATGGATAAAGAAGATGTGGTTTACGTATACAATGGAATATTCCTCAGCAGAAATGACAAATACCCACCATTTGCTTCTATGTGGATGGAACAGGAGGGTATTATGCTGAGTGAAATAAGTCAATAGGAGAAGGACAAACATTATATGGTCTCATTCATTTGGAGAATATAAAAAATAGTGAAAGGGAATAAAGGGGAAAGGAGAAGAGAGACAACAGATCTGAACTTATATTTTATGTCCTTCTCAGCTGTGAAACCCATACCACACCTGGACTTTCCAGTTACAGCAATTTATTTTCTTTTAAAATTTTCTCATATTGGACACTAGTTGAACTGGGATTTTGGCATTTTCAACTTGAACATCCTGATTAGCATACTGCTTCTTTTGTAATAATAATAAAAAAAAGCCATATACTCTTTGAGCCAGGAAAATCACTTCCTGAATAGCTTGTGGTAAAACTACATAGAAAGAAAACCAAAATCACCTATGTCTTTCTCTTATATCTAGAAATCTGGTTCCTCATTTTCTTGGTCTCTTAAGTTTTCCTTAATTCTATGTGGAGTACAGGCTTCCTTCATTCTCCTGATAGAAGAACTTCCGGTTAGTCACCTGGTTGCCATAGTGCCTTCTCATATGCACCCTATTTGTGTTCATGACCAAAATTCCTTCTTTTCAGAGCCAGAGTCCCTTCAAACCACTATAAATCAAATGTTTCTCAGTCTCCAGGTTTAATCCTATTACTACTGATGGTGAAGTGTTGGTCAGTAGCCATATTAAGAGGAACCACATCTGCCTCATGATGTCCTAGAAGAAAAATTCTGATCTTTCTTTTTCTTTCTTTCTTTCTTTCTTTCTTTCTTTCTTTCTTTCTTTCTTTCTTTCTTTCTTTCTTTCTTTCTTTCTTTTCTTCTTTCTTTCTTTCTTTCTTTTCTTCTTTCTTTCTTTCTTTCTTTCTTTCTTTCTTTCTTTCTTTCTTTCCTTTCCTTTCCTTTCCTTTCCTTTCCTTTCCTTTCCTTTCCTTTCCTTTCCTTTCCTTTCTTCTCTTTCTTCCTTCTTTCTTTTTTAAGATTTTATTTATTTATTTGACAGAGAGAGCGAGAGAGTGAGAGAGAGAGAGCACCTGGGGGTGAGGAATGGGGAGGGGCGAGGGGGGGAGAAGCAAGCTCTGCACTGAGCAGGGAGCCTAATGCAGGGCCTGAATCAGGACCCCGAGATCACAATTTATCATAATTAGAGTCTCTGATGCTTTCCCAGAGCTTAACTCTTTGTACCCCTGCTACAACTTCTTAAACTATCCTCTGCCCTGTTGTAAGAGAGTTTGGCAATTAATTATTACCTTTTTCTTTGGGATATTGCTCTTGACATGTGTGCCAACATTCTTTTTTATTCTTCTTCTTTAATTCAATTAGCCATCATTAGTTTCAGATGTAGAGTTCAATAATACATCAGTTGCATATAACACCCGGTGCTCATCAATCATCACACGCTTCCCTAATGCCCATTACCCTATTACTCCACCCCCACTCCCCTCCAGTAACCCTCAGTTTGATTCCTATTGTTTGGAGTCTCTCATGGTTTTTCTCCCTCTCTGTGTTCCTCTCATTCCATTTTCCCTCCCTTCCCCTATGATACTCTGAGCTGTTTCTTATATTCCACATATGAGTGATACCATATAATATTTGTCTTTCTCTGATTGACTTATTTTGCTCAGCATGATACCCTCCAGTTCCATCCACGTTGATGTACATAGTAAGTATTCATCATTTCTGATGGCTGAGTAATATTCCACATGTGGTATATATACCACATCTTCTTTATCCATTCATCTGTTGATGGACATCTCAACTCTGTACATCGTTTGACTATTGTGGGCATCGCTGCTATAAACATTGGGATGCAGGTGCCCCTTTGGATCATTACATTTGTAACTTTGGGGTAAATATCTAGTAGTGCAATGGCTGGGTCATAGGCTAGCTCTAACTAGCCTTAACTTCTTAACTTCTTGAAGAACCTCCATGCTGTTTTCCAGAGTGGCTCCACCAGGTTGCATTCCTACCAACAGTGTAAAAGTGTTTCCCTTTCTCTGTGTCTGTTCTCAGAGAACACCTGTTCTTTCCTGAGTTGTTGATTTTAGCCACTTTTACTTGTGTAAGTATTTTATCGTGGTTTTGATTTTTACTTGCCTGATGCCAAGGGATGTTCAGCATTTATTAATGTGTCTTGGTCATTTGTATGTCTTTTGAGAAATGTATGACATTTCTTGACCTTCCAGTAACTCTTGCTCAGTCTCCTTGTCTAAGTCCTCTTTTTCCATCAACTTCTAAATAGCAGAGTTCCCACTGCTCTGTTCTAAGATCTCTTCTCTCTTTGTATTCTTTTCTTTTTTCTTTTTTTTTAAAGATTATTTATTTATTTATTTATTTATTTATTTATTTATTTATGATAGTCACAGAGAGAGAGAGAGAGAGGCAGAGACACAGGCAGAGGGAGAAGCAGGCTCCATGCACCGGGAGCCTGACGTGGGATTCGATCCCGGGTCTCCAGGATCGCGCCCTGGGCCAAAGGCAGGCGCCAAACCGCTGCGCCACCCAGGGATCCCCTGTATTCTTTTCTTATGTTATTTAAATGATGTCTTTATAAGGCTGAACACTAACTGTGTAACCTAGAGCAGATCACTTTTTTGAGTGCCATACTTTTACATCCACCTTTCTAATTTACATCTAGAGTGGAATGTCTTTCAAGAATTTTAAACTTAAACACATCCAAAATTGAACTCTTAATTTCCTTTTCATGCAAATTAATTGCTCTCTCTGTTGTTCTCACCCACTCAAATATCATTAGCATTCACCTGAAAAAGAACTTTGGGGGTCATTCTCAACACTGCCTTCTCCTTCATATCTTAATTACCTCCATCTTCAAATTTGATAATTGTCTCACCTAATTTCTCATAATCATTCACCTGTTTTCATTGCTACTGCTACTCAGAGACCAAGGTATTTTTTTTTTTTCTCACCAGAACACCAAAATAACCTTGAAGTTGGTCTGCATTGCTCACATGTTTGTAAAATTGCCTTAATAGTTTTTTTATTGCCCTTATAAGAATATCTAAACCTTTTTTTTTTTTTTAGATTTTTATTTATGTATTCATGAGAGGCACAGAGAGATGCAGAGACACAGAGGGAGAAGCAGGCTCCCTGCAGGGAGCCTGATGCAGGACTCGATCCCAGGACCCCAGGGGTCATGCCCTGGGCTGAAGGCAGACGCTCAACCACTGAACCACCCAGGCACCCAGAATATTTAAACTTTTAAATATGGCTTAGAAGGCCTATAAGACATGATCTCGCACATTTATTTCATTTTGAAGCAATCATATCCTACAGCACCATCTAGACTCATTATTCCTCCTTTTTTTAAGATTTTATTTTTTAAATAATCTCAACACTGAATGTGGGGCTTGACCTTGCAACTCCGAGATCGAGTCACATATTCTACCCACTGAGCCAGCCAGGTGCCCCCACACCATTTCCCTTTTAATTTTCAAAATAAGTAAGCTCTTGTTTTGTGCTGATCTTTAGTATTTATGGTTCATTCTCCCTTTATTTTTTTAATTGTCAGGTCCTATCTAAAATGTCAGTTCCTCTGAGAGGCTTTTCCATAGTATTCATCAATGTTCTCTGATTGGAGTTTTTTCTTGTATTGCTATAACCACAATATCTAATGACATATTTTTCTTTTGTTTATTAGTTTGTTTCTTCAACTGTTAGTTGTAAACTTTGCAAGCATGAGGCTGAGTCAGTATACACTCTGGTATAGCTCCATGTTTGGCATAAAATAGGCTGTCAAAAAAGTATGTATTGAATGAATTAACAAATGTATTTAAGAATGATGCCTAAATAAGTGTCAGGAAAATATTTAAGTGTGTTTATGCATGTATAAGAGTATTAAAAAATTATCTTAACAACTTTCCAAATGATTACATCTAGCAGCCCAATGGCCTGGCAATTAGTTCATACATACCTCATGAATACTAGTTAGATATTCCATTAGATGCTAGATGATATTCCACGAGGCGTAGTACCCTCCAGATTCAAGCATTAATGACTAGCACTTTGAAATGCTTTGGCTTACTGCTAGATGACGCTACAGACTCCTGAAATGAAGACTACCATTTTACTACACTAGAGTGGTAGAGAATGGATTGCAAACGTGAAGAACTAGAGAGTGCATGATATATATGACTACTATGCTGACTTTCTGTATTTTGCTCTCTTCAATTTAAATATTGTTGGTTATTACTTTCTCAAAAACTTCTCACTTCATCAAAATAATATTTACTTGGCTTAGTGAAGCTTTTTTCCTAGGAGATATATATATATATTATTGAGAATTAAATGGCTTAGTATACTTGGCTTTCTATGAGATGAGCAAGAAAAGAAGAGAAATGGGAGAGAAGAAGGGAAAAAGCCTCTGTTAAGCCTCAGATAAGAAGGAAAAACACTGGTGACCCCTAATCTCCACTGTCACTCTTTTTCTGTTTGGTTTCTTGTCATGATGGCCATTGTTTTTCCTTCCCTGTGGTCACTTTGATATTCGTCCCTCCAACATATAACTCTTCTAAGAGAAAACAAATTGATTACATACATTACACCTATCATAATTACATTCCTAAAATGCCCTCACATAGGAAAATTCAATCTCAAAAAGTATCCTTAAAAGTGGTTTTCTTTCTAATCATGGAATCAAAGAAGAGTTTCCAGACAACATTAGTTTCATTTTGTTTTATAAGCTTTCTATAACTTAATGAGAAAAGCCTTGTGATTCGAACAGTGAAATCCTACATGATTTTTTAAAATAAGATCATTTGATTCAATAGGACTTCAAAGATGAGTGGTTGAAGATGCAAATTAATTTAATGGATGAGCCACCAAAGGGCTGATTAGGAGCTAGTTATTGATGCTTCTTTAGCTGCCTACAAGATATATCCAATAGCCAAGAGTTAACTGGAAACAGAGACAACAGCTTTTTTTTTTTTTTTTTGTCAAGACTTTTGAAAATAAAAAGAGAGGATGAATGGTCACATTTATCTTAACATACTCATTTCAAATACTGCATTAATAATTAAACCTTTGTGCCCTAAATATACGGGCATAACACCAATGCAAGTTGCTATTAATCAAATATGCAGTGATTCTTTTGATTAGCTACTGCTGGTGCTTTTTAAGGAAAAATACATCCCCTTGATATTACTGAATTTAATTGCATTTTACAAAAGGTAATTGTTCTCTGTCATTTTTTTATAAAATTAGGACTTAATTTCATGATTTAAATTTATTTAAAATATGGATTAAGTATTAATAAATGTATGTAAAATGTATGCACATATTCAAACATATTTAAAATTTACAAAGGAGATCTCTGCTGATAATTGCAGTAAAAGTTTTAGAGTCTAAGGTATTTAATCTCAAATACCTACCATTAGACCAGTGAATTATCTATTTGATTAATACTTAAAAATTCAACACCAGTGTATTTTTGAATTGTTATGAATTAGAAGGAGCATCCTGTTGGCATATTACTTTCAGCTAATATGATTCCTTCTCTTCATTATGAGGCAACTTAACAAAAGAAAAGCTTTTATGTCTTTTCAAAGCCAGTCTCTTAAATCTTTCTTTCAATTGTTCCAAAGTATTATTAAATTACCATGTAGCTTTGGGTAATAAATCATGAGTAGACTGAAAGAAATTTGTGAGCTTGTAGATTTAATTTTTCATGATGTTTCATAAACCTGATTATCTTTCTCTTTTTCATCACTGAATTGGATGGTCAATTTTTCTTTTGCTTCCATCTGGATATCACTTAATTACACAGTGGTACTCATCTTTTTTAATGTTTATGCCTATAACGAGAACAGGAATTACTCCAGTTTGCATTGTTGAGCATAGGAAAAAGAATGGGCAAGGGAACTTTGAATTTTATGTAGTTTGGCCATGCTCTTGGCTTAACCCTCCATTCTGTCCTCCCCTGTTCACATCCTCCACCCTTCTCTCCTCTAGGGAAAACAAGACTAACCACATCTCTCATTATGTACTTCCTTGATTTTCATGTTCTCAAAGCTAAGTAGATTAAAACACCCCTCTGTAATATAAATGTAGTATACACATATCCACACAAAAAACTGTTCATACAATTTAGAAACAGATAAAACAAAAATAATAGTAAATGAAAACTAGTATACTAATTAAAAAGCCCCTAACACTACTATTATTGTCGAAGCCCCTGCACTTTCTTTCCTTATCTCATCATTTTTACCATTCCTGGAGTTAAAAGTTATCATAAAGTTGATGAATGGTTTCTTGATATTCTTTAAAAATATTTCTAGCTGAATGTGTTTCTTAAAATATGCATTGTTCAATTTTGCATGTTTCAAATTGTATTTAAATGTAGGGATCCCTGGGTGGCGCAGCGGTTTGGCGCCTGCCTTTGGCCCAGGGCGCGGTCCCGGAGACCCGGGATCGAATCCCACGTCGGGTTCCCGGTGCATGGAGCCTGCTTCTCCCTCTGCCTGTGTCTCTGCCTCTCTCTCTCTCTCTCTGTGACTATCATAAATAAATTTAAAAAATAAATAAATAAATGTAAACATATGGTGTATATTCTGTGATTTGCTTCTTTCAGTTACCTCTAATATATTATAATGCAACTATATCAATATATGTAGCTGGAGTTGATTTCTTGTCACTGGTGTTTTGTTTAAGGATTGGTCCCAATTCTTTACCCATCTCTGCATCTATACTTTTGCTAAGGCTTCATCATGGACAAATATATTTTCCTGTCTGTTAAATTCGGGCCCAGACCATGACCATGCTGACATGTTTTAGCCTCAAATTGAGGAACACAATCTTAAAATATGTGGCACTGGTTTTGCAGAAATAGCCAAGGCCAAAATCATCATGACTTTTTGTTAAGAACTTTAAAAGAGTTATGGTGACAACTTATCATTTCAACTAGAAATCGACTCCAAGGAAGGTTAAGAAAATAGACCTGCAGAAAGCTGATGTATTCAAAATATTTCTTCTTGCTTCCAGAAAAAGAGGCACATCTTAAAAAAGCATTATGTGTATGACTTTTGGCATATTAATTTGATTAGAATAAAATATTTGGAAAGCCCAAAATGTTTTTAGAGACGGTCATATTGGCAAAAGCATTGACAGCCTAAACTGGAATGAAATGAGACTCTGTTTAATATAATGAAGACATCTGAGCCCCCAACTCTCTACAGGCAGGGAGCAGGAAATGCAAAACACATAGAGCCAAGATTATGGGAGACACTCCCATGTTGTGGAATGGGAGCCGAAACAGGGTTCTATGTGTACTCTAAGTGGGGGTAGGGTACTTAACATTTCCCAGTGGAAATTCAGAATTTCTATGCACTAAAGACTGTCACATCCTTCCCATTCTTCCCTTTTTAACAATAGTGTTTATTGTGGTTTTCATGTCAAACTGTCAATGTTTGATGATTGATGGTTGGTTGTGTGCAGAACAGATAATTTTTTAGTTCACAGTTTTGGATCAAAAGCAACTTCAATCAAATCTGAGGGCATAATGTATTTAATGAGATCTTGGTGTCAGAGTCGGATGAGCCTTACAGGGTCCTAATGTGAGGGTGAGTGCTATTTGCAAGTGGGAGGTTATGAATAGTTGTAGCCAAGAGAGAAGACAATGGCAAATTGAACTAGTGATCACATTTTTTTTCTTTCTTTTTAATATCCAGCCCCTACAAGTTTGACATTACCTTGGGAAGGAGGAGTTGGTGGGGTGTGCTTCCTGGCTCCTTGACTTGGACTTGGTTCTGTGATTTGCTTGGGCAAATTAGATGTAAGGGAGTGATAGTATAATTCCAAGCCTAGGTCTTAAAGGAATTTGAACTTAAAGAAACTTTTCTAGTTTGCCCATATGTGCTTCTGCCATCGCTAATATTACTGCTGTTCCTGCAGTCTGAGTTCCAAACAAACCAAACACAGCTAGACTTGGACCTTGGATCTGGACAGAGGGTCACCTTAGTCAAGCCTAGGTCAACGAACTCTTAGTCTTTCTGAGATAAATAGCTCTCCTGCTGACCCGTGAGAAATAAATATTTCTTTCTTGTGTTTCACTGCAAAAAAATGTTTTATAGACTCGTTAACTCATTCAGAAGCATAGTATGTTAGTTAACATGCCATAGTTTTGTGTCAATGCAATGATGGACAGTGAGATTATTTCCAGTTTGAGCATTTATTAGGTTACTGGTCCTCAACTCCAAACATAATCCTATACCCTCCTTTGAGATTCTGGGCTAGAACTTCTGCAAATCACATCTCCACTTTGTTAGCTGACCCCTGGTTAGTTTCCATTAATCTCGGTGTTCTAAAGAGACTACGAAGCAAGAAGAGGAGGAATGGTCTTGCTTCTGCCTACTTGCCTCCTCTTGCTCCTGACTGCTTCTTTTGATAATCATTCCAGCAAACATCTCCATCTCAGCAATAGTAATTCCTATCAGTAGCAATATTTTGGTCTGCTTTGTAGTTTCACCCCAATTTACAAAACCTTATTGTACCCCCTCAGAGACACCACCAGTACCGGATAACTGGGTCCCTTACCCAAAAGCCTAGATCCAAGCCCACCACTTCTGTCTCAGAGATCTTGACTATTTTTCAGCTCTGCAGGGCTTTCTCTCTAAGTTCTTGAGTTTCAACATATTCAATCTTTTTTATCCCCCACCACCCCGCCTTGGCCTTAGGGCTATTAGCTGCTTCCTATAGTTTCTATCTTTGGGAAAAACTATTTTCTTTCTACCTTTTCTGATATGTACTTAACAAACTTATATCTATTAACATTTTTTATGTTTAATTCTATCTGTTAAAAAAAAAAAAAACAAACACGAGATTTCCAAATCCTTACTGAATCTTTGCCATTTTTTGAAGATTGTTAGGAATATTTCAGCCATTACTATCAAAGCACATGTGTAAGAATTTCTCTAGAGTATCCCCTAACCATGGAATTGGGTCATAAGTTATTTACATGTGTAGCGATGATGCAATTCCCACTCTCTACAATGTGGTTATGTTAATTTCTACTCACAACAGTAGTAAGTAAGGTAAGAGTCTCAGTACTCAACATTCTCATCCACCCTGGTAATCTGACATCATTTTCCTTCTAGTCACTATGAAATTATATCTCACTGTCATTTTAACATGCATTCTTTACATTGCTAATGAGTTTGATTATCTACATAAAGCCATTTAATGTTGCAGTAGTGGTACAGAGAATTAAGTGATAGGTACATTCATAGGAATTGCATCTGTGTTCAAATCACCGTACCCCAAAGTTGAGAACTGTAATACAAGCATCTTTATGAAGGATGAGTGATTTTTTATAGACTTTCACACAATGCAGCAAATGTAGGTTCAATGCTACTTTAAAAAGGGAAGTTAGGATAAAAGGGAAGCAATTGTAGAAAAGAAGATTCTACAAGGATAGAGTAAAAATTAAAAAGAAAACCCCACCCACTTTCCTCAAATGTACAAGTACAAAGGGAACTCTGAAAGGCAGGGGAAAAGCTACCTGGTGACAATTTTAAAGCACTGTTCATTTTAACCCCATAGACAGTATCTCCAGAGCCAATGCCTTGTGGAAAATCGAGGCAATTGTCTTGCTCTTGTCTGTTTTAAAAAAGTATGTACTTCTCTATCCAATATTTTTAAAGAAAACATCTATGCCTCAGTGTGCATGTGGCCACTATTAAAGGAAATTCAGAAATGGGTTAGTAGTGAAATGAAGTTCCAAAAAAGAGAGATAATACTGCCAGAATCATGATATCAATACTTCATCTACTTTTCCCTACATGATTAGATTTTGTCTTAATCTTATGAAGATTAAACACTTTCTCTATTCAAGTCAGTGTCCAGTGGGTATTAATTGCATATAGACACTGTCAGTGCATGTGTCTAGCAGCACTCATGAAATCTCCAAATGTCTGCATGTCCTCTATCCACGCAACACTTTTTGAAATCAAAGTATAAGGCACAAGAGTATGTTCTGTTTGTGCCTGAGACAAGGGTTTTTCAAGCAGAAAAATCAGTTATTATTTCTAACACGATTTTTAAAATTGTCCTAGAAACAAAATGCACAGAACCTTTGGAGATTTACTGCATGTTCAGACTCCAACATTTCAGTAAACTAGTTACAAATCTTCCTTGAGATGATAGCCATGTCTTAGGAACTAAGAAACATTCATTTTGGAGCAGGTGATTAAGCTACCTAGCAGAGAATTTAACTGCACAGTGACAAGAAAAGTTACAATGAAAAAGAAAAATATTGCTAGCTATGGAACCTGAGTATTAAAATAGTGAAAACAAATCAAACGCTTGTTGTTGTGATAAGGAGTTTATAATTATGACATGGCTTCTCAATGTCCCGGGTTACATTGTGTACATGATGCTAATGTTGAGGCAGTAAACAGGTTTCAAGAGTCTCTTGACCTCAGAATCTCAGTAATATCACATTTTTTATTGGGTTGACATTTTGTGTCCAGGTATTCTCTACACAGCATGCCTTCTTGTGACCTTCTTTTTCTTCCAACTCATACCTTTGGGAAGTTCACCTGTATTATGTTCATCCATGATTATCTTCTCTCACTGACAAACAGATGTGACAATAGCTCCCTTATTCTGGAGAAATCTATGATAAAAGTGTGCAGTTGGGCAGACACAGAACAGCTTATATCCAAAGTGGTAATCCTTTTATTAGCACAAATGACATCCAATTAATTTCCACGTGTAGTGTGAGTGCTAGATGATCTCAGGATTTTCCATTGCTCTCTCCTGACAGGACTAAGACATCCTCTTGAACAGAAGCTTTGGAATTTTGTCCTCATTAGAAATCCAACCAACAAAATTCAGTGCACTTTTGACCAATTTATGATTCATGGATTTTAAGTCAACCTAATGTTAAACATGAGATAAAAAGTGTGTTTGGCTTTTTTCTTTTTTTGTTTCTTTTTTTTTTTCTTTCTGATCAGATTAACTCTATGATGATCACGTTCAATTTTTATTTCCTTTTTGCAAACTGAAATGTGCTCCAAAGAAGCTTACTATCTTTTATTTATATTTCTGTTAGATCCAAGCTGTTATGAGGGCTTCAGCAGTGCAGGAGTAAGGACGACTCTAAGCTTGTCTCCTCCCTTGAACATAGTTAGATAAATATCAAATCATTCTGAACACCCAAGAAGTCAATTAGAGATCTTAGAGAACAAATCTGCATATCTTTAAGCAGAAAACAAAAATGACCTGTGGAAGGTAGGAGCTGCGGAGAGCGGATTTGGGGGATAGAAGACCCGTGAACACTACAGAGGGGAAGGAGACCTGATCAAGGAGAGAGGAGCAAGAGAAGCAAGAGAGAATGACACAGAGAGAAAGAATAAAAAGAAAAAAGAGTGAAATCATGTGCAGGGGGCTGCACAAGAAGACTGTTCCCCAAAATCTTTGACTGTGGAAAAAGGAGAGGGTCTAAATATTGTCAGTTTTTTACAAACAGTGGAGTGCAGGATCTGAAGTTGTGGAGGTGAGGGCCACACCCAGGGTGGTGTCTGGTGAGCTGAGTGGTGCTCTGATGGGCAAGCAGGATCAAGCCCCAGGGACTGGCAGCATGTTTGAGGATCCCCTCTGTTGCGCCAGGAGAGGCAGTTTCCCTGCTTTGAGTGCATTTGGGGGAGGTGATATGGCTTCTCCGTGGGCAAAAGACTCTGCAGGCATCACTGAGCACCCTGTTTGCCAGCATGAGAGCAAAACACTGGCCAAGGGAAGCAAACCCTGGCAATGACAGTGTGTTGCGATTTACCAAACTCTGAACCACTGCACTGTCATGTGGCTGTTTTCTGGGACAAACCTGGACCAGCCATAGTGCGGTGGGACCCTTCCCCAAAGGATCAGCATGGTCTATCCTATGGGGATCTCTGAAGTGTAGGGCTTTGAAACTCAGTCAAGCCCGAGATAAAATACAGGAGTGCTGTGCCACCTGAAAGGTGGGCAGCTCAGACAAAGACAGGGTGACGGTAGGGATCTGATGGAAGCAGGGGAAACAAGAGAGGCAGTTGTTTGTTTGTCTATGGGGACTTCCTGAAGAGTGGCAGGTATAGGTTCCCCTTCAGCTCGCCCACCAGCAGTGACTGACCTCAGTGAGGGAAACAAAAGTGCCACCAAGTGGAGACTGGAGCTGTTTACACCAAGTCCTGTCCCACAACATACTGGAAGGTACATTTTCACTAGAGCAAGTTGGCCTGAGAGTCAGAGCAGCAGGGCTCTCCCCCAAAAGGCCAGCACAAACCCCTCCCATGCACCAAATCTAGTGCTGAAAAGCTTCAGCTCTAGGGGAAACAGGATGTAGCTGTCTTAGGTATTTTGGTTTGGTTGGCTTTTTGTTTTTGTTTTTTTGAATACAGAATGACCAATTTATTTTACTATACTTTTTCATTTTACTTTTTAAAATTATTTTTAATTATTTTCCTTTTTTTCCTACCAAGCTTTGCCTAACAAGCACACAAAAACACACCTAGGATCCAGCTTCCTTTATTTAATTATTTTTTATTTTATTATAATTATTTTTTTAATTAATTTATGAAAGACACAGAAAGAGAAGCAGAGACATAAGCAGAGGGAGCCCAATGAGGGCTCAATCCCAGGTCCAGGATCACACCCTGAGCAAAGGCAGATGCTCAACCACTGAGCCACACAAGCATTCTTTCTTTCTCTTTTCTTTCTTTTCTTTTCTTTTCTTTTCTTTCTTTTCTTTTCTTTTCTTTTCTTTTCTTTTCTTTTCTTTTCTTTCTTATTTTTATTTATTTATTTATGATAGTCACAGAGAGAGAGAGAGAGAGAGGCAGAGACACAGGCAGAGGGAGAAGCAGGCTCCATGCACCAGGAGCCCGATGTGGGATTCCATCCCGGGTCTCCAGGATTGCGCCCTGGGCCAAAGGCAGGTGCTAAACTGCTGCGCCACCCAGGGATCCCTTCTTTTTCTTCTTTTCTTCTTTTCTTCTTTTCTTTTCTTTTCTTTTCTTTTCTTTTCTTTTCTTTCTTTTCTTTTTTCTTTTTTTTCTTCTTTTCTTTTCTTTTCTTTTCTTTTCTTTCTTTTCTTTTCTTTTCTTTTTTCTTTTCTTTCTTTCTTTCTTTCTTTCTTTCTTTCTTTCTTTCTTTCTTTCTTTCTTTCTCTTTCTTTCTTTTCTTTCTTCTTTCTTTCTTTCTTTCCTCCAAAATGACAAGATGGAGGAATTTACCCCAAAAGAAAGAACAGGAAGAAATGATGGCCGGAAATTAATCAATACCTATATATGTTTGATGTTTGAACTAGAATTTAAAACAACAATTATAAGGATACTAGCTAGGCTTGAATAAAGAAGAAGAAGAAGAAAAAAAAAAAAAACACTAGAGAATCCCTTACTGTGGAGATAAAGACCGCAAATGGCTAACCAGGATGAAATTAAAGATGCTGTAACTGGGATACCTGGGTGGCTTACTGGTAAAGCATCTGCCTTTGGCTCAGGGCATGATCCCAGAGTCCCAGGATTGAGTCCCACATCGGGCTCCTAGCATGGAGCCTGCTTCTCCTATCTCTGCCTCTCTCTCTCTGCCTCTCTCTGTGTCTATCATGAATAAATAAATAAAATCTTTTTTAAAATGCTATAAAGAGATGCAAAACCTGAATGGGTGCCATATAAACAAGGATGGATGAAGCAGAGGACTGATATAGAAGATGAAATTATGGAAAATAATTAAGCTGAAAAGAAGAGGAAAACAAAGAAAATGGATTATGAAGGTAGACTTAAGGAACTCAGCAACTTATTAAAGCATAATAACAGTCTTATGATAGGAGTCCCAGTAGATGAAAAGAGAGAAAAAGAGGCAGGAGGTTTGAGCAAATTATAGCTGCAAATTTCCCTAATCTGGGGAAGGACACAGACAACAAAATCCAAGAAGCACAGAGAACTCCCATTAAATTCAACAAAAGCCAGACATCACCAGGGCATATCATAGTGAAATTCACAAAATACAGAGACAGGAAGTATGCTGAAAGCATCATAGGAAACAGAGTCCTTAACGTACAAAGGAAGACAGATCATGTGTACATCAGATCTGTCCACTGAAACTTGGCAGGCCAGAAGAGAAGGCAGGGTACATTCAATGTGCTGGATGGAAAAAAAAAAAATATGTATCCAGCCAGAATGTCATTTAGAATAGAATGAAAAATAGAGAGTTTTCCAAACAAAAACTAAAGGAGTTTGTGACCACTTAAACAGCCCTGCAAGAAAGATTAAGGGGGGCTCTTTGAGTGGGGGAAAAAAGACCAAAAACTACAAAAGGTAAAAAAGAACAGAGATATATCACCAGAAACATGAAATTTACAGGTGACAAAATGGTACTAAATTTATATCTTTCCATATTAACTCTAAATGTAAATGGACTAAATGCTCCAATCAAAAGACACAGGGCATCAGAAAAGAGAAAAAAAAAAAAAAAAGACACATCTATATGCTGCCTACAAGAGACACATTTTAGGTCCAAAGATATCTTTAGATTAAAAATGAGGGAATGCAGAAGCCATGTATCATGCTAATGGATCAAAAGAAAGTCAGAGTAGCTGTACTTATATGGTTCTATCATGTAGACAAACCAGATTTTAAAATAAAGACTGATAAGATATGAAAAAAGGCATTATTATATCATAATTAAGGGGTCTATCCATCAAGAAGATCTAACAATCATAAATGTGTATGTTTTCAACTTGGGAGCACCCAAATATATAAATCAATTAATAAAAACATAAACTCAATGGTAATAATACAATTGTAGTAGGGGACTTTAACATTCCATTCACAGCAGATCATCTAAGCAGAAAATCAACAGGGACACAGTGGCTTTGAATGGCACACTGGACTGGATGGACTTAACAGATATATTCAGAACATTTCATCCTAAAATAGTGGAATACACATTCTTTTCAAGTGCCCACAGAACATTCTCTAGAAAGATCACATACTGGCTCACAATCAGACCTCAACAGTAAAAAAATATTGAGGTCATACCATGAATATTTTCAGAGCACAACCCTGTAAAACTTTAAGTCAACCACACACAACAAAAAAATTGGAAAGACCATAAATACATGGCAGTTAAAAACATCTTAGTAAACAATGAATGGGTTATCCAGGAAATTAAAGATGAAATTAAAAAAAATACATGGAAGCAAATGAAAATGAAAACATGACAGCCCAAAACCTTTGGGATGCAACAAAGGCAGTGCTAAGAGGGAAGTGTATTGCAGTACAGGCCTACCTCAAGAAACAAGAAAAGTCTCAACTCCAAACCTAAATTTACATCTAAAAGAGCCAGAAAAAGTACAGCAAGTAAAGCCTAAAACCAGCATAAGAAGGGAATAATAAAGATTAGAGCAGAACTAATATAGAAGCAAACAAACAAAAGCAGTATAGAATAGATCAATGAGGGATCCCTGGGTGGCGCAGGGGTTTAGCGCCTGCCTTTGGCCCACGGCGTGATCCTGGAGACCCGGGATCCAATCCCATGTGGGGCTCCGGGTGCATGGAGCCTGCTTTTCCCTCTGCCTCTCTCTCTCTCTCTCTCTCTCTCTCTCTGTGTGTGACTATCATAAATAAATAAACATTAAAAAAAAAAAGAATAGATCAATGAAACTCAGAGCTGGTTCTTCAAAAGAATTAATAAATTTGATAAACTCCTAGCTAGACTTAATCAAAAAAGAAAAGAGTAAGGATTCAAATAAATAAATCACAAACGAGAGAGGAGAGGATAAAAACAACATTGCAGAAATATGAACAATTATGAGAGAATATTATGAAAAAAAAATATATGCCAACAAACTGGGCAATCTGGAAGAAATGGACAAATTCCTAGAAACATACAAACTACCAAAAGTGAAACAGGAGGAACAGAAAATTTGAACGGACCCATGACCAACAAAGATGTTGAATCAGTAATAAAAAAATCTCCCAAAAAAACAAAAGTCAAGGGCCAGGTGGCTTCCCAGAGGAATTCTACCAAACATTTAAAGAAGAGTTAATACCTATTCTTCTCAAATTGTTCCAAAGTATAGAAATGGAAGGAAAAATTCCAAACTCCTAGCATTACTTTGATTTCAAAACTAGACAAAGACCCCAATAACAAGAATTACAGGTCAATATCCCCAGTGAACACGGATGCCAAAATTTCAACAAGAAACAAGTTAATTGAATTCAACAGTATATTAGAAGAATTATTCGCTGCGGTCAAGTGGGATTTATTTCTGGGCTACAGGGCTGGTTCAATATTCACAAATCAATCAACATGATATGCCACATTAATAAAAGAAAGGATAAGAACCGTATAATCCTCTCAATAGATGCAGAAAAAGCATCTGACAAAGTACAGCATCCATTCTTGATAAAAACCCTCAACACAGTAGGGATAGAGGGAACATATCTCAATATCATAAAGGCCATATATGAAAGACTCACATCTAATATCACACTCCATGGGGAAAACCTAAGAGCCTTTCCTCTATGGTCAGGAACAAGACAAGGATGTCCACTCTCACCATTACTACTTAGCATAAGAGTGGAAGTGTTTCTTAGCCTCAGCAATCAGAAACCAAAAAGAAATAAAAGGCATCAAATGGGCAAAAGAACTCAACCTTTCAGTATTTGCAAAGGACATTATAATCTAGAAAACCTGAAAGACTCCACCCAAAAAATTGCTAGAACTATTACACGAGTTCAACAAAGTTACAGGATATAAACTCAATGTACAGAAATCTGTTACATTTCTATGCACCAATAACAAATCAGCAGAAAAAGAAATCAAGGAAACAATGCCATTTGCAATTGCATCAAAAACCATAAGATACCTAGGAAGAAACCTAATCAAAGAAGTAAAAGATCTATATTCTTTTAATATAGGACACAAAGGACACAAAGAAATGGAAAAGCATTCCCTGCTCATGGATTGGAAGAACAAATGTTGTTAAAATGTCTATACTACCCAAAAGGAATCTAAGATATAATGCAATCCCTATCAAAATGTCACCAGCATTTTTCACAGAGCTAGAACAAACAATCCTAAAAAAGATCTCAAATAGCCAAAACAAACCTGAAAAAGAAAAACGAAACTCAAGGCATCATGATTCCAGATTTCAAGCTATATTACAAAGCTGTCATCATCAAGACAGTATGGTCCTAGAACAAAAACAGACAAATGAAACAGAATAGAAAACCCAGAAATGGACTCACAACCATATGATCAACTAATCTTCAACAAAGCTGGAAAGAATATCTGGTGGAAAAAAAGACAATCTTTTCAACACATGGTGTTGAGAGAACTGGACACTGACATGTAAAAGAATGAAACTGGAACAAAACTTTCTTATGCCATGCACAAAAATAAATTCAAAAGAAATGAAAGACCTAAATGTGAGACAGGAAACCATCAAAATCCTAGAGGAGAACACAAGCATCAACCTCTTTGACCTTGACCTACTACCTCTAGTACCTCTAGTGCCTTCCTACTAGATACAACACCAGAGGTAAGGGAAACAAGCAAAAATGAACTTTTGGACTTCATCAAGATAAAAATCTTCTGCACAGCAAAGGAAACGATCAACACAACTAAAAGGCAGCCTATAGAATGAGAAAAGATATTTGCAAATGAGGTATCTCATAAAGGATTGGTATCCAAACTCTATGAATAACTTATTAAACTCAACACCCAAAAGAAATTATTCAGTTAAGAAATAGGCAGAAGACATGAATAGACATTTTTCCAAAGACAATCAGATGGCTAAAGACACATGAAGAGGTGTTCAACATCACTTATCATGAGGGAAATACAAATCAAAACCATAATGAGCTACTACCTCACACCTGTATGTGTATATACATATACACACATATATACACATATGCATACAGTGGAATATTACTTAGCCATCAAAAAGAATGGAATCTGGCCATTTGCAGTGATGTGGATGGAGCTAGAGGAGCTAAAGGGTATTATGCTAAGCAAATTAAGTCAGTCAGAAAAATACGAATACCATATGATCTCATTCATTGTGGAATTTAAGAAACAAAACAGATGAACATATCAGGGGCGGAGAACAACAATAACAATAATAACAACAACAAGCAGAGAGAGGGAAATAAGCCACAAGAGACACTTAACGTTAGAGAACAATCTGTGGATTGATGGATAGAAGTGAGGGGAAGGGTGGGATGTGCGAGGTGGGCATTAAGAAGGCCACTAGTGATGAGCACTGGGTTGGTATATAAGTGATGAATCACTGGATTCTACTCCTGAAAGCCATATTGCACTGTATGTTAACTACCTAGAATTTAAATAAAAAAATGTAAAAAAGAAAAGAAAAAACAGAGCTTCAGATCTTTAGCCTGGAAAGGAACTGACATATAATATAATTAAATTAGCTGTTCAGGACACTTGGCTGGCTCAGTAGGTACAACATGCAACCCTTGATCTTGAGATGGTGATTTCAAAGCCTACACTGGGAGTAGAGATTACTTTTAAATAATCAACTGATCATTAAGCTTCTGGGTCTAATTCAATATAAATGTACACCAAAAAAAGTATACATTTAACACAAATATGACATTTTTTTTTTAGAGTAATGGTAACTTTATTAGAGTTGTAAAGGCTAAAATTAGGGGAAGAGATGGGTAGAGTATTGAGGGGGTGAGGATCAGAGATTGAAGAGTATCATGAACTTTAGCATATCTATCTATTGCTAACTTCTTATGTAATCTTAAACAACTTAAACTCAGGCTTTGGTTTCCTCATTTATAAACTGGATCAATTGGACTGGAGTTTTCATAATTGTTTCCATTGTAATACAGATATGTGAATATTCTTGAAAGATGTCTTGCCTTTGATTTAATCTCATTTATTGGGTGTTTTTTCTTTAAATATGACATAGTTTTGAATTGAAATAGGATCACAGACACTTTGTGTGTGCAAAACAGAGGCTTATGTCTCTATACCTCTAGTATTTGTGTAATATCTGTAAGTGTATACAGATTAATAGGTGTGTATCCAGTGACTTTTTGCCTTATATCATTGTTTATATTTTGTAAAGTACTTCTATACATTTAGTGTCTTTTCCTTTGACTAATCTTGTGAAATAGGTATGCTGTATCCTAATATCTGCTTCATAAATGAGTAGACACAGCTCAAATTAATGTCAGTAACCTTCATGAAATGGTTCAACCCAATCCCTTCCTCCTCTTCTTCATGTACATAGCTAAAATATCATGATCTTTGTAAAGATAGTTTTTATCTGCAACAATTTCTTAGCCAAAAAGGATAATGTGCAAAAATTAATATGTTGTATGCTATTTATCCTTCCCTGAAAACGTTAAGGGTTAAAACAATTATTTATATAATAGTGTGAAAGTATGCTTTACAAGTGAGATCTGCTCTAAATAGATGTTGAAATTATTTTTTAAAAAGGGAATGTATTTTGAAGCAATTTCCCATCTGATTTGGAACTATTTGAGGACAGGAAATAGGATGTTGCATATTTCAGTACTTTTTGTACTTTTATTAATCAGAGATCAGATAAACATAGCTTTTTAGGTTATTAGCCATCTTCAAGATTGTTTATATTATATATCTTTCTTAATATAATTTACTGTAATTACTTATCAATATCTGGGTTTACTATCCTTGAGATGAAATATGTGAAATATTATAAAATGCTCCTATTTCAATTTAACAACATATAACAACAATAAATAATCCAATTATAGTTAATCCGACATTTAATAAAAACCATTGCTATCTAAATGATCAATGAGTTTTAGGAGAATACACATTATTATAAGACTCTTATTTGTAGTTACAGTACTTATCTCATCAAGTGAATAATATTCTTTGCCAATTAATTCTGTAATTTCTACCATATGGGCATATAGTTAACACTGAAATAGTATTGTACCAAAAAACATATTATCTTGAGGCAATTTTATAAAAAATATCATATTTTTCTCTGTTTTAATTTTTGAGTTAAAATAAGAGTTTAAAATTCACTTGAATTCATAACAACTTAAATTATTTATTTTCAAATAAAGCATAGAAGAATGATCATTCTGGCATAAAGTGTATATATTATGACCAAAAAGATCCAGATTCAGACATTTTTAATTTGTCTGCTGTTCTGATATTTTAGTCTACTGACCAATTTACTTCAAGAGAAGCTTGAATTACTAAGAATATCGAATACTTTTAAGTGGTACTAGTTTAAAAACTTTTTTTTGAGTTTACCAAAATAATAGATAATACAAAATATTGTAATCTGCGTATTTGAAGCCCATACATGAGGTCCAATTCTACTCTAAGGTATAATACTAAACATACAGACTTCTTGTGAATAGCTCATTTAGTTGTGGCTTTTATAACAGTAATTGATTATATACAAAATATATTGAAAACTCCTCAAATCCATTGCCCAAATGCTTCAAAATCAGATAAGAAATTACTTCCAAAATATATTGTCTTTGATTAAAATACTATGGCAGTATTTAAGATTCAACACTTCTTTTATCCTTAAGGCCATAGGAATTTTTTAGATAAAAGCGACCCACATAAATATGGGCTCTAGACATGGTATGATATCCTTAATCTCATAGCATCAGTTAAAGTCAGAATTGCAAAGGCAGAAATGCTATGATTTTTAGAGGAAGACCTTGGTGGAACCAGGATTAGGGATCCTGATACAATTACCATCAAAACCAATTCAACTCTTTCATCATTAGAGGGACAAGAGAAAGAGGGAAGAAAGAATAAAATGTTATGCATAGTTTTCTTTATTTGAACTTTCTTTGGTGAAAATGACTATGAATTAAGTGTTTAACTATAAACTTCATTTTGTCAAAGCTCATCATACATGGTGGTATGACCTCGACCTAATGTTTTTCACATCTACTTTGTTGCCAACAGCTGCTTAAACAAATGTGGATAGAGAGCTGTGCTATCTACAGAGCAAATCCTCTCTTTGACTTGCCATAGTTTTCTGATTCCTGCTGATTTATATTCAGCATTATTTACTCTTAAAATGACTTTATAAACTATACAAACAATACCAAAGTTTTGCCTATTTTGTTGATGACAGGGAAAAACAAACAGGACAAATTTTTAAAATTTAAAAATTATCATTAAATAAAGTCATGACTTGCTCAGTTCTATAATTGTGGTAAGCTGTCTTATAAGTTTACTTAAGTTTTTGCAAATATCAGTTGGGATCTTTTATTTTTTTCTTTAGTAGATAGTAACATTAACCAATTCTTTTTTATTTATTTATTTATTTTTTTAAATTCATTCATTCATTCATTCATTCATTCATGAGAGATACAGAGAGAGGCAGAGACAGGAGAAGCAGGCTCCATGCAAGGAACCTGACATGGGATTCAATCCTGGGACTCCGGGATCATGCCCTGAGCTGAAGGCAGAAGACTTAGGCATCCCACATTAACCAATTCTGATTATGAATTGGGGGTGAGGTGGGGGGTGGGACAGGGATGCCTGAGTGGCTCAGAGGTTGAGCATCTGCCTTGGCTCAGGGCTTGATCCTGGGGTCTAGGGTCGAGTTCCACAGCAGGCTCTTTGTCGGGAGTCTGCTTCTCCCTCTGCCTGTGTCTCTCCCTCTCTCTGTGTCTCTTATGAATAAATAAATAAAATCTTAAAAAAAAATGTGGTGGGCTGGGGAGGGGGGAACTCTTTAAAGCTATCTGAAAGTTTATAGGCTCAATTGTTATAATTAGAAACAGAAAAAAAAGTTTAAAAATCAGGATAAAAAATATTCAGTTATTCAGGCACCAGTGCTCACATGAAAGAAATTATAATCCTTTGCTTCATTATGTTCAAAATTCAAAACCTCTGGAAAGAGAGTTTAATCAGCTAAACCTAAGCTTTACCTTGACTTCCCTGAGGAGCCAGAGATCAAGAACCCCAAATGCTTTCAAAGGCTGGACTGCTTGTTTTTGTATACTATTTCACAAGGCCAATCGTTTAGTTGTAGATGTGATTTTTAAATTTTTATTGCTATTGTGAATATAGGTAATACAAATTAGATATTCTGTGTATCTTCAGCTATATTTAAAATTCTACTCTTTCATAACATACGGTTTCAGAGGTATGGCCCACATGAAAGTGAGAAACAGAACATTGTACAAAAATATCAGGGCCTTGTAAGAAGGAAGGACAAAAGATAACATACTTGGCTTTCCTATTGGTTTTATTTTATAACATTATTGCGTTAACAAATTTTAGCATTGCTCTGTATTATTAAGTGTTCTTTGGAATCATAGTTTTATTTTTTTTAAATATTTTATTTATTTATGACAGATACAGAGAGAGAGAGAGGCAGAGACACAGGCAGAGGGAGAAGCAGGCTCCATGCACCAGGAGCCCGATGTGGGATTCCATCCCGGGTCTCCAGGATCACGCCCTGGGGCAAAGGCAGGTGCTAAACCGCTGCGCCACCCAGGGATCCCTGGAATCATAGTTTTAATGATTATATACTGGTAGGTCACAAGTGTACCTGTTGCTCTACATTGCTGCTGTTCTATTTGCTTGCAAGTTTTAAAAGCACCCTTCATGCATTGTTGGGAATTAAAAACTTGAAAAGGAAAATTGCACACATCTTTCTCTTTGTCCCAAGTTAGACAACCCGTCATTTATATTATTATTGGAATTGGGATGTGTCATTGATATATATATATAACTCACTTCCATTTAATTATAGTTATAATTATCTTATAATCAATGACATAATAGAACTGATAAAATACAGTCTGGAACTATTGGGTTATATGGGTCTCTACGTCTTCTCTAAACTGAAAGTGAGGGGCTGGATGGGCTAATTCAACTAAAAGACTGTTAGCAATATGAAGGCTAGAAATTAAGTCTATTAAAAAAATCAAATAAACAGGGATGGCTGGGTGGCTCAGTAGTTGAGTATCTGCCTTTGGCTCAGGTCATGATAATGGGTCCTGGGATCAAGTCCTGTATTGGGCTCCCCATGTGGAGTCTGCTTCTCCCTCTGCCTGTGTCTCCACCTCTCTCTGTGTGTCTCTCATGGATAAATAAATAAATAAATAAATAAAATCTTTCAGAAATTTTTTTAAAAATCAAAGGAATGATTTATTTTGTTCTTTTGGTGAGGATTTAAGGAAGTATAATACTTTTGACCCTAATAGATACTTATTTAATATATGAGAGAATATCTGCTTCTGGGATAATAGGGTGTGCATACTGTCTTTATAACTCCCTCAATTAAAACTAAATACTCTTAATATTATATGTAAAATAAACATAAGAAAATTCTGAATGATAAAGATAGTAGCAGGTCAACTGTGGATCTTGTTACTCAAGGGACATCGTATCAGTAAGTTCACTGGCTTTCTTTATGCATCATAAATTCCAGACTTGGAGAAGTCAGCAACCCCTATACCACTAATGGGAATTGGCAAAAAACTCCCTTAAAATTTTGCTTTCTAGTCAAAGGACCTTGTAAAGGGCAGCCTAGCTGGACAAAAAAGCTTTTAGAGAAAAACCTCTCTACTCCAAACAAACCTCACAGAAGACTCTGAGTCAAACCCGACCCACCTACATCCACAAAGACTGAATGGGGATGCTTGCTTGCTTGCTAAGCTGTAACAAAGCATTCTAAATTAGGCCCAGGGTGGGATCAGAGAGGACAGATCTGGGGACCCAGGACTTTCATCCCCACCAGGCATTGATAATGCCACATCTTGTGGTATCAGTTAAGACTGGATAGAGAGCCTAGATTTCCACCTCAACCTGAAGCAGAGACACTCTGCTTCCTCTGCTGGAGTAGTAGCAGATCTGTCCCGGTGAATAATGATTGACACCATAGGCCAACACTTAAGAGATTACTAACCCCCTTCGCTGTGGGGTCACTGGAGGCCATATAAGGAGCAATAATGAGGTGTCCATGTCTCTCCCAGTCAGGCTAATATCATTGGAGGTCTGTGGGAAGCTATAATAGCCACTCCCATCCAGCAAAAACAATGATTACCCCTCACTGAGCATCAAAGAGGGAAGGTGAGGAATCTGGAATCCCACTACAGGAGCTGTTCAGAGGAAACCAGCTGAAGCAGGTTTAAATAAGATCCAGTCTCATAGCATAATATCTTAAATGTCCAAGTTTCAATAAAAAATCATTAATTAACAAAGAACAGATTGGTGGTTGGCAGAGGCAGGGGTAGGGGCTGGGAAAAATCGGTGAAGGGGCCCAAAAGGTACAAACTTTCAGGTACAAAATAAGTAAGTTGTGGTGATGTAATGTACAGTACACTGAATACAGTTAATAATATTGTAGAGTATACTTGAAAGTTGCCGAGGGAATAAATCCTAAAAGTTAATTCTGCAATGATGAATAGTAACTACACTTATTGTGGTGACATTTTGCAATGTAAAAATACCAAATCATTATTCTCTACATCTGAAACCAATATAATGTTATATGGCAATTATACCTCAATAAGAGAGTTTAAAAAAAGCATGTCCCAGTTAATGCTGACTATAAGAAACTGAAATGCACCTCAAATATAACAGTATAAGCAGGTGTTAAAAGTTAAAGAATGAAAAAACAACTAAAAAGAAGTTAAAGAATGAAAAAAGATTTAGCATGCAAACCTTAATCAAATAAATTTAGTACTGCTGTATTAATGAGATTAAGTGGGCTTTAAAGCAAACTATCAGAAACAGAGAAAGCACTATATAATTATAAATGGGTCATTGCATTGAGAAACAACAATTCTAAATGTGCAGATACCAAAAGCAGAGCTGCAAAAATGTGAAGCAAGAACTGAAAGAACAAAAGGTAAAAAAAGGAAAATTTACAATTATATTTGGAGATGTCAACATCCTTTTCTCAACAATGCATAGACTAACTAGATAAAACCTGCAAGGCTATAGAAGACCTTACACCACCAACCAATAGGATCTAATCAACATTTGTGAAACATTTCACCCAACAATAGTGGAATAAACATTTTAGTGTCTACAGATCATATACAAAGGTGAAGCATATCTTAGGTCATAAAACAAACTTGTACAAATTAAAATAATTGAAATCATGCATAATGTGTTTTCTAACCACAATGTAATTAAACAGAAGAAAATCAGTAACAGAAGGATAATAGGAAAATCTCCAAATGCTTAGAAACTAAACAGCACATTTCTAAATGATCCATGGACCAAAGAAGAAGACAACTCAGGGAAATGAAAAATAATAGACTTCACTGAATAAAAAATAAAATACAATATATCAAAAGTGTCAGGGAACAGGGACACCAGTGCTAAGAAGGAAATGCATAGCATTAAATGTATTCATTGAAAAATAAATAAATAAATGTATTCATTGAAAACAGGAAAGGTCTTAAATCAATAATCTTAGTTTTCAGGGGCGCCTGGGTGGCTCAGTTGGTTAAAGGCACTTAAGTGCCTGACTCTTCAGCTCAGGTCATAATTTCAGGGTTGTGAGATCAAGCCCTCCATGGAGATCTGCACTGAGCATGGAGCCTACCTAAGACTCTTGACTCTTTAGAGCAGCCCCGGTGGCTCAAGCAGTTTAGCGCTGCCTTCAGCCCAGGGCATGATCCTGGAGACCTGGGATCGAGTCCCATGTCAGGCTCCCTGCATGGAGCCTGCTTCTCCCTCTGCCTGTGTCTCTGCCTCTCTCTTTCTCTCATGAATAAATAAATAAAATATTTCAAAAAGAAAAAAAAAAGACTCTCTCTACATCTCTACCTTTGCCCTGCTCACAACTTTCTCTCTGTCTCTCAAAAACAAACTCCCCCCCACAATAAAATCCACCTAATTTTCATTCCAATCACCTAGTAAAATAAGCTACAGGCAACGACTATGAAGGAAATAATAAAAATAAAGCCAGGAATTAGAGGCACCTGGTGGGCTCAGTTGGTAGAAATCAGATAGAACTCCTGATTTCAGGCTTATAAGTTTGAGTCCCATGTTAGGTGTAGAGATTACTTAAAAATAAAATCTTAAAAAACAACAACCAGAAATTAATTAAATTAAGAACAGAAAAATAAGATAAAATCAATGATACAGAGAACTAGCTCTTTGAAAAGATCAATAAATGTGATAAATCTCTGCAGAGAAAAAATTGAGAGGGCACAAATTATCAATATAAGGGATACTAGACTTACAGACATCAGAAAGATATTAAGAATATACTATGAACAACTGTATACACATTAATTGACAATTTAAATGAAATAGATTTATAAATAAGTACAAATGATCACCACTCACCCAATATAAATTAGATAATTTGAAGAATCCTATAAAATTGAGAAAATTGAATTTATAATTAAAAACCCCACTCCAGGGTATCCCTGGGTGGCTTAGTGGTTGAGCATCTGCCTTTTGCCTCAGGGTGTGATCCTGGATAAGTCCCACATTGGGGTCCCTGCATGGAGCCTGTTTATTCCTCTGCCTCTGTCTCTGCCTCTCTCTCTCTCTCTCTCTCTCTCTCTTTGTCTCTGTGTGTGTCTTTCATGAATAAATAAAATCTTTAAAAAAAAAAAAAAACACTCTGACTATGCAAAATATATTCTCCAGACCTAGGAATTTCTACTGGACAAGTCCCTAAAGAAAAGCTATACTGTCTCCAAAATCTTTTCTAAAAAATAAAAGAGGAGGTAACACTTCCAATTTGTTCTATGAAGTTCTTATTACCCTGAAACAAAGCCATACGAAGACAGTCAAAAAATTATAAATTACCTTACATGTATATACGTGGAAAAATCACTAACAAAATATTAGTAAATAAAATTCAGAAATATATAAAAAGTAATACACTCTGAGATTAAATAGAGTTGATTTCAAGGTTTCAAGGTGTTTTAATATTAAAAATGAATCAATATGATCTATCATAACAGGGTAAAGAAAAATTATATCAGTAGATTAGTGCAAAAAAAAGTTCACCAATTATCATAAAACTTTAAGAAAACTAGAATACAAGGGAAATTCCTTGACTTCATAAGAAAATCTACAAAAAACCTAGAGCTAATATTATACTTAATGTTAAAAGATTGAATGTTTTCTCCTACAATTGCAAACAAGGCAAGAATATTCTTTATTACTACTCATTTAATGTGGCGTTGGAATTTATATCTGGTCCAAGTAGACAAGACAGGAAATAAAAGGCATAAAGATAGAAAAAGTAGAAATAAAATTGCCCCCATTTATAGATGGCATGATTTTGTATGTAGGAAATCCCAAGGAATCCACAAAAAACACCTACTACTAACAAGAATTTGGCAAGATCGCATGATAGAAGGTGGATATAAGGGTACCAATTGTATTTCTGTATATTAGCAATGAATAAAAAATAAGAATATAATATCATTTGTAATCACTCAAAAAAATATGTGTAGAAGTCTAACAAAACATATTGGAAGACTTGTATATTGCAAACTACACAGCATTGTAAAAACCAAAGAATATGTAGTAAATGGAGAGGCATACTGTATTGTTGGACTGAAAGACTCAAGATTATAAAGATGTCAGGTTTCCAAAAGTAATGTAGAGGTTTAACATTATTTCCATCAAAATCCTATCTATCTATCATCTATCTATTAAATTTATAATTATAATTTAAATATTTAATTATTATATAATTATAATTAAACATATTATATAACTAGAATTTAAAATATGATTTTAAAATTTAAAATTCATATGGAAAGGCACAGGAAAGAGAATGAACAAGCCAGTCTTGAAAAAAAAAGTCTAAATTAAAAAATGGTGACCATATTAAATGCTGAAGAGGTTGCAGAGAAACTGGGTCACTCACACTGCACGGCTGGAATATAAAATTATACAGCCATTCTGTAAAGTGGTTTTTCAGTTCCTTAAACTTAACATAAAACTTACCATAATGGAGGGATTGCACTCTTGGGCATTAGACACAAAAACTGAAAACTTATGTTCACTCAGATGACCTGTACAAAGATGTTTATAGCCACCCTACTTGTGATAGCCAAAACCTGGACAGGCATTCTCCGATGGGTGGGTAGTTAATAAACAAACCGTGGCACATCCAGATCATTGATTACTACTTAGCAGTGCAAAGAAATGAACTATTGATAAAATCAGTGACTCAATCTCCAGCCAATTATGCAGAGAGAAAAATGCCAATTCCAATAGATAACGTACCTCATTGTTATAATTACTAAACCATTCTGGAAAGGACAGAATTATGGAAATGGGGAACGGATTAGTGGTGGCCAGAGGCTAAGGAAATGGTAGGGCCAGGAAGGGAAGTGGGCTTATCTATGAAAGGGTATTGTGAAAGATTCCTGTGGTGATGGAATCTTTCTTCATCCTGAGTGTAGGGATATTATTATCCTGGTTGTTCTTTTGTACTACGGTTTTCTAAGATATTACTTTTGAAGAAAGCTTAGGAAAGAGTACACAGGACCTCTTTGTGTGATTTCTTAACAACTGCATGTGCATCTACAATTATCTCAAGATAAAAAGCCCAATAAAACAAAACATAGTGAGAGCAATATTTCTTTATTGAAGGAAAGAACCAGGCTTAATCACTTCCTAAGGATTATTCTTCAAAGTAATCACGACTGAGGAAGTTAGGAAGGCATAGTCCTGTCAGGACTTGATGAGGGTGCTGAGAGAAATACTTGTCAAATAAAATGTATAGATTTTCTAGAGAAAAGCAAACAACCTGGACAGCTCCATACAAGAAAGGACAAAAGTAGTCATACAAGATTAGGACAACTTTAGAACATAAAATGGTGCCAGAATTTGTATACAATCTGTCCCTTATTAGAATTTTTTTTCTAGTACCAACTTTTGTCATGTTTTGTTCTGTTTTTAACATTTAAACCAGACAGGATTGAAACATGGTTATAGTATTAGAGACTTGGTTTTCATAAACTGATTATGGAAGCAACACTTGATTAAATGTTGATTTAAATAAAATCTAGAATTCTATTTTTATTTCCTTCTTCCTGACCATGGGTTGTTGTCTGTTGTGTGTTTCTTTTCTCTTTATTTTCTATAAAATTCTTTTAAAAAAGTCTAATAATGCAAATGCATACCAAGGGAGAAAGGAAATAATTCTACTCTTAAAGGAGTACTTAAGATTTAGGTTGGCATTATATTCTCTCAACACTGGAAAAAGCCAGAAGTGTGGGTCATGTGTTAGTGAAAGAAAATCCTATGGATAATGTAGTCTGAGTTAGTCATATATTCAGTCAAATTTCAAACTGAGATTTCTGTGTGCCTGTACTAGGCATTATACCCCCCTGACATAAAACGCTGCTTACAAGCTCTTTCCTCTCTCTCTCATTCTCTCTCTCTTTTTACTTACTATTTCTATTTCATTCCTTCCTTTTCTCCCTTATCTGCCCCAGCATTTTCAAGCTTCTATCATTTTTTAAATATATATATATTTATATATAAATATATATATATATAAATATATTCATTGTACATGAATCATACTCTCTAGATAATTCTTAAGACTGGTTCTATGTTTCAGTAAAACAAATGATATTAAATTTTAGGTTTGCATCTCTAGTGGTCTGGCATAATGAAAACATTGTGCCATTATTTATTGGATTCATTTCCCTGTAGGCTGAAGATAGAGATTGTTAGAGTAGAAATTCAAAAAGAAATAAATAACTTTAAAAATAACATTGGGAGCAAGAACATATATATGTTCTAAATCCTAAATCTTGCTCTCCACTCTATTATACTACGAGTCGGGCTTGGTGAACTAGAGCAAAGACTGCTCCAACCCAGTAGCACTTCAATTTTTTTCTCCATTTGTCCACTAAGCTCTTTTCTTTTCTCTGGGTGATTCCCTATTGGATCTGGATAACAAAATTCATTATTTTAATGACTCTCTAGTCAATACACTTAAGCATTTGTTTTCCTCTTCCATATTAAGACAATATATGCATTATAAAATATTCACATAAACATAAAATTAAAAATAATGTAATAGAAAGGAAAAATATTACTGAAATCTTTCTGTTTTTAATGATTTTATGCTTCCCAACTGAACAAGTAAAAAATATACATGGAGTGTATGGTCCAGCAATAAAGATCACTGGGCTATATTTATATTTAAAATAATTTTGATAATTCACTTTTTGGCTGACATCATGTCAGAGTTGGTTAGATAAAACAATTATCATTTTCAATCATTTTTATATTATGCTTTGATCTTATAGTAGTACTTTTGATTTAGGTTCTTTTGGAGGAAAAAAAAAGCTTTAGATCATTTACCTGTTTATGAGCCTTAATTTAGCTAAGCCTAGATAATGTAATATAAATATACTTTATATTGGACACATGTACATTTCTAAATGATGTGATTTATGATGAGAAATGAAAAAAAAGACAGGACGCCTGGGTGGCTTAGTGGTTGGGTGTCTGCCTTTAAGCTCAGGATATGATCCTGGGATCTGGGATTGAGTCCCACATTGGGCTCCTTAAAGGGAGCTTGCTTTTCCCTCTGCTTCTTTCTCTGCCTCTCTCTGTGTCTCTCATGAATAAATAAATAAAATCTTAAAAAAAGAAACATGACATTTACCAATTCTCTGTAGAACTTCCTCTTTCTTAAGGTATTTTACTTCATACTTATTCTTCTTGACAAGCATAGATTAGAGACAACTAGTATGTGAGAATTCAAATTTCCTTACATCCCTAGCAATTCCCAAAATACCCAGACATTTCGAATTATATGCATATGATGGATATGTCTCAATAGTGTGTCTCAATAGTGTGCTTACCTATTTACCAATTAAATCAAGTTACTGACAGGTTCTTCAGTTAATCTAGTTCTTCACTGAGTAAAAGATCAACGTCACATAATCTTATGAATGTGGTAAAACCCCAATCTCTATTCTTCAGGCCTGTTCCTTGGGCTATCATGGTGTCAGCTCAAGACTGTTTTTCTGGCTTGTGTCTTTGAGTTCCCTCAGTATCTGGTAGTTCCTTGAGGAAATATTTTCTTATTACTTCTGATTGGCTAGCATGTTTTTTTAATCTTCATTTATTGTACCAAGAACTATGTCTTTTCTACTTTCTTGTTCTAGTCACTGTCTTTTAGGTGTTTATAATTTTGGTAACCTAGTGATAAATACATTATTAAAGATACATTATTAAAGAAGTTAGCTATAAAAGAGATTGCAATGTTTACATATGTTATTTGGAATAGTAAGTGGTACTTCTGTTACCGACTATGCAAATATTACTCATGTGACACTCAATAAAACATCAAATTGATTTAATTGTTTTCTACTCATTCCCTTGTTAAGAGATGGATTTCTACCCCAGGTTGCGAGGATTGCGTGACACAGATACATAATATGGGGCAGATGAGATTGACAGCAGATTATTAGTCATATATACTTAGGGAAAGAGGACGTTTTATGTTTTGCAGGGCCATATGCGGCTGTACTTGGAAACAGAGTAAGCCAGAGGCTGTGGGAAGAGCCAGGCTTTGTAGTGTTGAAAGGGTGGTGTGGTCTGTGTTCCCATGGAAGAATGTAATTAGCTTTTCTGAATAATTCTATAGGCTGTCAGAAGACTAAAGCCTACTACTCATGGATGAGCTGGAATTATATCTGGCCCCTTAGATAACAAGAGTTTAACTAGGGGACCTTATCAGTGTAAGCAAAGTGGGGAAGTTTGCTGGCAGTTAGGCCATTTGAGACCATCCCAATCTTATTAAATGTTAAGGTAGCACATAATGTTGACTTTAATTTAGAGCCTTACACCACTGAATCTAGAAATATAAACTGAGTTTATTCTCATTAATATAATTTTTATGCTGAGATTAGCAGATTATTGGCTCCTAGTATTGGGTTACAATTTTCAGTGGCCACAAACTAGAAGTATTATATAGAATTTTATTGAAATTTTGCTCCTAGAGAGGGAGTTTATTTCCACACATTAAAATAATTCATAATCATTTTCTTATTCTTGGTTAATCTTTACAAATCTGAATAAAGCACTCCTGAGTGTACAGAAAGCTGTTCTCTGACAGCTGTTGAAAGCTGCCTATCAAGGTGAATAATATACAGAAGCTAAAAAAAAAATCCCAGATGCATATTAGTTATCAAATGAACTCTATACAAGCTCTGAAGGAGGAGAAGTTCCCAATATTCACAACTGTTCTCTGAACACCATTCAATGAATAAAAGTACCTGAATCTCTAGGGGAATTGAATATAAATAAAAGATTTATGCCATTTTTAGTGTACAACAGAGACACAATGGAAAGAAAAGTTTGCATAATTCAAATTTGGATGATACAATGAATAGTCAGGGGAACACAGTTAGAAGTCTACATACTTGTAAATTGATAAAACAATGTCATAACAATAAATGAGTATTGGAAATACATGAGTAAAATCCAGTGGGAATAGTAATGAAACATTTAGTTCATTTTTACTTTTGTCATACTCAGAAGACAAGTACTATTCAGAACTAAATTGATTGCTGTTTTGATGGATTAAGTCTTACAAAGTTAACCAATGTGCAAAATGTATAATAAGAATATAGTATCTTTAATAGGGAAATTAATTTGGGGATATACAATACTATAACAAATTTAAAATTATGAAAGGAACACAAAACATATACATAATTATTATCTTTGTATTAAAGGGATAGAGGACATGATAATCCATACAAGGTCATACAGTGAATGAGATATTTAATGATTATCTTTTATACAAATGCTAGGTAAATTAGTTTTAAGCCATTTATCTTGATTTTTAAAAATTCACTTAGTCATTCCATCACTAATACATCAGTGCTCTATTATACATAGTCATTCTGCTAAAAAATTGCAGACTGTATTTATGATAGAGATGGTTTCTATTGTCATGAAATATACAGTATAAGATGAAATTTGTGACTATAGCTCTGAAATAAGACATTCTGTGGCTAAATGTTCAGGTTACTTACTATTTCTATCTCGTTAAATAGCCAAACAAAATTTTATATGATGAAGCAATGTTCTAAATCTGTTCAGTTCATCAGTATTGTGAACTTGAAATGTGACTAGTAAGACTAAAATTTTAATGTCGCTTCATTTTAAGTAATTTAAAGTTAAAGAATCACATGTGGCTATTGCCTACATAATGGAATGAACTATAGAACTATGGTAAATATCAAATATAAATATATATTAAAGCAATTAATACAGTCCTTATGTCATAATGGATGTTTAACATCAGGTAGTTATTAGCACAATGATGATGATGATGTAGATTTCTCATGAAAAAGATTAAGCAGTGTCAAAATGAGGAAAACTCACAAAACCACATCAATATTATAGTTTAATAATGGAGACTGGTTTCTGAGTAGTCAAAGATAACTATTTGCCACTCTGATGTTTATAATTATGGTATTAAAATTTAATATACCTGCAATGAACATTAACAAAATAACAACTAAAAATTCTTGAGTAGTATCTATTTCTCACAAAGATTATGTCAGTTATAAAAAACATTCAAGAGCTGGAGCAGACACTGATATACACAGAAGGGAGTCCTGAAGATATTTTTCCCGTTAAATAAAAGGGTTATTACAGAAACATATCCCAATAAAGCAACAGAATTACTTATATTCTCATCTTTTTTTTTTTTTTTTAGAAATATTTTATTTATTTATGGTAGACACAAAGAGAGAAGCAGAGACATAGGCAGAGGGAGAAGCAGGCTCCATGCAGGAAGCCTGATGCGGGACTCGATCCCGGAGTCAAAGGCAGATGCTCAACCACGGAGCCACCCAGGCATCCTTATTCTCAAATCTTAACACTGAAGATTTTTATTAGTGTAGTCATGTAATGCCTCAAAATCTTCTACCGTGTTATAAATATCTTCAATAATTATTAGAAATGGGTCACACTGTGGCACAACTTTGTGCTAATTTGGTAATGTTTGGAAATTGTTCATCCCTTGGCAATGATGCTCTCTTTTGAAGTATAAATATTCCATGAGGTAAACAGATACTGAAGATGGCATGATATCTAGAGTGGCTCATACTATAACTAGGGATCATTCTTCATAAGAAGGTGCACACTGGAAAGGAGAGTCACTTTTTTCATCCACACACATTTTCATTTTGAGAAATATTTAAAAAGGATGTCAATAGAATTATGTTGGATTTCTTCTGCAATTTCCTTCAACTCCACTATCCACCCATCACTATCATGTTCTGTGACCCAGAAAACTGTTCTGTTTGGATGGTATGAAGGAATTCCCTTATTCTTGGATTTATGTTTGTGTTTTGGAAAGTAGAAAACTCTAGAAAGAGATGAGAGGGTGGGGAGAATGAATCCCTGCCCTATCTTTTTAGGGATAAGGAAGGTAAAATTCCCTGTTTTTCTTAGCTCCAGAATATCGAATTGTTAGTCTTAAATCTTGTTTATAACTTTTTAAAGTTTTATTTATTAAACTAGTCTCAATTATTTGTCAAGAGTGATTTGTTTGCTGCTAGGCCCCTCACTGATACAAGAATCAATCTTGGTATGAAATTGTAATTTGTTAATTAATTGAGAAATCTAAATAAAATATTGAATGAGTTATTGCATGAACAGACTTTTAAGAATTTATTTGAAATCAGTACTTTTGGAACTATAAATCTTAACTGGATAAAGGACACAATTTAGATAAGATAATTTATCAGACAGCTAGATCTTAAGAAAAAGAGAACAAAAATGTGAACACATCAAAAGACACTGAATTAAAAAAAAAAAGACACTGAATAAGAGCAAGTAGAAATGAATATTATGGCAAGGCCATCATCTCGACAAGTCTAGAGCAGAAAAGTTATTAGGGTATTGAGAATGAAACAAGTGGTAAATAAAGTCTAAAGGAAGACAATGATTATGTGATAATTAAAATTTGTAACTATAGGTATAAATAAAATAGAAGGAGAAAGAAAAATGATGAAAACAAAGCTTAGTCCTAGACAATTTTTAAGTCTATTCTTGTTTGTTCATATTCTTAGAGCTTCTATGTACAATAGAGCAAATTGGATGGTATTACACTTTGAGTGAAAAGTTAAAGTAACAGTGAAAAATATTCATTTGCATAGTGACCTATTTTGTGAACCACCAGAGTGTATACAAATTAATTTTAATTCTAGATAGAGTATAAATAGAAATTTTGTGATGTATTTATATATTCAATTTATTTGATGAACTAAACTAATATTCATCTTTATCATAATTCTAATCATAACAACTCTTCCCACCCAACCCAGCTCATCTGAAGAGCCTGTACCAACTAAAAGAATAAATCTGGTAGAGGACCAGTGTTGTGTATTTCTCCACAAATTATATTTCCAGAAGTTATTATCCCTTATACTAGATACCCACAAGCTATAAGGCATTCTAACAGTGATATAGTGCTAGGAACACAGACTGGATCCAGGTCCATAATTGCTATGTGGCATTGCTTAAGTAACATAAGCTCTCCATCTCCTTATTTATAAAACAGAGATGATAATATTCCTAAACTCTAGTATTGTTACGGTTATTTACAAACTTACCTCACATAAGATCACTATAAATATCAGTTATGATTATTATTTTGGCACCACTACAGAGGGCTAAATTTGCAGACTTGCATAATACACAAGCTTAATTCATTTCTGAGCTTTACTCATAATTAGCAAAGTATACTAAAGGAAAACCACAACAATGCTTACTATTAATCAATAATTGTGGGGTCCTAAATCTCTCATATGCAGCTTCCTGAAATCACTTTTCTCCCCAAGACACAATTTGGGTTCACAGAAGCACCAAGTATTCATGGTATAAGTTAACGCGGGAAGTGAGTTAGTACTGCAGTTTCTACTTTTTCATATATTGCTAGTCCTGCTAGGAAGACACCTGATTAAAGAAACATGATACTGTTTTTTTTTTTTTTTCCAGCATAGCTATAGCTCATAAGACTAGGTATATATACAATAAACTATCCTGATAGACAAATATGCTCTGCTAAAAAGATTACTTAGATACATCATATTTGTTCATAGAAAACTTGGAAGATGACTCTCCCACTTTATTCCTAAATTTCTCTAACAGAAATATTTGCATAGTTTCACTGAAACTTTCAAAAATATAAAAATCAGCATTATTCATAATAGTCCCAAACTGACAATAAATCAAATGTCTACCAGTAATTGCATGTTAGATATAGATATAGGTATCTTTCAATAGAACGCTATGCAGCAGGGAAAATGAATGAACTATGGCACTATGTCTTTGATGGATAAATCTCATAAATATACATATTACAGAAGGAAAAGACAAAAGTATACTTACTGTACAATTTCATTTGTCAAAAATTTGAAAGCAGGTAAAACAAAACCATATTATACAGAGATGCACATTTAGGTGTAATTGTTGTAGAGAAAGGTAATACTTTAAGCCTCGATAGTGGTTTTCTTTAGGGAAAGTGATGGAATTGTTTGGTGGGAAAAAGTGGAATGTTTCTGGGGTTTCAAAATACTCTATTTCTGATCTTAGGTGATAGTGATAGGGGAAGATGTTTTTCTTTTGGGGATATGTTTTTAAGAAATTTGTTAAACAGGAGTCTTGCATTTTATCCCATTTTCCATGTGATTTTTACTGGTCATTAAGAAAGCCATAGCCAAAAATAGACTAAATTAACAAAAATAAACGAGAGAGTGCTTTTCTTTATTTTCACAAAAATGAGTATACAATATGCACATAGCTGGATATAATTTTTAGTCATGTATCTCTGGTGTGGTAGGTTGTCTTTGAAACATTGATTTGATAGTTTGCATGGAAGGAAAGAGGCAGATTACTTGTCTGCATCTGTGTGATTAGTTTTGTTGCAATGGTCATTTATTGTTTTTGTAGTTTGAAAAGAATACACAACAAAATATGTGGCCATGATTTCAGAATTTACAATGATTTATCTTTAAATATAATGTCTATATCATTGCAGGACAGTGGACATTGTTTTCTGTCTATGTCATCCATTCCTACATCGTTGTTTTGCAGTGTTGTATCATGAGTGGGTTTGGTTCCATCTCCCATCTCCAAGAAGGGCCATAATTGGCATTCCTTCTTACTACGTTCTTGCTTCAAAATCTGGATTTAATTGATCTAGAATCAAGACCAGAATATTAAGTAATGATTTAAAAAATGAAGTTTTCCCTACAGACAGTCTGGGAAAGAAATATGAGATCTTAAGTTGCAGTATCAATTTTACTACTACAAGATATCCCAGCCTGTGGAGGAAGACCACAACTAGAAAAGTATACAGTTGAAAACCTTTCAGTGATATTGAAAGTCACTTAAAATTAATCTGGGCTTTTTAGTTATTTGTGAGATGGAAAAGAGATCTCTGTGGACCCTAATTTTGTGTGGATATGAGGCAAGAACCTAAATCTCCTTTGTCATTTGTCAATGTGAGTTCAATTTTCTGTTATTTGCAATTAATTACATTTTACCTGATAAAATGAAGACCTGGATAGTGAACAGGCCATTGTCTGTTATGCCTTCATATACATAAGATTTTAGATCTGTGGATCTTAAAATTGCTTGAGATAAAATTAAAATTTCAATATACAAAAGTTCTCTTTTATTCACATCTGAACAAAATCATGATGGTGTAAGATAGATAATAGGTAAACAAATGCTAACCTAAAAGCTGTCTGCTGCAGGGGAAATCCATTTCTATAACCTGCAGATTTGGACTTATTTTGTTTTTCAGTCATACTGTAATTTTGAAAAAAGGAAGCATCTCTGAAAGGTAAATATAAAATCCCTTGATATCCCAAATGAATATAAAATATAGTTTTCTATAAAACTGAATAATTTTGGCATGTTTGCTGTTGTTTATCACAATCATATAAAATGATATTTATATCATATAAAGCATAAATGTAATTATTTATTATTGTCAGCCCTGACATCTCAGATACCATCCTTTAAAAAATGCAACTATATTTTCTTGCCCAAATTCCTTTCCCACATTTCTTCACAGTTCCATCCCCAGACACATAGCCTAACAGAAGACTATCTTATTTGAGTTCACAATAGTATTTCTACAAAAATCGGACTGTTCAGGAAATATTAGAGATTGCCTTCAGAGATAGAGTTTAAGAAGACTCTTTAGAAATAAAAGTCATTAAACTCAGTTCTTAAAATTGGGCATTGAATGAAGCCAGAGAGTCAGCAACAAAGTAAGTAAATATAGGCATAACCTTGTTCCAAAATGTAGATAAGCACTGGAAACTGAACTATTAGCAAAGGCTAATGTATTGCAGCAGAAATACATGCCTCAATCTGAATTAAAAAAAATAATTCTAGGATTTGTTAGATATGTTAATTGGTTCAACTCACAATTAACATATGAAAAGCAAAGGAAAAGACACTGAAAATAGACTGTGAATTAAAGCAGTAAAAGAAGTAATTGAAATAAACCTTACGTGTGACAGCCTGTCACCTCCGTAAAATAAGGTTGTGTGGCGAAAAGGCAGCCGTTGCAAAGCACCGTGACACTGATATTCAAGAGCGCACAAATGTTGGTCACATAGACATTTTCTTTGTAAATATTCATGTCATTAATCTTCTTTCAAAAATCACTGAAGTATAAACATGAGCCAGACTTGCATTTGTGCAGAAAGAATGCACAAAAAATGAGTGCGCAACACTCTGGGTTGTTGTTTGTTTACACGTATTATAGTAAGTGTATGTGATATGAGAGGGAGGCTGAATATTCTGATTGCTCAGTTTACCTGCCATCTATGTAGAGCTAACAATACATCTTAAGAAACTTAGAAACTCAGGTGTCTGTAGGTATTATGTCTTTTGTTTGTTTTCTACAGTTTATTCTAGAATGGGGCCTAGATGAGATTTACATTCTAATAATCCTATTTACTTCTATATAAAATGAACTTCTCGGTATTTACATAAACACATACCCCTATCTACTAACAGAGAGGGAGATTTTTTTCTGTATACAATTAAAAGCCACAGTATATTAGAAAAAAATACATATCCATTAATGTGTACAGTTAGCAAATGCCTATATGGTCACAGCATCATGCAAGGAACTGAAGAATTAAGAGAAGTCCTCCAGACAGACTCATCACTGAGGAGTCAGCTGGAATCCTATACTAGTGCTCTTTTGGGGGGTTTTAGCAAAGTATTATTGAGGTAGGAAGGAGAGAATTTACTTTAAGGAATGGCAAAAGGCTTTGTAGAACTTTTTAGTAGAGAAAAGGCCAGAGCAATCCAAGTAGAGGACACAGTATACGCATTGCCATATGAGCAGACTACCACAAGTAGTTTGCTCTGGACCTGATATAGTCTGCAAAGGTAAGGACAATCAGATGATTCTGAACAAATTTGCTGGATGCAGTCACAAAATTTTTGTATCTCCTGGGATGTCTGAAAGATCACAACCCTGTTGAGGTTGAGACAAGTTCAAATGCACACAGGGAGCTTTCATTTTAAAAGCAATGCTGAAAACTAAAGGAAGTGGTGTAAGAAAGTGGCAAAAACACCATTAAGATATTGATGTTATTGTAAATGAAGTTAGGTGGGGGCTATTAGTAGGCCAGTGGTAGTGGAGATGAAATAAATAGAAATACTTGAAGAAACTATTTAGAATCGAGCACCCAGGAGATGTCAAATTACATGTAGCAGTCAAGGGAAAAAGAGGCAGTCTTAGGACTATCATGGTTCTGACTGGGTGCCTGGAAGGTGATGGTAAGGAATACTGACAATAAACTATTTTTTAAGAAAAATTAAAATGAGTTTAGACTTCAGACTTGTAACTGTTGTGATTGTAATGGGACATACACAATTATATCGGGTTTTTAGTTAAGTAGTAATTTCTAAAATTTGATGCACAGATTTGGCTATTATGTAGTGATATTGAAGTTGCTATATATATGAAAATAAATGATCTTGCCAACTAAAACTAAAAACTTAGACTCATAACTTATGGAAAGTTATGACTATTATAAAAATAATTTAGAGACCATGTAATGATATTCAGATCTTTAGTATTCATCTCTCTAGCTGAATGCTATTATATAGACATCCTGTGTGGAGAAAGGGCACTCAACAAGGGAGGGAAAAAGGAATGATACAGGAGATGAGTTAAATGATAAGTATTTTAGATATTATCCACCATCAGATAAAATTTGTTTTACATAATTGGTGAGTTAATCAACCAAGTGTCTTACATCTATTTTTAGAAATAACAAGATCTTCTACAACAGTGGTATCCAAGCCTTTATTTTTTGTTAATTTTAGTAAGAACTTTCACATGCTAACAGACTCACACAATTATTTGCCAACACTGAGAAGGAAGATAATATTAAAATCCTAGATAAGGCACCGGGTGTATCAGTGGTTGAGTGTCTGCCTTTGGCTCAGGTCATAATCCGGGGATCCTGGGATCAAGTCCCACATTGGGTTCCTCTTGGAGAACCTGCTTCTCCCTTTGACTATGTATCTGCCTCTTTCTGTGTGTCTCTCATGAATAAATAAATAAATAACATTTTTTAAAAAGCCCCAGAAACCATGAATATTAGTGCTTGGTGAAACACTCTACCCCAATCCTTTAGGAGGGTTAGAATGTAAGCTCCTTAAGTCAAACTGTGTGTCACCTCTTTTATCAGTTGTATTTGTTTTGTTTCATTTTTGTTACCCCAAATTCTTAATTGAGATATAGCATACACTTAATAAATGTTCACTTAACTGAACTCTGTAAACTGCCAATAGTACATTAATTTTATTATTATTATTATTTTATTTTTATTATTTTTATTTTTAGAGAGAATGGGTAGGGTAGAGGGAGGAGGAAGAGAAGCAGACTCTGCTCCCAGGGTGGAGCCCAACATGGGGCTGGATCCCACAATCCTGAGATCATGAACTGAATCAAAATCAAGGGTCAGGTGCTTAACCAGCTGAGCTATCCAGATGCCTCCGTACATTAATTTTACTTTGTGCACACAATTTTACTTCTGCATACACAGGAATTGCATCTGTTGTACCACATCATTGGTAGATTAACCCACTGAAATGTAGCACACATGTGATTATCTCTAATTTGCTAGTTCAAGCCATGAGGAGGTAACAAAATTAGGCACAGTTTCCTGGAACAACTATAAAGTCAAATCTAGAATCTGGCAGTTTCATATCTAAGGTTAGATTGCATTCAACTATAGCTCCCACTTGCATGACACTGCAAACATGTAAGTCACCTTAATTATAGTTTTGAAACCTAATAGAAAACACATATAAAATTTCAGAGGACATAATAATTTACCTCCCTTTAAATTATTATATGCGATATACCTTAAAATCCATATAACAAACTATCACTCAACTTTTTGAAAAACTTTTAGAGAATACATGAAACAAACTAACATATGGATAATTAATGAACATAGAATTTCAGTCAAAAATGTTTAATTTTATAAAGACATTAGATATTCTACCTATGGTTGGAAATTATTTTGTAAACTTTCCTAACGCCATTTTCCTTTTCTCCAAAGAAAACATTATGTTCGGGATCCCTGGGTGGCGGCGCAGCTGTTTAGCGCCTGCCTTTGGCCCAGGGGCGATCCTGGAGACCCAGGATCAAATCCCACATCAGGCTCCCGGTGCATGGAGCCTGCTTCTCCCTAGCCTGTGTCTCTGCCTCTCTCTCTCTCTCACTGTGTGCCTATCATAAATAAATAAAAATTAAAAAAAATTTTTTTAAAAAGAAAAGAAAACATTATGTTCCCCTGAAAGTGGCACTTACAGACCTTGAACATACTACTTAATATAATATGATAATACATTGTATTTTTTTCCTCCCTTTAAAATAAATAGCAAATACTTATTATTAGAATACATTCCAGAAACAAGGACAGTGCTTATAATATTATAAAATGAAATAAAGTATCAAACTATTAATAGAGAATATAAAATGTTATGGGAATTTTTAAAATTTTATTAAAATAAATTAAAGAAGATCATGTGTAAATGGATAGGCATGTCATGTTATGAATGAAAATACATCTATATCATGATGATCAACACATTACAATCAGTACTACCTAAGGGGATTCTAATAGAGAAGTGTGGGTGTCTGGTGTTTATGAGTATGTGAAGTTTGGAAATCTGATTTTAAAACTATTATGGGAGTAAAACAAAATTAAAAGAAGTATCATAGTGAGAAAATTGCTCTAAGAAATATGCAAAAAATGTACATGGTATGATATTAGCCAGTGATTAAAAAACCCCAAAGGAACAGAATAGAAATATGAAGAAACGTTTCCATGCATACATGGAAATAGGTATGTCAATAACAGTAGTATTAAATTAAGAAAACTCATTCTTATAGCCAAAATAAAATAAAGACAAATATCTTCTCACCATATTCAGATGTGCATTCTGTGTGGATTATAGACATAAATGTGAAAGCTAAAACTATAAAACGTGACAAAGAGTACTTCTGCTCTTCAATCTGTTCTCCCTTTTTATAGTAAACAACTTAAAAACAATAAAAGAGTAAAAGACAAAAAAATGACTGAAAAAGAGCATGTAATAAATAAACATAAGTTCGAAACTAAGTTGTATTTTCAGACACCATTGAAATTAGGTGTCAGCATGTAACTAAATTGTATTCATTAAAAAAATAAACAAAAGTAATGTTCACAAATTCTGGATCAATGAATTTAAGGAACCTGCATACACATCTTATTTTCCCTTCCATTGACTGGACAGAGATGGTAGGCCCTTAGGGGTGTGCCCAGACTGAGTGCTGTGCAGTGGACCCAAGCCTCCTGGATTGAATCAGGCTCAAATACTATCACTAGCAATAGTATGGAGCCTCTTTTCCCCAATCTTTCTGAAGAGGTAGAAAATAAATAGAAGTATCATTTTGTTAAGACCCACAAAGGATGGTGTTTGCCAGAGGCTGAATGTTGAGACAGTAAAGGCATATATTCCTAATATAAATGACTACACAGAAATCTGGTGTCTCTTTCTTAAACACACATGGCAAGACTTTTCTCTTTCCAGTTCTTGCAATGCAAAGGAAGTACATATATGTCCAAATAAGAGAAATCCATTTATGTGTCCAAATGTGTATGTGTTGTAGCTGGTAAATACGGCTGCCACAGGAGAAAATTATCCTGTGACTGAGCAAAGAGATTTGAGCTAAACCTACTTTTTTTCATTCACCTTTAGAACCTCGTAAGTTTTGAATATATGCATAAGAGCTTTTCAATAATATATATGTGTTTCAGTATATGTATTATATACACACGCACAAAGCAAACAAAACACTCAAAAGAAGTTTGAATTGACACCTGAAAAGGAAGGTAATGTGGGATTAGCAATCTCAAACCTTGATCCTCTGATAATTGGTAAATCCTCTGTAAATTGGTAGAACCTCTTATATCTATCCTTATCTTCTATAGGGAGATATTTATTTAAATACTTATATCTGTTTTAATTGTAAATACTCTTAGTCTTTGATTCAGAAATATATTTCCAAATATATATTTTATTGGTAAGCCTGTACACATGTAAATGATTTTTATCTGTTTAAGATTATTCTATGGAGGATTATTTACACGTTTAAAAGATGGGAATTAATCTAATTTGTTTATCTATAAAGGCATTATTAAATAATTATGATAACCTCAATCAATGGTAAACTATATAGTTATATAGAAAGATGTCATTTATGTTCTAAAGTAGAAGTCTCTTCAAGCGACATTAAAAAATAAAAAGTAGTACAGTGTAAAACAATGTGTTTACTATGCTACTATTTTGGTAAAAGTAAAAAGAATGTGAATTTGCTTGATATACAATAAAACATTTTTTTAAAAGGAGCCTGATGTGGGGCTCAATCCGAGGACCCCAGGATCACGACCTGAGCAGACACTTAGCCAACTGAGCCACCCAGGCACCCCTACAATAAATAATTTTAATAGGATTCTCAAGGAGCTCATTGAATTATCTTTCTTCTGAGGAGAAGAGGTTGGAGGCTGAAGGAAATAGCCACAGTGGAAACTTAATTTTTTAAATAGTTTAAATACTGCCCTATTACTCAATAAGACAGTAACATATATTAATATATAATATAAGATATTAATATGTTATATATTCATATAATCAAATAATATATTGTCAATATTAATATATAATAATATAATATATATTAATATTATACATATTTTAAAGGAAGCGAGAGACAGAGGGAGAGAGAGAGAAAGTATCTCAAGCAGGCCACACTCAGCCCCATCCGGGGCTCCATCTCACGACCCTAAGATCATGACCTGGGCTAAAATCAAGAGTCAAGATGCTTAACCAACTGAGCCACCCAGGTGACTGTAAATAAACTATAATAAGCACAGGGAAGATATGGAAGGCAATGATGCCAGCCTTCAAAAAGAAAACGAAAAGTGTATTCTGTGACCCAACAATCATTTTCAGGGTATATACCTTAGAGAAAACTAGTTAACAGGTGTCTAGGGGGACACGCGGGAAGATGAATTATGAAGCATGTATCTATGGGAGGCTTTTCTATATTCAGAGAAAAACATCACTAGTTATACATTTAGCAAAATAGGTTGGTGTAAAAAATGTGAAAAACACAAAACAGAATGGCATCTATAGCACAATTGCATTCTTGTAAATTGAAAATACATTTACAAAAAGCAGCATTATGTATCTTTGAAGGTTATATGCTTAAGAAGGACCAACATCAAACACATTAGCATAGGGGTCTGAAGTGAAAAGGGAATTATTAGTGATATATTGCTACATGCCAAAGTACTACAACATAGCAGCTTAAAACAATAAACATGTTTACTTCAGTTTCTAAAGGTCAGGAGTCTAAGAATGGCTTAATGGGATGCTTCTAGTTAAGGGTTTCTCTTGAGGCTACAGTCAAAATGTGGGTTAGCCCTATAAGCACCTAAAGATTTAATGGGGATTGCAGGGCCAACTTCCAAGAATTGCTTGTAAATAATACAAGGCTGTTGGCTGATGCCCTAAGTTCCTTGCCTCATGGGCTTCCTCATTGGGCTTGCTTGGATGTCCTCACATAGGGCATCTGGCTGTCTCCAGTGCAAATGTAATCAGAGAGAAAGAAAGTGAGCAAGATATAAACTACAAGGTCTCGTAGAACAGTCTCAGAAGGTGACATGACATCACTTCTGCAATATTCTACAGGTCACACAGAACAACCCTAGTAGATGTGACAGGAGACCATACGACAGTTAGCAGGCATCATCAGGGGCCGTCTTCGAGGCTGACTATCACACATAGTAAAAATGAAGATCAGAAACAAGGGGGAAATAATATACAATCAAATAAACAAAAATTTAATCTTATACTGCTTAGGACTAGTAGTAGCGTGGAGTGATATAATTAGCTTGGTTTTATGACTACAAAGGCAAACACACATACAAATGTGTTATTCTTCTATACGCCCAGAGCTATTTATCCATTCTCTTGTTGACAACTTATTTCCAATGTGTTTTTTTATTACAAATAATGATGCAGAAAATTTCTGCGTAGCTCTCCTTCTGTACCCGTACCAAAGTTTTACTAAAAGATATATACTTATAAGTAGAAATATCAATTTTTTAGAAAGATTTTATTTATTTGAGAGAGAAAGAGAATGAGCAGGGACCAGGGGCAGAGGGGGGAGAGGGAGAGAGAGAGAAGCAGACTCCCTGCTGTGCAGAGCCCAAGGTGGGCTTGATCCCAGGACCAGGAGATCATGACTTGAGCCAAAGGCAGATGCTTAACTGACAGAGCCACCCAGGTACCCCAAAATCTCAACTTTTGTATGAACACCTCTAACGATACGCGCTGGTGCTAAGCTTCTATCCAAATTGGACATAATAATGCATGGTTTCAACTGCAGTAAATGCGAGTTTCTGTATTTATTATTCTTCCTAATTATGGTACATGTCAACTTTGAATCTGATGGATATGAAATGCAATAGTATTGTTTCAAATATTTTTTGCTGATTACTCCTGAGTTTGAGCACCTATTCACATTTATTGCATATTCATATTTCCATTTATGTGGCTGTTCTTTTTAAGCATTTTTCCCATTTTTTAAAAAGATTTTATTTATTTATTCATGAGAGACACAGAGAGAGAGAGAGACAGAGACACAGGCAGAGGGAGAAGCAGGCTCCATGCAGGGAGCCTGATGTGGGCCTTGATCTCGATCCCGGGACTCCAGGATCACACCCTGGGCTGAAGGCAAGCACTAAACCACTGAGCCACCCCGGGATCCCACCATTTTTTTTTTAATGGGGTTATTTGTTCTTCTACTATCTTATCATTCTTTTTGTAATCTGAATATAAATCTTTGACTCTGTACTGCCCTACAATGATTATCTCTAAAGCCGTGGCATGTATTCCTTATTTTGCTTAGAGTATCTTTTGATGGATCTATTCTTTGCATGGTAGTCCAATTTATATAATTTTCATTTTATGGCTTGTACTTTTATATTTTGCTTAAGGAGTCCTTCCCAACATGAATATTATAGAGTCTTCTCTAACTTTTTAATGCAGATTTATGCAGATTTAAATAATTTGTTTTCAGTACCATCTTTAATATCTTTGAAAAATATATGTTGTTAAATAGGATAGAATTATATTTTACTCTCTACAGTGATGGCCAGTTGTCCACAATGATTTTTGAAAGTACATATTTCCTATACTGATTTGCTAATATTTCCTCTTATATACTAAGTTTCAATAGATACATGTTCTCTTTACATTTCTTTGGTGTATTATCTATAAAATTGCACTAGTGGAACACTAGCCAAATTACGGACTTAAAATAATTCTTTTTTTCACATCCTATTTTATTATCTCTCATAATTTTTTGACAGTTCTAAGTCATTTAGTCTTAAGTCAACTGAAATTCCATTTAAAAAATTGGTTTTTAATTGAAATTTCTTTGAATCTATAGATAAACTATCAGAGGATAACATCTAAAAAATATGGAGGATTTCCACTGAGGGAAAGGATTTTTCTCTGTTTGTTTAGGTCTTCTTTTATACCCTCCAGTAGCATTTCATAATTTTCTCTATAAATGTCTTAAATATCTTTTATTGAATTCATTACTAGATAACTTACAATTTTTGCTGTTATTGCAGAATAGAATTTTTTTATTATTACATTTTAAAATTGGTTGTTGCTGGTGTATAGAAATGGTATTGATTTCTGGATCTTGATCTTATATCTGGCACCTTGCTGAAACTTCTGATCAATTCTTATTGCTTCTAGATTTCATTAGATTATATATGTTCACAATCATATCATCTTTAAAAGAGTAACATTACAATTGTTATATTTCATTTACTTTTATTGCTTTCTTATATTATCTAGGGCCAGTAATGTATTCAATAATGGCAGTAACACTCAGTATCCTTTTCTTGTTCCTAACTTTAAGGTGTTTCTAAAGTTTTCCTTTAAGAAAAATGTATACAGTGCACTCCGTGATGATAAAGCCAGTCTCTTCCAGTTTACTAAGCTTTTCTTCCTAGTGCATGAAGATTTTCCATTATGAATGAATGTTGATCTATATGGATTATTTTTAAATCCATTTATGTGATTGTATACCTTTTTAAAATAATCTGATAGATTACATTATATTGACTTGTTTATTAGAAAAATTCTAATATATTTATATAGTTTGGTACTAATTTGGTAGTAATTCTGATATCTTACCAAAATGAACTAGATATATGCTTCTTTTTTCCCTGGCTTCTAAAAAACTGAAATAAAGCACAAGCTTTATGTTTCATGAGGTTTTGGTAAGAATGTTTCTTAAACCACCTTGACTTGGTGTCTTTAGAAGATTTTTTTACTAATAATTCCATGGTTTCAGTTTAGACAAGTTTTTCATTTCTTCCTGACTAAATTTGATGTAATTTTATTTGAAATTGACATCTATATCTCAAAATTTACTGGCATATGCTTTTCTTTAACAATGATTTTTAAGTTTTTACAACTTAAAAAATCTTTCTTTGACACCTATGTTGGATTATTAATTTTTGTTTTGTAAAGTTCTTCTTTGATTTTATCTTTTCCACTTTCCTCATGTTTATCTCAGTTTCTTGCTTGAGATAATTATCTCATTGATTTTTTAAAAGTATTATAACATAAAAGAGCCTTTCAAATACAGCATCATCTCTGTTCTGTAAGATTTGATCTTTGATCTTTTCAATTTTGTTTATTCTAAGCTTTTGAATTTTATGATAATTTTACCAATAAGCTATGATATCTTAGAATTTTTAAATCTGTTTTTTAAGGTTTCTTTGAATATTTGTCATTTTCTATGGGTGGCCAGATTTTTCTTTATTTTTTCACTAGCTCTTCAAGAATCACACTGCATATGGTGACACTCACTTCCACTTCCCAATTTGTGAGGTCTCATGGCCTCCTTGCCTCCTGTCCCATACACGCTGTTGGAAGGCCAGCCTCTTTATGACCCAACTAGGCAGGCACATTGCCCCTATCATCCATTTGGTTCCTTTCTTTTGAACTACCTGTTTCTTTTAGAGGTTTTCCTTTTCCTTTTTTATTCTATGGGATTTCAGAATTTTAAAAAACTTTTATTTGATGATAATTTTTATACAATACTTTTATTTTATTTTTAGAGTGAGAGAGCAAGGCAGAGGGGAAGAGGAAAAGAGAGAGAGAGAGAATCTCAAGCAGACTCTCTGCTGAGCACAGAGCAAGACTCAGGGCTGGAGCTCAGGACTCCGGGATCATGACCTGAACCGAAACCAAGAGTCACCTGCTTAAAGGACTGGACCATTCAGGAACCCCTTTATACAATACTTTCTTGAATTTTGAAAAGAAGGATTTTTCTGGCTATCTTTATAGACATAAACAAGCAAAAAAGAACTTACTGAAATTCATGGGAAAGTTAATTCTGAATCACATAGCATGTATTCCTTAAGTGTATAAGATGAAATATTCCATTCTGCTTTCTTCTTATTGTTACTAGGGGGAATAAAAAATCTACTGTCATTCAATTATCATGAGTTTGTAGATTGTCTTTTTTCTCTGGTACCTTTTAAGAATTTTATTTTTCCTTTTGGTATTTTAAAATTTTATTATCAAGCATTTACTTATGAATTTTTTAAATCTTCTTCAGAAATCAAACTTTCATCCTGAGGATTTATTTATTTCTTAATTCTAATAAGTTTTAGCCATCATGCATTTGTATATAGAAAATCTAGTTTCGGGATCCCTGGGTGGCGCAGCGGTTTGGCGCCTGCCTTTGGCCCAGGACGCGATCCTGGAGACCTGGGATCGAATCCCACGTCGGGCTCCCGGTGCATGGAGCCTGCTTCTCCCTCTGCCTGTGTCTCTGCGCACCTCTCTCTCTCTCTCTGTGACTATCATAAATAAATAAAAAATTAAAAAAAAAAAAAGAAAATCTAGTTTCATCACTGAGCTGGCATTAGCCTCTTGTTCTGCACAACATATGTATATTCTTCTTATCTTCCTTTGAACTAACTGCCTATTCTGAATCAGAGTCTGAGCCCAGGGTTGGACTTTCTGAACCACTTTTATTATTAATTATTTTATGTCAAAAGTTGTTTGTTTTGTACTTTTTAGAAGGTCAATGTTTTCTTAATTTTTTGTCTTTGTGTCTTTATTTTTATTTTTTTGCTTTTTATTTGAGACAAGGAGCCCAATGAATAAATTTATCAAACTGTTTTAACTGAAGTCGCCTGATTTACATATTTAAGTGGGGGTGTAGAAATTGCATAAAGGACATGCATATTAAACTTGAAATTGACATGTTTATAACAGATATTAGGCTGTTACATGGCTATTCTATTCTATCTATTACATGGCTGATAGAATTCAAATTTTAAAATTATTCACGTTTGATTATTGTACTGAAAAATGTTTAACAGGAATTGTTGTAGTATTGGTTTACTAATAGAGCTAAAAACTTGGCAATCTATTCAGTAGTTGACAAAGAAAACATCTTGGTATGCTAGTTGCTTAAAAATGCAATATACATTAGTTAAACGTGATCGCTGATTTCCTATAATTTACCAGAAATTGTGCCAGGCTCTGACAATATAGCAGTGAATAAAACATACTGGCAAAAGAATATTACACAAATGAACAGATAAATATATATTAAAATTATGATAAAAGCTATGGATTTAAAAGGGGACTATAAGAGAGGGGGGACTAAAAGAGACTTGTAACTATGATAGTCCTTTCAAGACTAATTTCACCTGAATCTGGAATGGACAAACAAGGGTACGTTTGCTAGTAATGAATACTTGTGTCTGTTCTAGGCAAAAGAAACCATTGATTCAAAAGTCCTAAGTTAGAAAATAATTGTTATCTTCCAAAAATTAGCTGAAACACAAAGAGTAATGGGAGAAGTGACAAGAGATGAATTTAAGAAGTGAACAGGGCACAGATACCAAAAGAATTTTAGGCCGTGTTTTGAGTTTCGTAACTGGAGTTCAAAGGGAAGGCATCACACAAATTCAAGCAAATAATTGAAATGATTTTATTCACAATATATATTTGCTGATATAATAACTGCTCTTATGTGATGGATGAATACCATCAGCTTAGACATGTGATAGTAACAGCAACAAATGCATCTACTCACCAGCCGTAGTTGTTATATTTGGGCTTTGATGCCATAAGCTGGGCCTCTAGGATTTGAACACTGTGGATTGCCTTTTGTTCCCTTGAACTATTTCTTGTCCTTCCTTCTGAAAAAATATAAGAAATAAGCTAAAACTTCTTGAGGAAAATAGTACATTCTATCTGGAATGGCCCAGCATGATGGTTAATTTTGTATGTTAACTTGGCTAGGCCACAGTGCCCAGAAAGGTGGCCAAATATTATTCTGGATGTTTCTGTGGGAATGGTTTTGGAGGAGACTAACATTTAAATCAGTAGACTTTGAATAAAGCAGATTGCCCTCCATCATGTGGATGAGCCTCATTCAATCAACTGAAGTCATAAAAAGGACCAAGACTGACATTTCCAGAGCAAGAAAGAATTCAGTCAGCAGATAGGCTTCAGCCTTGAACTGCAACATTGACTCCTTTGGCTGTCTAGCAGGTCCACCCCATAGACTTTCAACTTGCCAGTCTCCATAATCACATGACTCAATTCCTTGAAACCTCTCTCTCTCTCTTTCCTCTCTCTCTCTTTCTCTCTCTCTCTCTCTCTCTCTCCTCTCTCTCTCTAATTAGTGGTCCTGAGAAGAAGGAAAACATTAACTGGTTTTCTTTGCTTGTTGACTTTCACTGGTGCCACTGGCAACAATACTGTATGTTCTGGTATTTAACGCTTTTGCTTTCATCTCCTATAAGAAGAGAAATAGTGTTATAGAATCATTTTCCTAGTGTTTGCTTCTTTATTAAATTTAATCTATCCCTTAGAAGATCCATAATGCCTTACTTACCCCAAATGCATTGCCAAGAAGCCCTCAGCTGCCAGCTTTACTATGTGCCTCTACCTGAGTGCCCTCTCAGGCGTATGCATATTATAGTAAGTAGTTTCATTTATACTGTCAATATAGTGTCACATTGGGGCCATCCCCAAAGACTGACTTAACAGATTTAACAGAAGTGATAATGCTCGGTTTTCAGCACTACTCTGAGGACAACATTTTATTCTTTTCTTTTAAAATTTAATTATATAATCCTTAAATTATAGGATTTACATCCAAGTAAGGCCCACTACCAGAAGAAATTTTTATTCATATGAGATTACTGATATTATATCAGATATTACTTAAGCAAATTCAGCTAAATTCACATCAGGATAAAGTTACTAATTTTTCTTGGGAAATTCATTAAATTAGAGATTTACATTTAAGGTATTACTCCATTGTTTCTCTTTAATAAAGACCTAAACTAATTAATTATTTTGATCTTTTTAATTATATGAGCAGGTATGAGTTAATGACATACTGTTTCTATAATTAACTCTGAATATGGTTTTTGGAAGGTATATTTTTTATGTTTATTAATCTAATCTTGTCAATTTGTAAAATGTTAGTTCATTTAAAAAATGATTATCGAATTTCATATTTTATATTTTTACTTAATTATGTAATGACTGACACCTTGCCTCCTTCCAAAATGGATAGAAGACAGCTTATTTTCTTTTGACAGCTTAAAATACAACAGTAAAAACTACTAATCAAGATAAAAGGAAAATAAATGATAAGATGAAGCAAACCTTAGTTTAATAACTGAGCCCAAGTTTCATCGTAGACTTGACCATACATCTGTGTCTTAGAGCAAAAATAAAAGCAAACTTCTTCATTTACAAGAAAAAAAATTCCGTTGCTAAAAAGAAAAGGCTCAATTCTCGCACATTGAAATTGAGGCATTATGGGAATATACACCCAATTATGAATAATGGCTTCTTCTGTAATTTAATTTGAGAAATGTGAAATAAAGCTCCAAGACTCATGTAATGTTGTTTATTCTTCCTATTAAGGTCTCTCTCACTTTTTATATTAACAAGGTACTAAGTTCCATAAATTTATAAGTTCTACAAACTTAACCATTGTTTTGGACACTGCTATTATCATCAGCTAATCTGGAGATGTGTATGTGTGTGTGTGTGTGTATGAGTGTATGTGTATTTTGAGTGTACTCATGAATTATTTAGTTTTCAGATTCATTAGAATTCGTGAGCTTATTCTTAATATCACTTGACAAACTTTTGCAGTGTTTTAACCACATTTATGAAAATCTAATATCCAGTAATAATAAATAACTTGAGATACTGATATTTCGTATCTAGCAACTACAATTAGTTATATTAAGCAAGTATTATAGAAAGAGGAACTTTTCCTGAGGGGTAACTACAAGACTGAAGACTGCCATTTTCTTTGAAAGGCATATCTGTGTAGTTAAAATGTTTTTATTCAAAAAGCATATATTTAACAACTAGATTGGGAGCTTTAAGGGTATATCAATATGGTTTCCATCTTCAAAGAGTTTATAATTAAGAATTAGTAGACAGTTCAGGAAAAGTAGCACTGGGTACAAAACTTGAAGGGTGCATGTAAATTTAGCAAAGGCATATAAAAGGGAATAAAGTAAGCGTCACGTAGGCTGTATTTATCTGTTATATTTTATGTAGGTGCCGGGAGCAGTGTAGTAAAGCAATTGGTGCTCCACCAATATCCAATAATATCTATAACCAGATTAAAAACATTTCAATAAAAGGTCCTCGTGAGCATAGGAAATAAGATAAATTGTGTATGATTTTCACAGTTTAATATTTAAAAAGATCCAATTCTTCCTGTGTATAATTTTCAGAAAAAGTATAATCATACTGAAGATGTCAAGTAACTTTTATTTTAGTCAGTGAACTTTAATATATTTTTTACAGGGTAATTGACCTGAAGGGTGCATGAAAAATAGCATATAAGTGATACAAATGGTAAAGAAAAAAAGAGTAATGGAGATCACAATGGAAATTTAGCAAACTGAGTATCCTATTTACTTAGCATTAACTCTCCCACTTTTTCTATGGGGTCAGTATATAGCACATCTGTTTCGTTGTTGAACAAATTATTTCTTATACAGAATTCACAGATATACTGGAGACTCAAAAACCTATACTTTCATTTCCAGTTGAAAATGTCATCTGGCTAGCAGTCCTTGAAATAGCCTCCTCCACCTTTTCTCTAAAGTTGTTAGGAAGAGACTTTAAAAAGATGAAATTGCACAACACTGTGAACTGGGACTCACTGTCAACTTATTGTCAGAATATGAGAGGAATTTCCATTAACTACAAGGCCAAGGAGAGTGGATTAAATATACAATCAGTATGATGCTGCTAGTGTGTCTGCCTGCCAGAAAGTAGATAGAAAGACCTTTATTTCTTTGCTCTTTCTCTAATCCCTGGATCAGAAACAAAATCTCAACCAAGCAGAAAACTGAATAGCCATCCTTCTACTGACTGCATGCTAAATTTTAGGCAGTGTTACAGTGTCCCATGCCCCCCACTCTGACCCCTAATACTTATTCTTTATTCACTTATGATATTATAACTAAAAAAAAAACCCAAACATGCACAAATAGAAATTTGGGATAAGGGAAGGCAGAGAATTACTGGAAATGACTTGAAAGCTGAGACTTTGACTCCTCTGACGTGGAACACTGATTGAGGAGGGGAGACTGGATAAGCTCAAACAGGGCTTTTCTTTGTATTTTATTCTCCATCTGTTATGAATGGTCTACACGCTTAAGGTAGATGGAAGGGACTCATGTCAGTGGATGAAAATACTCAGATAAATTGTGGATAAATATCGGAAATTTCATTAGAAATCATACCCACTATGATCTGGAGCTTTATGCAACTACCCATCAAAGTTAACTGGATTTAGATACCTACCTCCTAATAACAGTAGGTAAATATGAATAACAATATTAATGATAATATCAATGTAAGGGGCCTTTCCTCTCCACACCCATATTGGGTCATTCAAGTTCTTATTATCCTGTGTTATTTTCTTCACCATTTATTTAATGTGTTTGTCTAGGCACTGAAATTCATATTCTGGATGATTTTATTTTCAGTATGTTTGTCTTAAACAAGACATAAAATTGGTTTTGCATCAGACATACTATAACATTTATAAGTTATAATTATATGGAACATTTTATGTTTGAAGCTAAGAGATTTTATATCAATGAATATAAAGACTTTAATAGAGATGGAATGTGTATCCGTAGTAAGGTGCATCAAGGAATATGAAGACTTGGGGTACATGAGTGGCTCAGTGGGTCGAGCTTCTGACTCTTGATTTTGGCTCGGGTCTGATCCCAGGGTCCTGTGATCAAGCCTTAGGTGGGCTCCATGCTCAGGACAGAGTCTGCTTGTCCCTCTCCCTTCTCTAACTTTCTCTCTCTCTCTCTCTCTCTCCCTTGTTTTAAATAAACAAACAAATAAATAAAATCTTTAGAAAAAGAAATATGAAGACAAAATCTTTACATCCTATTTTGGTTAGCAGAAAAAAAATGTTCATATTGGATAAGGTTGCAGTACAATGTCATGATGTAGGGAACTTCTTTCTTTCTTCTCCAGAAAAGCAACTGAGCATAGAGCAACATAGTTCCCTTCTACATTTCCAAGGAACTTAAAAATTATTTCCTCACATTCAGTGGGTTAAAAAATGTGAAGTGGCAGCTATACAATGGCAGGTATTATCTGTTGCCAACTGTTCTGTTATAGCACTTTCACCTACCACTTTAAAGGAAAAACATTTATTGTAGTAGTCATTTTGTAAATAACATTAGAATGAATTCCTGAAATTTCAATCTCAACTTCACTTTTCCAAAAATAATGTAAGGTAATTGTAAAAAAATGAATATACAAATTCCAAAGTACTGCACATTATATAAAAATCCAAATAAACAAAATATCCAAATATCCAAAAATCCAAATATGGTTGGAAGAGAATATTTCTGTTTTAATTATTATTCAAATGTATGATCTGGGGGGAGCTGATGAAGATGGTGCCATAGACAGCTCCTGAGTCCCCTTCTCCCACAAATGCACCAAATGTACGGCTCCATGTGGATCAATTTCCTCTCTGAGACATCCAGAAACTGGATGAGTGACTCCTACACACTAGACAATTAGAAAATACCCACATCAAAATGGTTAGAAAAGGCTGAGTCCCACCCCAAACACAGTGTCATACAATTGAGTGGGAATCTGTAACTCTGAGTTTCTTACTGAGGAGCCAAGAGTTTGTACCCTACAACTATCACCCCAACTTTTAAGACTCCCAGTGGAGGGACTGGCCTCCAAAACACCTACCTTTGGAAGTCACTGGGGCTTGTATCCAGGAGTCCCACAGACCATAACAAACAAAGAAATGGTTCTTACTGGACATGCAGACACTTTCCACAGTTTTCCCCCTGTGGGCTCAGCACAAGAGGGAACACGCAAAATTTGCTCATCTCTCAAATGATGAGAAAAGATGAACATTCTATGGAGAAGAACCAAAGTCTATCATATTATCAGTATTCAATATCTGATTATTGAATAAATCAAACAGAATTTTTCTGACCACTCCCTACAGGCCTGTAAAGTGAGTAACTGTATTAACATAAATTAAATCTGGAGTTAGAACATATTGGTGTGTCAGATTATTATAAACTAAAATAGATGTGTGTGTGTATGTGTGTGTGTGTGTGTGTGTGTGTTATCCCACTTTGTTAATTGTTCTAGGAGTATTGTCATCAGGAAAGGAGGGATCCAATGAAACACTAGAGCTTGATACATCTACGTTTGATAACCAAACAAGTATGAGCCTTGCTTATGGGACGTACATGGCCTAAAGATAGTGTCAGCTCTTAGATAAGGAAACAGCTGTCAGTGGAAAGTATAACACTACAAAGACATTTTAGGGTAAAACAAAATAATGCTAAAGTGTCGAGGTTTGTAGCCACATGAACTAAATTTTAGAAGGGATGTTTATATAGTGTAATAAATAATAAATTATTTCAACTTTAATCTGCAATTTTTTAAATTTATTTTTCTTATTGGAGTTCATTTTGCCAACATATAGCATAACACCCAGTGCTCATCCCATCAGGTGCCCCCTCAGTGCCCGCCACCCAGTCACCCCCACCCCCGGCCCACCTCCCCTTCCACTGCCCCTTGTTCATTTCCCAGAGTTAGGAGTCTCTCATGTTCTGTCTCCTCTTTCTAATATTTCCCACTTATTTTTTCTCCTTTCCCCTTTATTCCTTTTCACTATTTTTTATATTCCCCAAATGAATGAGACCATATAATGTTTGTCCTTCTCCGACTGACTTACTTCACTCAGCATAATACCCTCCAGTTCCATCCACGTAGAAGCAAATGGTGGGTATTTGTCTTTTCTAATGGCTGAGGAATATTCCATTGTATACATAGACCACAGCTTCTCTATCCATCATCTTTCAATGGACACCAAGGCTCCTTCCACAGTTTGGCTATTGTGGCCATTGCTGCTAGAAACATCGGGGTGCAGGTGTCCCAGCGTTTCACTGCATCTGTATCTTTGGGGTAAATCTCCAACAGGGCAATTGCTGGGTCGTAGGGCAGGTCTATTTTTAACTCTTTGAGGAACCTCCACACAGTTTTCCAGAGTGGCTGCACCAGGTCACATTCCCACCAATAGTGCAAGAGGGTTCCCCTTGCTCCACATCCTCTCCAACATTTGTTGTTTCATTTTAGAATCTTATCCAAATAAGATCATGCAATCAGTATGCACTCTTTTTTTTCAGGTTTATTCAACACAATGTGCCATTAATCCATACTGCTATATGCATCAATAATTTACTTTTTTATTGCTGAGTACATCTCAATTGTATAAATACAGCATAATTTGTTTCACAATTCTTCTGCTCATGGATATTTAAATTGTTTCCAGTTTTGTCTAAAATGAATAAAACATCGTTAACATGTCTTTCAGCCCCAATTGGAGGGGGAATTTGGCAGTATCTAGCAAAACTGACCAGGCAACCCTTTGATTCAACAGTCTTCTCAGAATGTATCCCAAAGACATACTGGCAAAGATATGGAAAGATTTTTTACATGAGCATTTGTGGCAGTGTTGGGAAATTTAAAATATACTTTTTTAATCTGCAAATTTTGATATTAATAAAGATGACTACCATGTTAACGGAGAAGTTTGTTACCAGGCACTGCCTCTAGTTCAGTCCTCCTAATGAAGCTACGAGGAGGTATTTACCTCCTCATTTGCAGAAATGAGAAAGCAGATGCTCACAAAGGCTGACTCTCTACCAAAATTACAGAGTAAGTTGAAAGGCAAAATACATTTTAAAATTTGGCTCCAAACACTGTTTCGGTTTTGATTCTGCATGCATTCAACAGCATTATCAACATTCTGCTCATCAGTCATTTTGAAATGTCAGTTTTTCAACTAAAATACCATGCCTTAATTGATGAAACAATATTGTTCTCAAGAGTTAAGTTTCTAAACTCAAACACATTTCAACAAATGTCCATATAAGCCTAAGTACCATAGCCCAGGATTTGAGTTGTCATGCTATGAATCTTAGTTTTGCCCCTCACATCTGCAAATTTGGTTAGGTTTACCTGTGCCTCCATTTTTTTTTTTCTTATTTAAGTTTGAAATTAATAATCACTTAGTGCCTAGTATGTTGAAATGGTCAAATAATTTAATGCATGCAAAGAGCTAAGACGCTGAGACACTGCCTGGTGTATGAGAAGTGCTCAATGCAGATTTATTATTAATATTATTATTAAGAAATACTTTTTTATTGCCTACATTGCTGTTTTTCTATATTTGTGGACTTTTTTATGGAGTCACTAAATTATAACCAATCAATCAATAGCTTGAAACTATGCCAGGTACCAGGATATATTATATAGCTCTTTGTAGGAAGTTTTAGTATCAGTGCAATCTTCTGCTTTTTAATATTAGCCATAATTATTAATACAGAAATTTTTAAACTTCCCTTACCATACTATACTTTTATAAATAAGTTATATAAAATGCATATATTCATTATATAAGCACACTGTGAAGCTAAAAAGGCCTAGGTAAGTGTCTTTTTGTAATTATGACAGTGCCGACAATTCCTTCCACATTTTATGCCACCCAAGTAAATGACACTCTACGGCCCTGTAGGGGATTAGTAAATATTTGTTAAATTACATGAGATATTAAACTGTTTTTCTGTCACTGTCTAAATCTAAATAAAAAAAATTGCCCACTTTTTTTGGGGGGGGCAAGGGTTTATATTTTGAATCAAATATTTCCACATGCTATACTCTGAATGTATATTCAGAAGATGTTAATAAAGTATTGCTATTTGTTAAATTCATTGCTTCTATGTTCAGAAAATTTTAGTTTCTCCAAGATATTCTTTCAAATAAATAAATAAGCCTTAATCCAAATGGGCTTTTTCTATACTGCAGCAAGCCAGAAAATATATACGTTGTAACAATGGAGAATATAGGGAACTGGTAAATTCAAAGTGCAAAGTTAAGAGCCATCCAAATGAGGAAGAAAGTTGATATCCATAAAAAGAAAGTTCTAAAATAAAATTTATCTTGAATTGTAATTTTAGATATAATTTGGTGATAGAAATATATTACTACTAGAAGACAAATTTTTATAAAAGAGAAAATAAATCATTTTTGACTTCTCCATACAGTTTAACTATGAATACTTCAACCACAGATTACTAGTTGATTTAAAAGGTATATTTTTGTCTTTGTTTTTGAGGCAAGAACTATCAATAAATAACTGAAATAGGCAATTAGTTAAAAAATGAAGATCTTCTAATCTCAGGCATTTATAATAGAAAATTTTCTATTATATATTGTGAAACTTGATCAAAATGAGACTATAATAACTTCAGTTATATTATACAAGCAGTCCTTATAGGATTTAGTATTCTTTTTTTCTTTTTAAAGATTTTATTTATTTATTAATGAGAGCCACAGAGAGAGAAGCAGAGATAGGCAGAGGGAGAAGCAGACTCCTCACAGGGAACCCGAAACAGGACTTGATCCCCGACCTCTGCATCATGTCCTGAGTCAAAGGCAGATGCTCAACACTGAGCCACCCAGGCGTCCCGATATTTTGTTTTAAGATTTATTTATTTTAATTTTTAGAGAGAATGCATGAGCATGAGTTGAGGAAGAAACAGAGGGAGAGAATCTTCAGCAGTCACCCCACTGAGCACAAAGCCCCACTCAAGGTTCCACCTCACCGCCCATGAGATCATGATCTGAGCCAAAGCCAACAGAGGCTTAACCTACTGAGCCATCCACGTGCCCCTATAAGATTTGATATTCTTACCTAGGAATTTCGAGACTATTAACACAATTTTGAAAACTACAGGTTTTTTTTTTTGTATTCATAAATAATCTGAAAAATGCATATGTTGTTTTAAACTGCACTAGGGCAAAGTACTTATTTCTTTTTTTCCCTTTTATCTTTTTTTTTTTTTTTGTAAATGACTTGAAGAAGGCCTGAGAAAAAAGATACCAAATCTTAAAATTTATTATTGTCAATAGTCTGCATGACCTTTACTTTAACTGCATCTTGGCTGTCAGTAATAATCCAAGGCTGTACTTTCAATGATAAAATGAAAGACTTTGCATATTGAATCTCTGGGTCTCCTTGAGAATGTTCAGATATCACAGTCATTTATTCCCATTGTCAGAGCAAGGTCCATTATGAAAGCCCATTCGTCTTTACTTGAAGATGAAGAGTGGAGAAACTCTGCTTCTGCCTTGAATCAAGTACTAACTACTTCAGAGCCCTTAGATATATCAATACACTGACTTGCTATAAGTCTAGGATCTCTCTCTCTCTGTCTTTTCTGTTTTTGCTCTGGGTACTGTTTCTTTAAGTGTTTGCTTTACCTTTATACTACACAATGTGGGTGGCACATAAAATAATGCTTTATCACAGACATGAGAGTGTCTTTTGAAATGAGCTTTCGGTCGGCTATTTTTTTCTTCCTACTTTAATTTTTTTTTTTCAATTTTCATTTATTTATGGTAGAGAGAGAGAGAGAGAGAGGCAGAGACATAGGCAGAGGGAGAAGCAGGCTCCATGCACCGGGATGCCCGATGTGGGATTCGATCCCAGGTCTCCAGGATCGCGCCCTGGGCCAAAGGCAGGCGCCAAACCGCTGCGCCACCCAGGGATCCCTCTTCCTAGTTTAAACAGACAAGCTAGATTATTAGTAGAATTTTGAAAAGAAACTTGCTAAATAAATAAATAATAGAAACTCGCTTTACTGTCTAGAGTAATAATACCCACAGGAATTATAATAATTTACTATAAATAAATCATTTACTATAAATCCCAATTTCAGAATTTTATTTTGAAATATGAACAAATTTACTAATTTATGATTCAATATTCTTATTTAATAATTGGCCAAAAGATACAACGATGTCTAAATACTGCATTGGATTAATCACCCCAACTTATATATCATTGTAGGAAAAGAATGAAGATAGTAAATGCCAAATAATACACATTTTATTAGTTGATGCTTTTTGTCCCAAACCCCAGTTTGATCAACATGGTAACTAAATAGTCTGATATGCCCAATCCTTTTTTCCAAAAATTCCACTGAGTAACCTCTGACCTAGAACTTTATTTTGGAAACTTTGCTCCCTCCTTCCTACTCAAGAAAGCTCAAGTTTCAGATTTTAGACTTAGACATCTTCAAGGTAGGGAAAATAAAGAAACTTTTGGAAGAATTTTAACTTGTCAACACACGTGAACCTTACTGATCTGGACACACTCAGAAGAATGTGTAAGAGAAGACGAGAGATGTCCAAGCCTTTGACAGAGGAAAACAGCCCAAGGATGAGACTGAGTTTCCTAGAGTTTCTGTAACAAATAACCAAAACCTTGGTGGCTTAAAACATCATAATGTATTCCTTCATGATGCTGAGGCCAGGATTCCAAAATTTAGATGTCAAAGGGCTATGCCATCTCTGCAGATTGTGGGAGAGAATCCATTCCTTGCCTCTTCCAGCTTCCGACGGCTGCCGGTGTCTCCTTAGCATCCCTCTGCTGGTGGCCTCATCACTCCAGTCATGCTTTTGTGTTCACTTCACCTCCTTTGTGTGTGCATCTAATTTAACCTCCGGCTCTCTTTTACAAGGACCCTGTGATCGCAGTCAGGGATTATTCTGATGATCTAGGATGGTTTTCTCATCTCAAGTTCCCTATCTTAATCATATCTGCAAAGAACTTTTTTATCTTTTTTCCCAAATAAAGTCACTTTATTGGGATTCTAAGGATTAGGGCACAGACATAGCTTTGGAGTATATGTGGCATTTTTCAACCTATTACAGGCTGTTTACCATTATTGGCATAAAGGCAAAATGAGACAGCCATCTCTACATAATCTTCACGGAACTACCATTATGATGACACATATATCCTCAAATATGACCAGTCCTTGAGGGGAAAAAAGGGGTTTGGAGAGCACTGACAAAAAAATTGTTTATGCTATAATAAAACATATTAGAACATTAGAACATATCTAGAGCACCAAATAATTTAGACTAATATGGAAGTTTTGAGAGAGTTTTCAAAACCTCCCTTTGAGATACATGCAGTCTTATTTGGTTCTGGCTGATGCAAAATAAGACCTGAGAAAATCACTCTGCTTACTTCACTTAATATTTTATGTATAAATATTATAAAAGAAACAGATGTGAGATTGTGTATATTAACATCTAATATAATTGACTAACATACATCAGAGGAAGGAGCAGAGAAGTGGTGGATTCTTTTGAGTGACTTTAATGATGATTGAATTGACTCTTGACAAAGAATGCACTTACACTAATTTTCTATATATGATGATAAAGCTTTTAAAAGATGTGAATTAATTAGTTGGCAGTCCTTGGTTGTGCCTTGAAAAAAACAAAAGTGCATTCTGTAATGCTTTTGTTTTCCTTTAAAGAGTTGAACTAACTTTGATGCAAGGAGAACTCATCCGCTAAAATGCAAACTAGGGATGCTTTTCTCTAGCTATTCTTGGGCACACTCAAATCAAGCTTTTTTGAGTCCTAGATTGGCTGCCTTGAACACCTTCTTATTTACATAAACTCTGGGGCTTTTGCAGTCATCTCCATTGTGCAGTGAAGTTTTTCTGCATGCATTCTGATTAGACTTCTGCAAAAATGCATAAATTTCTCATCCAATCAAAGGCTGACCTGGGGGAAACTGGCAGGGAATGGGCAGAGTAGGAGATTACTAAATTGGCAATTCTCTTTTAACTCCAGTAGTCATTTGAATGAAATGAACCGGATCTTAAAGAGGGCAGCAGTATTGGTCTAAACAGAAATAAAATAGAACACCTTTGACACGTGGAAAGATACTGCCACAAGAAACAGGCAGAGAATCATCAGGAATAGATAGATCAATCTGGATATTTTTCTAGACTACAAAACAAGGAAAATAATTCAAAGAATACATGAATTCTTTGCATCATTTGGTCACAAAGCTGTTATAAAGTAACTTACCAAGATAAATAGCAGATCCATCATAATTTATTTAATTTGTATTAAATTACTTTGGAGAAGGGAAGATCTGACAATGAGGTTAAGTATGGTGGTTCATTTACAATTTTAGTTATCCTATTGGATGTCTGGATAACAGTAATAAAGCACACTCAAGACAGTAAAAATGCTCATGCGTTCCTCCACATTTTAGTTCAAATAAATATAAATATATTGCAGGGCATTTCAAACTATGGAATGTAAAGAAGAGTGATAATAATGCATAAAATGAATGGGAGGAGAATAATACCCCTATAATTATCATGACAATATAATAAGCATTTTAAAACCACTGTAGATTACCTCCTTTATTAATAGAAAATGGGCATATTATAAAACAGATTTTTAAAATCTGGTAATAAGGAATGGCCCCAAATGACTATATTTTGATGAAATATAAGCAAGAATACTTTTATTTTCATATCTTATCAAAGCTAGAAGTATGTAAGGTCAAAATCAATCCTACAATATTCATTAAAAGAGTAGGGAAATCATTGCAAATGCAAAGAGCAAGGAAAAGGATATATAAGGGAAAGGGAATAAAAGATACTAAATAATACTATTATTATTAAGTGAAAGTTGGATAATGTTAAATTATATTTAAAATTATTTTACTGGTAAAGCAACAAGCATATATGAGCATTTATTTAATATATGAATGAGCTTTACTTTATGTTAGAACTGAAAGAGGTGTTAAAGAAAAGTAGGGCTGGACAGTAGTTAAAGAGGTAAAAATAGATTTTATTCAGGAATTCTTGCAATAGCAGAAGAAACCTTGTTATAGCACAGGGATGCATTCTGAGTGACAAGGGAAAGTGGACATTTATAGCCACAGAACAGGGTCGGGAGGTGGGTGAATGGGAAATTGCTAAGAGGAGACACCAAGGGTGGAAGGAATTCTTGGTAGACTGCCCAAGCAAAATTCTTGCTGAAGGTGGGCCAGGGGGATGAGCCATCACCTGGGTGGGTGGAGGAAAATGCAGAATTTGATGAAATATCTTGAGTCACCAGATATCAAGGGTGGCAGATTTGCCCTAAACTGACTTTGCAGGAATCCTACTACAACTAGGCCGTGCCAGATTTGTGTGGCCTGACCACAAGGTTCAGGGGAGTCTGGCTAAAGTGTGAAGGGAGGGTCTTTGTCAGAGATCAATGATATTGGCCTTCTTTGAGTTTATGAGGGGAGAGAGAGAAACAGAGAGAGAGAGAGAGAGAGAAATAGATACTGTTTAATATATATGAGATATATATAAATCAGAGCCAAAAGTTCCTTAATTTTCAAGTGGAGTCAAAGTACAAAGCAAGTTTTCTAAATAGGGAGACTACATTAAAATTGGAAACGCTGCAGAGGAAACAATGGAACAATAAACCTAGCTTCCCTGAAGGACTAATTGGGCCATTAGATGCTCATACATAACCTGAGGCCCTAATTACCTATGCTTTATATAGAAATTCCTGCCTGAGAAGACATCAGGATTCTTTATCCAAAGGCATTATTACAAAATATTTAGCTGTATAAAAAAGAGGTATGTGTCTTTTTCAGAAAAGAAGTATATAAAGTAGATCACTGTGCAGGATACTTCATGCCTTTTCCCTGTGCTTCTCTGCAGTGATTTATTTTTTAAAAATTTTCTTCTTTTTTTTCCCTATGTTTTTTGCATCTTCGTTGGACGGTGTCTTTCCTACCTTTCTTTCCTTCCTCCTTTTCCTCTTCTTCTTTGGGGGTGTTTGTATACATATTTCAAGTCAAGGAGAGAAACCCAAAGAGCAAAAATGATTTTAGTAATCACAGTCTTTGTTATAAATTGTCAGTTTTGAATTGCTTCCAAAATTCCCTCTCATCAATGACTTCAACCCCCAGATCTGCAAGGTCCTTCCTACAGCCCTTCATTTTGTTAATATTACTCTCAAATAAACATTCAAAGGATTAAGAACACAACAAAACTTATCCTCTATTCTTTTTTCTAACAGTAAAATATATGTATATATATATATGTCTAATATACAATAATGAGTATATATATTAATATTAATTATATAATACAATATATTATAATATAATATATAATATAATATATAGTATTAGTATAGTATATATATTATATATATACTATATATACACTATATATATATACATATATACATATATATACTCATTTTCCATGCTGTCTTTGGTTCATTATTTTCTACTACTCCTTCAATCCAACAATTACCGGCTCTGATTTCGAGCTTTCATAGGGTTAATAGTCAGCAAGGACCTCCTAATAGTAACTCAGTTGCTAGATGATGTGCTACCCCACTGCAGTAGCTTTCAACATGGTTGGCGACTCTAAGCTATGGGCTACTGTGTCTTATGTTTGTTTATTTATTTATTATTTATTTATTTATTTATTTAATTTATGATAGTCACAGAGAGAGAGAGAGAGAGAGAGAGGCAGAGACTTAGGCAGAGGGAGAAGCAGGCTCCATGCACCAGGAGCCCGATGTGGGATTTGATCCCGGGTCTCCAGGATCGCGCCCTGGGCCAAAGGCAGGCGCTAAACCGCTGCGCCACCCAGGGATCCCTGTCTTATGTTTAAATATCACTGATCCTTAATATTCTGCAATCCTTCCTCTTCCTAATCTAGATTTACTTCCCAAATGATCACAGCTATTGCTACAGTTTTAAAAATTAACCATATGTTGAAAAACAAAACAAAACAAAACAAAGAAACAAAAAACAGACCAGAATCTCTCCCTGAGGGTCTAGAATCACACTGGCAGCTATGTAGGTGGAATCTTCCACAGATGTTTTTCACCTATTGGCTCTCCATCGAGGATATTTGTCATTTTTTTATTGTCTTATTTTCAGCTGGCTGACATCTAAAAGCATTTCTTATTTAAGCAGAACATCCTGAAGTGGGATAGTGAGGTTCTTGTCTTGTGGAATCGAGGAATGAATCTTGAGGACAAAAGAGAGCGAGTAAAGCAATAGTAGTTTATTAAGCAATGATACAGGAAAAGCTCTGAGGAGTCCTGACAGGGTTGCCGCTGAGGGCTTTTAGGGTGATTCTTTTATAGAAAGTCAACCAAGGAACTTACATATTTCTGACTTCTCTACTGGTGGCACCATTGATTAAGAATGAGTGATAACATCTTCAACGGCTTCCTTCTTTTTAGAATCTGGTTATTTTCTGCTGACCACAGGAGACTGTCATAAATAAGACTTCCCCCTCTGACACCTAGGGCAGGGTGCAGGGTGGTCTGGAGTGTTCCCTTATCTTTGTTTTCCTTATACCTTCGAATTTTGGGGATTTCTATGGGCCTGATCTCATAGCCCCCAATCTTTTTTTTTTTTTTTATTATCATAGCCCCCAATCTATCTCTCCCTACCCCAGCCCCTCCTGTCCCTTACTCATTCTTAGCTGTTTTCGTGGGTAGTAGGGCAGGATTTTGTTGTCTAGAAAGGAAAACAAACCTCTTCCTCATGGCTACGATAGGTGATGTAGGTTTGCTAGTTAGTTAGCTCTCATCTGAGACTTGGATCCATACTGAATAGCAAGGAAATTCAGGTCAAATTTGGAAATGATGACTGGTGCAGAAGGCTGTGATGGTGCCAAGAGGCTACCGGTACAGTAGGCCTGCCACAGTGGGACCTCCTCATGGTCCCTGCACCGCACAGTGCCCCAGGAACTCCCACTGTCTGACATTCCAAGCCTCTGCCAGTTTTCTGATCCTAGTTCTTTAGACCACATTGATTTGGGAACCTTCTCCATAACATTCCACTAACTTCATTAGTTCGAAATTCTTTGACAAAAGTCTGATGAATGTCATTCCCCAACCGCTCCCCAGTTAGTCATACACTAAGCATTGCACTTCTTCAATGTTCATGGTTTGCAATTTCATCCCAAAGTTACCCATGTTAGAAATATGAGTACAATCCCGCTCTTCTCTTTCTACATCTAATTATTTGCTGGCTCCCGTGAATTCCAGAGAGCCTCCTTGTGAGCCCAGTGGCCCAGTTTATTACTTACAGCCCTAGTCATATTGTAAGTAGAATATGGAAAAGCTTACAACTCTGTTGTTTTCCTCTTCTATTATGTTAATTTTAAAAAGGTATTAATATCAATAACAGAAAAAATACTTCTAAATTACAAATCTCATTATGCTGTCATCATCTTTCTATGGATTTGTCAGTGGCTATCTCTAACACAATATATAGGACTCACATCCTTATAATCACCATATTTTGTTGAGCAAAATCTCTGAAATCTTTGAACAAGATCTTCAAAATTGTTGACCCTGAAACCTGAAACTATCTAGTCATTTATTGGAAGTGCATCTCACTTCCAATTAAGGTTTGGTGATCTGGGGTTTTTTGAGCACAGCTTACTGACTGATGAATAAACACTACCCAGCCTAAGACAACTCATTTTCTCTAAAATTTAAATTGAGAAGCACGTGGCTGGATAGTAACAGCCTTTGGATTTAAGAGAAGTTCATGATGAGTCAGGGCCAGAACTAGTGGGCTAGTGGTAACCAAACCCACTTTGCTCCATAAGAGGATCAAACTAAAAACCTTGAAGATCAAGAGCTGACAGAGAGAAGGGAGGATGGGAGAGGGAAGAGGGAAAATTTGATAGAGAAGGTGATTTAATAGAAACAATAGATCCAGGCAGTCTTTCACACAGCTGTGTGAAACTGTTCCTAAAATTAAGTCCCATGGGATTCTCCGAAGGGTTCAGATACATCCTCCTTGATGTGAACCCATTTGAGTGAGATTTTGCACTTTGTAACTTAGTTATCCCTAGATTAAGTGCTATACTAAGCCAATGTTTTCTAAATTTAAAGCATGTTCTTTTCTTTTTTTCTTTTCTTTACCCCCCCAAAAACATTTCAGATACTAGAACATTTTACTTCCCTTTTCTTCTGTGCCTGCAACTATTCAAGGTTTATTTCAATATCAAGATTGACTTCAAATTTAAACCTGTATTTTCTTGTGTGTGCTATTTATATTACCTAGCACATTATCCAATGAGTGTATTTGTGCTGATTATTTTGAGTAAAAAAATATTTTTCTAATATTCTCCCCAAATGGAGCTTTAGACTTTTCTCAACTCACTGCTCTCATAATTTTTTTTTCTTCCTATCTTGACCCTTTTGAAATAACAGAGTCATGTTTGCTGCTTTCAAATCCTCTAGAATCTCTCCCAAGTCTAGTGAACTTTAAAAAATGTCAGTTAAAGGTTCACTGGTTTTCTTGTTCACTTCCTTTAAAATTCATGGATAGCCGCCATCAAGATCTCGCTGCTCTGTCTACTTGACGCACAGTGCCTTTAGCAGTTTTGCTTTTTATCTGTACCTGTCTAACCCTTCTTCTTGCAATTCTGTGGGCTCTATTCTCAGTTGGAAAGTATCTTTTCTCATTTTTTAACACAACTTTAAATAAATATTTTCACTTAATATGATTACAATGGTAATTATATAACTGTTATTGAGGGGAAATGATTTTTAATATGTTAAAATTAAAATACCAGCAAATACATGTATTTTAAAGCTAACGGTTATGTAAGTATTTTCTAAAAGGTGTTTTAAATAATTTATCAAGGGTTATGCTTATGTGGAAAGATTCAGGGAATTTTAAAAGTTATTCTCTTATTCCTTAGAAATCATGTGCAAAACATTACTGCATACCCTTTATTTCTCAAGATAAAGGAGTTCAGTGAAGCACCAGGAAGACATATATACATAGGTGCATTCCTGTAAAAATGGAACTCTATTTTAAAAATGTGATTTCTATTGTCCAAACACTATACGTTTAGTCACGTTAGGTATGGCTAACGAAAAATTCCATAGTTGTACATAGAGAACTATATGGGGAAGTTATTTTGATATAGGACATATTGGTGTGTATATAGAGACAAGATAAAAGAAGAGTAATTCTCTAAAAACTCAATACACACTATCTTGAAAACAAGTTTTTAGCATTATTAAGTAGTTGTACAAATATATCCAGAAAGTTGGCATCTAGATCTTAATCGGTACTTTATTTGGAATTTAGGAAATAAAATATTAGGCAGTCCAAATACTTTATTTGCATAGATTATTAGAAACATTTCATTTTCATGCTTTGTAGTAGTATATTAATGGCATAATTTAGTCAAATTACAGTATGAAATATCCCTAAACTTTTTTTTGGTATGTTGTTAATATTATACCTATTGAAACTATCAAAGGTAATTTAACAGTGTATATAAAATGCAGAAATATAGATTTAACAGTAATAATCCAGATTAATATATCCGAGTATAATAACACAATGGGGAAATAGAAAATAGAAAAAGGAAGTAAAATATGCTAATTTCTTTCTTTTTTTTCTTAAGGGTTTACTTATTTATTTATTTATTTATTTATTTATTCTTCTTTGATGTTTCAATTAAATTCAAGTTGTTAACATACAATCTAGTATAGTACTGATTTCAGGAGAAGAATTTAGTGATTTGTCACTTAACATATAACACCCAGTGCTTGTCCCAACAAATGCCCTCCTTAACCCCTATCACTGATTTAACACCTCCCCCCTCCTCTCCTCCAGCAATCCTGTTTGTTCTCTAACATTAAAAGTCTCTAATACTTTGCCTTTCTGCTTTTATCTTATTTTATTTTTCCTTCCCTTCCTTTATGTTCATGGGTTTTGTTTCTTAAATGCCACATATGACTGTGTTTTTCTGACTGACTTATTTTGCTTAACAAAATGCACTCTAGCGCCATTAACGTGGTTGCAAAGAGCAAGACCTCATTCTTTTTTGTTTTGTTTGTTTGTTTTTGTTTTGTTGGGTTTTTTTTAAATATTTTACTTATTTATGTATTCATGAGAGAGAGAGAGAGAGAGAGAGAAAAGGAGAGGCAGAAGACACAGGCAGAGGGAGAAGCAGGCTCCATGCAAGGAGCCCAATGTGGGACTCGATCCCAGGACTCCAGGATCACACCCTGGACCAAAGGCAGGTACTAAACTGCTGAGACACCTAGGGATCCCCTGTTTCATTCTTTTTGATGGTTGAGTAATATTCCATTGCATATATATTCACCACTTCTTCTTTATCCATTCATCAGTGGATGGACACATGGGCTCTTTCCATCCTTTGACTACTATTTATAATGCTGATCAAGGTACTCCATAAAATCTGTATTTTTTTTTTAATCATTTGGTTTAATACCTAGTACTGCATTTGTTGGGTCATAGGATACTTCTAATTATAACTTTATGAAGAACCTCCTTACTGTTTTCCAGAGTGGCTACATCAGTTTACGTTTCCACCAACAGTTCAAAAGAGTTCTCCTTTCTCTGAATCCTCACCAACATTTGTTGTTTCCTGAGTTGTTAATTTTAGGCATTCTGACAGGTGTGAGATGGTGTCTTATTGTGGTTTTGATTTGTATTTATATTTCCCTGATGATGAGTGATGTTGAGCATCTTTTCATGTTGTCTGTTGGCCATCTGGATGTCTTCTTTGAAAGAATGTCTATTCCTGTTTCCTGCCTATTTCTTAACTAGATTATTTGTTTTTCGGTGTTGAGTTTGATAAGTTCTTTTTAGATTTTGGATACTAACCCTTTATCAGATGTCATTTGCAAATATCTTTGCCCATTCCATAGACTGCCTTTTAGTTGTGTTGATTCTTTCCTTTGCTGTGCAGAAGCTTTTTATGTGCATGAGGTCCCAATAATTCATTTTTGCTTTTGTTTCCCTTGCCCATAGTGACATGTCTAGTAGTAAGTTGTTCAACTGAGGTCAAAGAGGTTGTTGTCTGTGTTCTTCTCCAGGATTTTGATGGTTTCCTGTCTCACATTTAGGTCTTTCATCCATTTTGAATTTATTTTTGTGTATAGTGTAAGAAAGTGCTCCAGCTTCATTCTTCTATATGTTGCTGCTCAGTTTTCACTACACCATTTGCTGAAGAGACTATTTCCCAATGGCTATTCTTTCCTGCTTTGTTGAAGATATTAGTTGACCAAATAGTTGCGGGTACATTTCTGGGTTCTGTATTCTGTTCCAATAATCTATGTGTCTGTGTTTGTGCCAGCCCCATCCTGTCTTGATGACTACAGCTTTGTAATAGAGCTTGAAGTCCAGAATTGTGATGCCTCCAGCTTCAGGTTTCTTTTTGAAGATTGCTGTGGCTATTCTAGGTCTTTTATAATTCCATATAAAGTTTAGGATTGTTTGTTCTAGTTCTGTGAAAAATGTTGTTAGTGTTTTGATCAGGATTGCATTGAATGTGTAGATTGCTTTGGGTCTTATAGACATTTTAACCATATTTGCTCTTCCAAACCATGAACATGAAATGTCTTTCTATTTCTTTGTGAATTTTTCAATTTCTTTCATGAGTGTTCTATAGTTTTCAGAGTACAGATCTTTTACCTCTCTAGTTAGATTTCTACCTAGGTATCTTGTGACCTTTGGTGCAATTATGAATGGGATCAATTCCTTGATTTCTTTTTCTACTGCTTCATTATTGTGGTATAGACATGCAATAGATTTCTGTACATTGACTTTATATCCATTGACTTCACTAAATTCGTGTATCAGTTCTAGTAATTTTTTGGTGGATTCTTTCAGATTTCCTACATAGAGTATCATGCTATCTCCCAGCAGTGAAAGTTTGACCTCTTCCTTGCTGATTTGGATACCTTTTTTTTTCTTTTCTTTTTCTTTTTGTTATCTGATTGCTGAGGCTAGGACTTTCATTACTATGTTGAACAACAGAGGTGAGAGTGGACATCCCTGTCTTGTTCCTGACTATAGAGGAAAAGCTATCAGTTCTTCCACATTGAGAATGTTACTAGCCATGGGTCTTTCATATATGGACTTTATGATGTTGAGGTATGTCCCCTTTATCTCTACAGTGTAGAGGGTTTTTTTCAAGAAGGGATGCTGTATTTTGTCAGATGCTTTTACTGCATCTAATTGAGGACCATAAAGTTTTTATCATCTCTTTTATTAATGTGGGGTATCACATTGAATGATTTGCAGAGAAATATCCACAAACTTTTAAAACTCCTTAACTAGACAACATAGGCCTTATAAACAGGCTTTGGGTTTATTTAAATGTTCTTAGTGATGAATCAAATGAACACTTGCTCTTTGGTTTTCTATGACAACTTAGATTAAAAATTCTTCTTTTGTGGAAATTGCTCTGCTTCCAGTATGTTTGTAGTTTCTACACAATTATCTAAGAAAAAACAGCTAGTTTTTGTCTTGTGTACTCATTTGTCTGGAAGTAAGTTGTCACCATAAAATGTTTATTGGGTACTAAGAGATTAGAACCTTACATTTTATAAACCATAATTGACTCATGTTGTAGAGAAAAGATGCTTTATTCAAATGGCAGTAAGTTGTTTCAGACTGTATGTATTGTAAGAAATTAATGTGCATGAAACTATGTTTACATGGCGTGATAAAGGGTTTAGCCTTTTCTTTTAAAACAAAAACTCACCTTTTCATGTTTGTTTGTTTTGTTTTTTTTTTATAAGAATGACATCCTAGTATTTTTTTTTTTCTTCATCTCCTGGGAGGGTTTTCAAATTAAAATTAAATTTCTTGCTTTTGGGGAAAGTTCAAATTAAATTTGTCATGGCTAATGATTTAAGTTTTGAGCCGTTAAGGAGGATGGGGAATAAAAAACACAATGTTAGGGTTGATGAAAGGATAGAAGAGGAGACTTCGGGGATAATAAAATGAGGAAAGGGTGATTTTCCCCAGTAATAATTTGAGGTCAGTGAGTAGAAGGAAAAGATTTCAGAGATTTGGATCTATTTCAAGACTGGGAATTTGATGTTTAGTTCTGGAAAGGAACCTCAACAGAGGAAGACTTAGGAAAAATGTGACCAAAAGCCATGTTCTTGGCACTGGCAACTTATGGAAATGAACTGTGAGTTGTTAGTTACAACTCCCCATCCTGTCTCAAGTGCACAATGCCAAGGTCTATGCCCTGGGACTGAGAATAGTGTCAGCTTTTCCTTTCACTGACATCTACTCACTGAGTATTCAACTGCACCTCCAGCAGGATTGAAACTTCCCAGGACAAAATAATTTTCTAAATCACTTTCTGTTTGAAAATCTTGCCTACATTACTGCAAGATACCCATTCTTCATTATGATGCATTAGTTTTTAAAATATACTCTGGTATATTCAATTTTCTAATATTTTATTACAGATTTTATTATTCATATTTATAAAAGAGACTGTCCTTTTTTATCCTATCACATTTGGGAATTAGGTTCATAACAACTGATAAACGTTATGGGAATTGTCACTTGAAAAACTCTTTAGAGGGAATTTTGTGAAAATTATATATAAGCATAATATGTTTGATTGCATTTTGCTTTATTGCAGTTTGCAGATATTGTATTTTTTTTTTAAATCTCTCTCCTTCTCCAGGGCCTCTCCTCCAGGACACAACAATATTAAAATTAGTACAATTACTAACTCTGCAATGACCTCTAAGTGTTCAAATCAAAGGACAAGCCATGTGTGTCCCTCACTTTAAATCAATAGCTATAAATGATTAACCTTAGTGAAGGAGGCATGTCGAAAGCCAAGGTAGGCCAAAAGCTAGGACTTTGCACCAAACTGCCAAGTTTTGAATATAAAAGAAAAGTTTTCTTGAAAAAAATAAAAAGTGCTACTACAGCCAACACAGGAGTGAGAAACCATTAGCAGCTTTGTTGTTGATATGGAGAAAGTTTTAGTCTTCTGGACAGAAAATGAAACCAGTCACAGTATTCCCTTATGCCAAAACCTAATCCTGGGTGAGATCCAAAGTCTCTTCAAGTCTATGAAGGCTGAGACAGGTGAGGAAACTGCAGAAGAAAAGTTGGAAGCCACTAGAGGTTGGTTCATGAAATTTAAGAAAAGAAGCCATCTCTAGCCATCTCTATAACATCAATGTGCAAAGTGAAGAGTGGCAAGTGCTAATGGAGAAGCTGCAGCAAGTTATCCAGGTTTAGCTAAGATCGTTGATGAAGGTGGTTAAATGTAACCACAGACTTTCATTGTAGACCAAAAACAACCCTTCTATTAGAAGAAAGTATCATGTAAGACTTCCTAACTGGAGAGGAGACATCAGTGTCTGGCTTCAAAGCTTCATAAGACAGGCTGATTCTCTTGTTAGAAGCCAATGCAACTGGTGACTTTAAGTTGAAGCCAATGTTCATTTACCATTTGAAAATCCTAGGGGTCTTAAGACTTATGGTAAATCTAATCTTCCTGTGCTTTCTAAATGGAACGACAAAGCCTGTATGACAGCACATCTGTTTACAATAGGGTTTACTGATTATTTTAAGCCCATTGTTAGAACCTAGTGCTCAAAAAACAAAAAGATTCCTCTCAAGATATCATTGCTCATTGACAATGCACATGGTCACCCAAGAGTTCTGATGCAGATGTACAACAAGGTAAATATTGCTTTCATGCCTATTAACACACCTTCATGCTGCAGCCCATGGATACTTTTAGACTTTCAAATCCTATTATTTAAGAAACACATTTCTGTTTTATATATAGTTGTACTGGAGACAGCATCGTAATACCTATGATGGATCTAGGCAAAGTAAATTGAAAACCTCCTGGAAAGAATTCAAGCATTTTAGATGTCATTAAGAACATTCATGATTCATAGAAAGAGATCAAGATATCAACATTCGTAGAAGTTTGGAAGAAATTGATTTCAACCCTCATGGCTGACTTTGCGGAATTCAAGACGTTGGGGGAGGAAGCAACTTAGATGTGGTAGCAATAGCAGGAGATCTAGAGTTTGAAGTGAAACTTAAAGATGCGACTGAATTATTGCAATACCATGTTAAAATTTTAATGAATGAAGAATTGCTTCTTATGGAACAGCAAAGAAACTGTTTTTTTTGGATGGAATCTACTCCTGGAGAAGATGCTGTGAAGTTTATTGAAATGACAACAAAGGATTTGGAGTATTACCTAATCTTTTTTGCTAAAGCCACAGCAGGGCTTGAGAGGATTGACTCCAATTTTGAAAGAAATTCTATCATGGGTAAAATGCTTTCAAACAGGATAGCATGCTACAGAGATACTGTTCGTGAAAAGAAGTCAATCCAATGAGTCTAACTTCATTGCTGTCTTATTTTTTAAAACATCTAGGAAAGACTCTCCATTAGCAAAAAGGTTATAACTTACTAAAAGCTCAGATGATAGTTGTTTTTTAGTTTAGCAATAAAGAAAAAAGGTATGCACATTTTTTAGATATAATGCAAATGCACACTTAATAGGTCAATAATAAAAACTGACTACTAATTTATAATTCAGTATAAATATAACTTTGATATTTACAGAAAGACCAAAAAATTCTTTTGATTTGCTTTTTGAGATATTCACCTCATTGCGGTGGTCTGGGACTGAACCCACATATCTCTGAGGTATGCTTATAATCTGTTCCTTCAGAATTTATAAAAATATTCTCGATCTTTTCTACTAAACCTGGGAAAATTTTAAATTATTGGTTAATCATTTTTAAAAATTATAGGATAGTGCAGGTTTTAAGTTTTCTCTTTGGTAAGTTTTTACAAGTTGTGAATTCTAGAAATTTCCCCCTCCCAATTAATATTCCCCCCAACTAATATTTCCTCATATTTTGATCAAGTATATCATATATTTACTGATTTTTATGGCCTATTTCAAAGGAAAGCATGTTGGTTTTGTTGGGCTTTTCATTATATTTTTGTGTTCCAGTGAATTAATCTACTGTCTTATATTCCTATTCTTTAGTTTCTTTTTTTCTATTATTGTCTTCATATATTTTTTAAACATCTAAGTGGTAGGCTTAAGTAAATATTAGCTTCTCCGATTTGGGGTATAACCATTCAATGCTAAATATTTCTAGTACTATTTTGTTTTCATTCTTTCCAGTTAAACATGAAATCATTTAATTGTTTAGTTCTAAAGTTTTCAAAATTTTCTTATGATTTTTTGATGTATGACTTATTTAGAAGTAGCTTTGATTTCCAAATGATTTTGGCTTTTTAAAACAAAAATTTTGTCAATTTAATTTATGTACCAGTATTTCCAGGTTCTCCCTATTTGTTTCTCTCTCCTTTGCCTTTGATTTATTTATGTTTTTGTTCAATTTTTATTTTCTACTCAGAAATTATTTAGAAAATATTTAGAAGTTATTTAGTAATTATTGAATCTATTACTGTTTTTAAGTAATTAAAACATAACTGATTACTCTTCTATTGACTAACATATTTTCTGATACATAAGCTTTCTCTTTTTAAGCCAATGATTTGTGCATTATTTTTACCATTTTTTTTTACCATTTTATATGGTGTGTGTCTGTTGTTTATATTTACCTATTAAATTATAGGTGCTTATAAAATGTGATTTTTTTTTGATGACAACACTTTTTTGAATTTCAGACTTTCTTCTGGGATTATTTTCCTTCTTACTAGAATATCTCTACAAATATCATTTAGAGTGGATTTGTTTGTGGTAAATTCTATCACATTACATTTCCTGGAAACATTTTTAATTTAGCCTTATTCTCTAAAAAAAAGTTTCACTGAACCATTCTTCATTGGCAATGATTTTCTTATTACATAATCATATTGTAGTTAAATTCTAGAATATCAATGGCAATAAGAGAATCAAGTGTTTTATAAAATTTTAGTTTATCTGCTTTTTTTGAGTATTGTTTGAGTTTTTTCCACCTCTTATGTTTTTATTTTGCAGATTTAAAATCTTTCAATTTACCTTGTAGCTATTTGTCTCCTTTTACTTGTCAGACTCTAGGTTATCTTTGTTTTCTTATATTTGGTTGCTAATATATAAACAGAAACTCTTTTAGTGTTTTCTGGTAAATAATTTAATATTCTTCTTTACTTGATTCTTCACAGAAAGTCTCCTCTTCTTTTATGAAATAAAGTGTTTTTTCATTAACGCTGCGATGTTTTATGTGTGTGTATGTGTTAACTCATCTTTAAACTTGGTAAGATTTTTATAGGCTTATTTGTCAATATGTAGTTTATGTTTTCTCTTTGAACTTCTCATGTCACCCTTGGGTGGTGATAAGATTCCTACCTTAGACTTTAAATTAATTGCAAAGTGGTGTGAAAACTCTTTGATCAAATGTTGGCCTCTACTAGATATTTATCAGGGGTGATTCTACTTTATAGCCTGAAAAGATCCTTTCCCCTGTCAAATGTATTTAACTATGAGGAGACGATTTACCTTTTGTTAATTTCAGGCAGTGTTTATTTTTAAGTTCACTAGAAGTGATGCATTAAAAATTGTTGAACCCTTGGGCAGCTCAAGTGGCTCAGCAGTTTAGCGCCACCTTCAGCCCAGGCAGGGCCTGATCCTGGAGACCCGGGATCGAGTCCCATGTCAGGCTCCCTGAATGGAGCCTGCTTCTCCCTCTGCCTGTGTCTCTGCCTCTCTCTCTCTCTCTCTCTCTCTCATTCTCTCTCTCATGAATAAATAAATAAAATCTTTAAAAAAATAGAATAAAAATAAAAATTGTTGAACCCGTAATTGAGTATACTGGGACCTTTTTATGTCTCCATGTTGTGCTCCTATCCCTGATCTCAATGGGCTACTGATATACATATTCAAGTAACAGTCCTACAAAACTAATTGAAGATTTAAAATAATTCTTAAAGTCAAAGTAGAATTGGAGATTGGTCAGCAATGGAATTGTGGATGGAAAAGACCCTGGACTCATCACAAACTTTGTACTCTGCATAGAAATAATACCTGCCTAATTTGCTGACTGAGACAGAGATTGTTTTTGAAATAGATTCAGTACAGGTGGTTAAAAATCTTGTCTAACCCACCATCTGTGTTACTACTGGTATTTTCAGAAGTTAAAATATGTCTAGTGTGAAATGTTATGGTTGCTGTTCTTGTTTTTGTTTGGGAGCCCTACGTTACTTGTAGTTAGGGAAAAAATCTTCCATTGTTCAGGGCAGAGTTTATTTTGGCCATAAATTTCAAAGTTTAGGGGCACCTGAGTGGCACAGTTTGTTGAGCTTCCAACTCTTAGTTTCAGGTCGTGATCTAAGAGTTGCAAGACTGAGCCCCTGCTGGCTGCACGGTCATCAGGGAGTTTGCTTGTGACTCTCTCTCCCTCTTCTTCTGCCTACCTGCCCTGCACACTCTCTCTGTCAAATAAATACATAATTATTTTCTAAAAAATCAGTTTAATGATTATCCATATTTTTCTGATTTTATTTTTTCTATTACATACACAGTGCCACATATATGTATACTATTGATACACATTCACACACGTACATACAGCATTTGCCCTTCAAGATTCAGTGATAGACTTACTTTATTTTATTCTCATTCAACACTTCCTCCATAGACAATCTGATGTATGTACCTGGCTTTACCTACCATCTATAGTACAGAAACCTTACATATTTACACTTCCAGCCTAGACATAGACCTTTTCTAGAGACAGACTTGGATTTACAATTAGCCCTCCCATACTACTGTGGTCCTTCTCCAGTTCATTTTCTACATGTCAACCAGTGTGCAGTTTTCCAAACACAAAACCAAATCCTTTGTTTCAGTTATCAAATATGCTAATGGCTTCACATTGCTCTGAGAATAAAGACTAAAATCCAAGCAAGAACTAAAAAGGCCTATACATCTAGCTCTATCTAACTCTACCAGTCTTTTACTCTACCAATACCTCTCAGCATTCTCCTTGGCTTCTCTGCTCCTTCACATGACTCATCTTATTCTGATACCGTAGTCACAATCTCAGACATCTATTTGCTTTACCTTGGTTTTACTTAGAAGTTGCTTGTATCTCTTTAACCCTCTACTTTCTCATTGTTTCCTTAGTCACATACACATATTCTCTGTTTTCCTCACTTTTGTATACACTTTTTATTTTATGCTCATAATATCATGTTAAGTCCTTAACATTTACTACATGTTTTATTTTTTGTCTGATTACTTAATTTAATAGGCTAAGCTCAGTAAGCAGCTATATTGTGGATCTGCTTACTATTTTAACCATAATATTTATCAAAGTGAGTGGAATCTAATTGTCCTCACTTGATTTTATGAATAAATTGATTAAATAGTAACCAAGTAGATTAAACTCTCAGATATATGATACCTTGTTATCCTTAATGTTCTTTCATGACATCTTTCAAATTTTACTTAATTATTTATTTGGAACTATTTTTCTTAATGTTTATTTTAGAAATTAATATTATGACAGGACAGATTGAGTCTGCAGTACCATACCTAAAACATTATGGATTGGATGATCAATAAATATATGTTGAGTTATTGAAGAGCCAAATACTGTGTGCACATATCATGAGTAGTTATCTTGAAGTAATATTCATCCTAAAGTCTCCTGATTTCAAATTTAAAATGTAATCCTGATTTTCTTTAGAGGTCATAGCATTGATTATTTTAAATATAATTTGTCCATTTCTTTATAATTACCAAGAGAAAAGTGTAGGGGTGAAGGCTATCAAAGCTGTACATGGACAATACATCGACAGCAATGATACATTCAGCAATGGGGGCCATACTAGTAGATATTTGTAGGAACCCAAAGAGACTCACCCACAGTCAAGCATGGCTAAGGAGTCTGGTGGTGGTGGTTTCAGCTCCTAAAACCAGAAAGCATTATTTGTTTTTTTCCCTTATTTTGTCACCTGTACATGATTATCTACAAGATCCAAGAAGTGTAATTTTCTTTCCTCTTCGTATTAAACTTTAACGTTGGCACAGAGCCTCCAGTTCTCCCTGTGGATGAAGGGTCACGGGCTTCACCTCTAGTCTAATTTTTTCCTGAAAGTTAGAGATCTGGACAAAAAAACCTCTGACTCACTTAAGCTTAAAGGGAAGGTTGAAAGGAACAGGAACATTGTTAGTCACGAGGGCCATCCATCAAGATTTAGCCACAGTCTTGTAGGTTGGATCTGGGAGGATGGAGGGTTGGGTAGAGCAGAGCAGCCTGTAGGAGTGGACAGCTGTTTCCTGCCCAGAGTCCCAGGAGCTGCAGAGGGCAGTCTTGGGTGCCGCTGTTACTGTTTATGATCCTCCCTTGGTAACAGCTGTTCTCTGCGTACCCTAAGGAGATAGTTTGTAGTGATGCATCCTACACTGTGTCAGTGGTGGGAGAATCTGCCTTGTGTGAATGGAAGTCTTGGTTCCTGGATTCTATGTGAAAGATTTACATGAGGATCTGCATTTGAATAAAGTCAGACAGAAGGAAAGCAGCAAGCACAAACAAAACAGTTTATTCAGGATAGTACACTCTCAAGAAAGGCAAATGGACAGGCCCAGAGGTGGCAACTGTCCCGAGGCTACAGGGATAATTTCCTTTTATGGGAAGAGGGAGGAGTTCTTGGGTCAAGGACAGGGTTGTGGCTAATGGAGGCTGCTTCCAATCCTTTGTGGCCTCTGCCGATAGGTTGGAAGAGGAAATTTTTGACCCTACAAGATTTGTAACTAGAACCATCATGGCAGCCTTCCAAATGCAATCTAAATGCATTATAATGAGTCTACGGGTTACCCTGGGGCACAGGTGGAAGAGAGGGCATGTTCTGCATTTGTGACTCTTGGCCTGTTGGAAGCCATAAGGCCAGGATTTTGAGGGGTGTCTGAAGCCACAAAATCAGGATGTTGTGTCCTCAGTCTTCTAGTGTGTGATGTTGTGCCCCTGGGAGTCTAAGGTATAACCTATTTATCACTGCTCTTCCTTCCTGCTCATGTCTAGCTAACCTACTCTATCAGTTGGACCACTCTCCCATTAGCTGGAGCAAATAAATAACTCTGGAAAGGATCTAGCTAAATCGCTAAAGTCTCTTTGATGCCTCTGGGCAAATCAATCCTGAAGGTTCTATACCCTATTGTCCCCCTAAAATTACAACTATTTGTTGCACTTCTAGGTTTTTATCAGCAACAGAAAACTGCTTAGGGTTTACTCAGCTCCCAGGAGTCTCCCATCTTCAGCCCTATGGTTGGAAAACCACAGAGAGTTGCTAGAGAATTTTTTCCTTAGCTTTTTTCAAATCTCATGTTAGTTCTTAAATTTGACCCAATAAGTGTACTTAGCCAGGAGTCAAGGGTAAAAGAGAAGATCCAAACATATTCCTTGTAAACAACAACCAAAAAAAAAAAAAAATCTTTCATCAATAATGTGCTAGCATACTCCAAGAATGCCGCACTGTTGCTCCTAGCCTTCCCCATGATGAAATGACATGGCTGGCAAAGTGCCAACGGGCTACTCCAGTACTTTCTAAGATCCATTGATAAAAAGTACGTAGGACCCTCAGACTCTTACAAATGATCCACTAGACCCCTGTGGGATATTCAATAGATTTACAAAGTTGCTCCACATGATTTTCAGGCTTTTTCCTCCTCCCAACGGCATTATGCTTAATCAAGTCCCTGCTCACTGAACCAATTTGTCAGGAGCTCCTTAGAGCAAGACATTTAAGCTGCCAGGTGTCAGAATAGCAGATTAAAGCAACAAGTCAAAGTAGAAGTAAGAATCAAAGCTTTAATTACTTGCTGTTAGAATGTAAACAAGGGACTAAACCAGAGAAAGCAGCCACATTCTCCCACGTGGAACAAAGCACCAGTGGAGAGTCAGATGAATCAATGCAGACGTGAAAACCACTTCCAAGAGAGCCCTGAACAGCCCTTCTGCAGTGTTATGGACCAAGGAGCTGGGATGCGGAAAGAAAAAGGGAGAGGGCTAAGAGTGGAAAAAATACTGGGTACAGAGATTTGGAGGAAAATGCCTCAAGATTTCCTCCCCTCCTCATCCCCCTAGCACATAGAGAGATCTCAACTGAGGTGCCTGAGGATCTTGGCTGAAAGCCTTAGAAAGAGAAATCTAAGAATGAAGGTGCCTGGAATGTGAAATGCGTAAGTACAACAGTGGCCAGAAGGGCCTGGATCTTTGATGGCCACTCCCTCCGGAGTGCGACGCACTGGTTGTGGATTGAGTGTAATGTGTCTGTATGTGTAGGAGGCCCGACACAAATGAGGCCTATCAGGTAAAACCTTTATAGTTTTCTATGATTTGTTCTAAAAAATAACACATATATGTTTGGCCAACAGCCAGACTGCTCAAGTGGTAGAGATAATACCTGAGCAAATGTAGTCTGACTAGTGATTAACCATTACATCATGATGCCTCCATGTTACATGCTAATAGGGAGTTAAAGTGCTTACAAATTTTTCTCTTGATATTGGGTTCTTAGCAGTTTGAGTACATTGTGGCTAGAAGAAGTATTTTCGTCAAATTTAACCCATTTGAGTTCTGTTGAAATTCTTGGATTTACAAACTTATATCTTCCAGTATTTGGAGGTAATTGTCAACTATTATTTTTTCAAGTACTTTTGTACCTCATTTTCTTTCTTTTTTCCTTAAGAGATTTCATATGATAGACCTTCTCCATGGCCTCCAGATCCATGTAGCTCTCTTCATTATTTGTCCTTTTTCCCCGCCTAATTTTCATTCACCCATTTTCATTGATTAATTTCCATAGATAATTTCCATTCACCTATTTTCAGGATCACTGACTCTTTTCTCTCCCAACTACTTTCTGCCACTTAATCCATCCAGGCAACTTCTCATTTTAATTCGAGACATTCATTTTACAGTTTTAAAGTTTCCATTTGGTCTTTTTCAAAAATGTCTATTTCTCTGAGGTTTTCTATCTTTTTATTTATACCAAGAGTAAATGCCTTTACCTTATTGACTGCCTTTATAATAGCTGCTTGAAAGTCTTTGTTTTATAATTCCAATATCTGTACCGTCACAGAATGAACTAAATTGATCATCTTTTCCTTTGAGCACAGTTTCATGTTTCTTTGTATGTCGAGTAATTTTGAACTATACCATGGACAATACAAATATATTTTCATATAAATTGTTGATTCTACTATATTCTTTTGAAGACTGCTGATATATTTATTTTACCAATTAACTTTATTAGACTTATGGTGCAAACTCTCTTTTGTTTACCATGAGTTGCAGTTCAAATCTTAGTTGAGATTGATCTCAGTTTACTCTTTAAATGTGTAGTTCAGATGTCAGCCTGAGACTGCATGGAGTTTATATGCATTTTCTGGTTACCTTAATCTGGCTTTCTCTTTCTATGACCTTCTCCCCCAAGCCTGTAGAAACCATGTTAGTCTTGATTCTTTTCTGTGATACTTTTTTTTTTTAAGACTTTTAATTATTCATGAGAGAGAGAGAGAAAGAGAGAGAGGCAGAGACACAGGCAGAGGGAGAAGCAGGCTCCACACAGGGAGCCCGATGTGGGACTCGATCCTGGGACTCCAGGATCATGCCCTGGGCTGAAGGCAGGTGCTAAACCACTGACCCACCCAGGGATCCCTCTTTTCTGTGATACTTTAAACCATAACCCAGAAATTCTGTGGTCTGGGCAGAGTCAGAAAAATCAGACCTCATCCTATACTGTTTGTTCTCTCCATGCATCATCTCCTTTCTGAAATCTGCCTATTTTGTTCACTCTCCAGAGCCCTCTGGTAGTTTCTGTTTATTTTGGTTTTTATCTGTATTTGTGTAGTAATTATAATTTCTATCTGCAGGAGAGTCAATATATCACTCCTCTACAAAAAGTTAGTAACCCAGAATTTAATTCTAAGAGTATTATATTAGCTGCTATGTAGAGAATATATTTTAATGTGGTTATTAAAACAGACCAACTAGTAGAAGATAGTAACTTGGACTAGAGAAGTGGCAGAGAAATATCTCAAGTATGTTGCATTTTAGATATTTCAAAAGGATTTGAATTTTTGATATAGAAAAAAATGAATAAAGAATTACCTTTTAAAAAAAGCCTGAGCAAATGAATATGTAGATTTGCTATTAAATGTTATGAGAATATCTCAAAAAGCCAGTTGGGGGAATAGGATTCGAATTTGGATTTGGTGGAAGGGGGGAGGAATTAAGATGGTAGAGTAGTAGGGGGACCTTATGTTTGCCTCATCCCTCGAACACAGCTTGATAATTATCAAATCATTCCAAACACCCAGGAAATCAATCTGAGGACTGAGAGAATGAAAGTACAACTAGAGAGAGAAAAGAGTCTCCTTTGTGGAAGATAGGAGGCACAGAGATGTGATTTGGGGGAGAAAACAATCACAGGTGCTATGGAGAAGAGGGAGCCCTGATCACAGAGAGAGGAGAGACAGAGATAGAGAGAGAATCAGAGATAAAGCAGCATGCAGGGGATTGCACAACAAAAACACTTCCCCCAAAACCATTGACTGGGAAAATGAAAGGGGCTGGTTACCACAAGGTTTACAAACAGTGGAGTTGAAAGTCTGAAATTTTGGAAATCTATACCATAACCAGGGTCAAGCCTGGCAAGCATAGCAGTGGCTCTTGTGGAGAAAGAGGGTAGAGGCTTGGGAAGAAGACAGCAAGCTCTGAGTATCTGGGTCACTCTGGGAAAGATAGTGCCTCTTCTTGGAGTGCATTTAGAAGGGACACTGCCTCTTAGGGGACAAAAGGCCCAGTGGGTACCAGTAAGTTGCCCAGTTATTAGCATATGGGCAGAGAGGCCTGCTGAAGGCAGCTAACCTGGATGACAACATTTTGCTATACTTTAGCACAGAATTCAAGCCCCTGGTGGTTGTGTGATTGCTTTTCTGGGACAAACCAGTACCAGCCACAGCATGGGAAGACCCTCCCCCAGAGGATAAGCACAGTTCCATGCCAAGGCTGGTCCCTAAAATTTGAAATTTTGAAACCCAGCTGCATGTCTGAGATAAAACACCAGGAGCACTGTGCCACCAGGCTGGCAGTTGGCTTGGACACAGGGTGAAGGCAGGGATCTCAGGAAGCTAGGGACACAGGGTAGAGGGATCGTTCACTTTTCTTTGAGGGCTTTCTGAACAGTGGTGGGCACAAACTCCCCTTTCTGGGGAAGAGAGCAGGCCAACACAATTTATCACCTCTCCCATCAGCAAGGACAGAATTCAGGGAGTGACACAGCACACACGGTGGCCTGAGCCACTTAGAACAGGCCCTGCCCCCGTCCTCTGCCAATGCCTTTTGTACCAGGGCAAGTGTGATTGAGTCCAGAGCAGCAGCAGGCCCCTCCCTCCAGAAGACCAGCACAAAACACCCACATGCACCAGGTCTATTGATCATAGAGTGCTGTAAAGCTTTAGCTCTAGTGGAAATAGGACCAGGCACAGATTTTCATAACAAACACTGGACAGAGCCCTAGACAAAATGCCAAGACAAAGGAATTCATCCCAATAGAAAGAACAAGAAGACATCATCAACCAGGAAGCTAATCAAAATAGATATAAGTAATATGCCTGAACCAGAATTTAAAACAACAATCATAAGGATACTAGAGGGGCTTGAGAAAACCATAGAGGAAACTGGGCAAACACTGCAAATGTAAAAGGCTTAAAAACTAATCATGTCAAAATAAAAAAATGCTATAACCGAGAAGCAAAACAAACTGGATATAGTGACCACAAGGATGGAAAAAGCAGAGGAATGAGTGATATAGAAGATAAATTGATGGAAAATAATTGAAGCTAAAGAGTAGAGAGAGAAAAAAAAAACATCTTGGATCACAAAAGTACACTTAGGGAACTCAGTGACTCCATAAAGTGTAATAACATAGGTATCATAGGAGTCCCAGAAGAGGGAGACATGGAAAAGGGGCATACAATTTATTTGAGTGAATTATAAATGAAAACTTCCCTAATCAGGGGGAAGACATTCAAATCCAGGAGGCACGGAGAACTCCCACCAAAATCAACAAAAAACAGCTAATACTGAGGCATATTTGCAAAATAAAGAAAATTTTAAAAAGTCCTGAAAGCACCAAGAGAAAAGAAATCCCCAACCTGCAAAGGAAGACAAATCAGGTAAGCAGTAGATATTTCCACAAAAATCTGACAGGCCATAAGAAAGTGACATTATATATTCGAAGTGATGAAGGGAAAAAGAATACTTTTTCCCTCTTAGGTCTTCAATACATGGAGGCAAATGAACATGAAAACACAGTAATCCAGAACCTTTGGGATGCAGCAAAGGCAGTCCTAAGAGGGAAGTATATAGAGACACAGACCTACCTCATGAAGCACGAAAAGCCTCAAATACATAAACTAATTTACATATAAAGAAGCTAAAAAGAGAAACAGCAAATAAATTCTACAGCCAGCAGAAGAAAGGAAATAATAAAGATTAGAGAAGAAATGAAAGATACAGAAAACAATCAAAAACCAGTAGAACAGGTCAATTGAAACTAAGAAATTGTTCTTTGAAAGAATTAATAAAATTGATAAGTACCTAGCCAGAATTATCAAAAAGAAAAGAGAAAAGACCCAAATAAATGAATAAATGCACGAATGAGAGAGAAGAGATCACAAGCAACACCGCAGATTTATAAACAATTATGAGACTATTATGAAAAATTATATGCCAAACATTTGGCCATCTGTAGGAAAAGGATAAATTCCTAGAAACTATAAACTACTAAACTTAGATAGGAATAAATAGAAAATTTGAACAGTGTCATAACCAGCAAGGAATTGAATCAATAATCAAAAATCTATCAAGCAGAAGTCCAGGGCCAGGTAGCTTTCCAGGGGAATTCTACAAGGCATTTAAGGAAGATTTAATACCTATTCTTCTCAAACAGTTCCAAAAAATAAATATGGGAGGAACACTTCCAAACTCATTCTACGTGGCCAGTATAAAGTGGATTCTAAAACCAAAGACCCCCTGAAAAGGAAAACACAGGCCAATATCCCTGATGAACATGGATGTCAAAACTCTCAGCAAAACACTAGCAAATCAAATCCAACAGTATGTTAAAAAGAATTATTCACCATGATTATGTAGGATTTATTACTTGGCTTCAGGGGTAGTTCAATAATTGCAAATCAATCAATGTGATATGTCACATTAATAAAAGAAAAGATGATCTTTTATGATCTTCTCAATACATGCAAAAAAAAAAAAAAAGCATTTGACAAAATACAGCACCCTTTCTTGATAGAAACCCTCTACACTGTAGGAAAAGGGAACATACCTCAACATCATAAAGCCAATATATGAAAAACCCATGGCTAGTATCATTCTCAATGGGGAAGAACTGATAGCTTTTCCTCTATAGTCAGGAACAAGACAGGGATGTCCACTCTCACCACTGTTGTTCAACATAGTACTAGAAGTCCTAGCCTCAGCAATCAGATAACAAAAAGAAAAAGAAAAAAAAAAAAAGGCATCAAAATCAGCAAGGAAGAGGTCAAACCTTCACTGTTGGGAGATCACATGATGCTCTATGTAGAAAATCTGATGGAGTCCACCAAAAAATTGTTAGAACTGATACACGAATTCAGCGAAGTCAACGGATATAAAGTCAGTGTACAGAAATCTATCGCATGTATATACCACAATAATGAAGCAGTAGACAAAGAAATCAAGGAATTGATCCCATTCATAATTGCACCAAAGGTCACAAGATGCCTAGGAAGAAACCTAACCAAGGAGGTAAAAATCTGTACTCTGAAAATTATAGAACACTAATGAAAGAAATTGAAAAAATCACAAAGAAATAGAAAAACATTTCATGTTCATGGTTTGGAAGAGCAAATATGGTTAAAATGTCTATAAGACCCAAAGCAATCTACACATTCAATGCAATCCTGATCAAAATACTAACAGCATTGTTCATGGAACTAGAGCAAACAATCCTAAATTTTATATGGAATCATAAAAGACCTAGAATAGCCACAGAAATCTTCAAAAGGAAAATTGAAGCTGGAGGCTCACAATTCTGGACCTCGCTCTATTACAAAGCTGTAGTCATCAAGACAGGATGGGGCTGGCACAAACACAGACACATAGATCATTGGAACAGAATACAGAACCCAGAAATGGACTCTCAACACTATGGTCAACTAATCTTTGGCAAAACGAGAAAGAATATCCAACAAGAAATAGTCTCTTCAACAAATGGTATTGAGAAATCTGAGCAGCAACATGAATGAAGCTGGAGCACTTTCCTACACCATACACAAAAATAAATTCAAAATGGATGAAAGGTCTAAATGTGAGACAGGAAACCATCAAAATCCTAGAGAAGAACACAAGCAGTAACCACCTTGATCTTGGCCGTAGGGACTTTCTGCTAGACACATCTCCTTAGGCAAGGGAAACAAAAGCAAAAGTGAACTATTGGGATAAAAGCTTCTGAACATTAAAAAAGAAAAGCTTCTGAACAGTGAAGGAAATAAGCAAAACAACTAAAAGGCAGCCTACAGAATAGGAGAAGATATTCGTAAGTGTCATCTGAACAGGGTTAGAATCCAAAATCTATAACAGACTTATCAAACTAAACATCCAGACAACAAATAATCCAGTTAAGAAGCCGGCAGAAGACAGGAATAGACATTTTTACAAAGAAATATCTAGATGGCCAACAGACACTTGAAAACATGCTCAACATCACTCATCATCAGGGAGATACAAGTCAAAACCACAATAAGATACCACCTCACACACGTCAGAATGGCTAAAATTATCAACAGAAGAAACAATAGATTTTGGCAAGGATGTGGAGGAAAGGGAATTATTGTTGTTGGGAATGCACATACAGCTGAGAAAAAGTATGGAATTTCCTCAAAAAGTTAAAAATAGAACTGCTCTATGATCCAGCAATTGTACTACTAGGAATTTTCTCAAAAGACACAAAAATACTGATTCAAAGGTACTCATCCACACCCAGTGTTTATAGTAGTGTTATTAACAATGGACAAATTATGAGAAGAGCCCAAATGTTCTTTGACTGTATGGATAAAGTAGAGGGGGAATGTTTCACAATCATCCAAAAGAATGAAATCTTTCCATTTGTAACCCTGTGGATGGAACTAGATATTCTGCTAAACAAAATAAGTCAGTCAAAGAAAGACAAATATCATGTGATTTCCCTCATATGTAAACTTTAAGAAACAAAACATGAACATAGTGGAAGGGAAGAAAATAGAGAGGATAGGAAACCATAAGAGACTCAACTACAGAGAACAAACTGAGGTTTGTTGGAAGGGAGGTGAGCAGCAGATGGGTAAATGGATGTTGGGTATTCAGGAGGGCACTTGTGTTGAGCCCTGGGTGTTATATAAAAGTGATAGAATCACTGAATTCTACTCCTGAAACCTATACTACACTATATGTTAAGTTACTAAAATTTAAGTAAAAATTTGAACCAAAAAAATTGGAATAGGATGCATTAGTTTTGTGCTGCCTATTTAATATTTAACAGATTATTTAAGTATGCAGTTTACCCAGGGTGATTGAATCGGTGATACAAATTGAAATTATCAGTGTAGACATAGTATTTAAAATCATGATACCAGATGATACCACTTAGCAAGGAGAACAGATAGAGAAAGAGAAGGCCCTTGGACAAACACCAGTCATGGCCGCAGTCAGTTAGGGATTAAGAATAATACATTCCAGAAGACTGACACAGAAATGCCAGTGGAGTAGGCACTGTGGAGAATTATAATACCCCAGGAATCACCTGAACATGATGCTTAAAGAAGAGAATGATTGACTCAAATTCGCTTTAGAAATGATCATTGGACAGCATGACATTAGCAGGTGACCGCACAACAATAATTTAAAGCAAAATAGATGTGAGAAAGTGAAGGATCAGAATGAAGATACCTCCCTGTTAATGCACTCTTCTCTCATCAAGCTAACCTCATCGATGGTTTTTAAGTATTTTTCCCACTTTGACCTATCTGTAACTTTCCTTGGTCTATCCTCTTAATTTGAAGGCCTCAGCATGCATTTTGAAAATTTTAGTAAGTACAGATTAAGTAAAATGTACCATCCTCCATGAAATTTACCACAATCTTTCTCATTCAATGAACTTTTCTCCTTTTGCAAGTGTCAATGGCACATCAAAATCACATTCTGAGACAATCATTTTGTACTTGTATTATCTGTCCTTGCAAATTGAGGATCATGGCCATATAATTTTCAAATTCCAGTTGCCACTAGAACCAGTCATGCCACTGTTTGTTAAATTAGTTTAAAATGCCACTCAGTGAAAGTATAATCCATCAGAGAACCTAAATTGGATCAGCTTAACTCTAAGTTTTTTGTTAACTCTAAGCCTCTTGTGTATGTGAAAAATTTCCTTATTACTTCAAAATGTGTTCAGAAACATTAAAACATAGTGAAAAGGTTTGGCCCCCCCACGGGTAAATATTTCAGAAAAAAAACAAATATATTTAGACTTCTCTTTAATTTTATCTTAAGTTTATTTCTCTGTGTATTTTTTTTTCTGTACTCATTAGGAAAATAAGAAGATAAAAACCAAAGAAATAGATAACTTGATCAAAAGCTCTCAATTCCTGAGATTGTGGTAATATAACTTCTAAATAGTTTCTATGAATATGGATTCAGACACTAAATTTCTATGCTTTTTGAGCTGCAAGATGTTTGGAAAAAAGACCACCTCTTCTAGTTCACTCCAATATATCACCAAGATTGGGAAATGTTAAGGTAACAATTTTTAATGCACAGGCTTGCAGAAGAAGAAAAGGAAATAAACACTCCGGAAAAGCACTTTATTTATAGGCATATGCACTCAGCAATTAGAATACTGTACATCCATTTAATTGTGTATCATTTATTTGCAAATTAATCATGATGGGCCAAGTTGGTCATGAATAAGAATGAGTAATAATTACATGTAAACTCCTTTTCATTGAAAATGTAATTCCATCACAGTCTTGTGACAGGATTGGACTAGAAGAATTTAAGAACTTATTTACTTTGCCCACTATGAATTCTGTATCACCAATGCCAGGGTCAAAATTGCTTTATCCTTGTTATTTTTGAAGCCATATAGGCTGGTTCTATCAAATATGCCTAATAATAGCTTTTAGTCACTTTTAATAGTAGTTTAAGGACTAATCAGAAAATAGATAAATGAAAATAGTAAATCCAATTTTGAGTTAGGGGACTTTTCTCCACACTAACAAGTGTTTTTCCCTAAACACTCCTGGATTCTTGCTCCACAAGGGTGGAATGAGTTACCTGGCAAGGGTCCAACATACATTTGTCCAGACTTCCTGACTGGAGAGAGCTAAATCTACCAAAAAGGTCCATAAACATAGGAGTCACAGGGGTCATACTACCCAAGTTCAAAACCTGGCTTTGACACTTACTTAAAATATGACTTTGGGCAAGTAAACATTTTTTTTACCTCATTATTAAGAGAGGGAAGATAATACTAATGCCTACATTATAAGATTTCAGTGATATTTAAAATAGTTACAATGTTTACAATGTTTAGAAGACTGATTTTAGGTGGCAAATGGTCTGACCTGCTGACAAGGTACTTGAAAATGAAAAAGACTAGAAGTGAGAGACAAGAAATCTGAGTTAGAGACACGTGGATGAAGGGTGGATGCATAGATTGAAGATTTTTGTGTTACATATTATTCTGATCAGAAAACATTTACCACGGGAAAGACAGGAGCAACCAAACAAAATGACTCCCTTTACAAAGCCAACCTTTGTCATTGATCATCCCAGAGCTGGCTGGAGATCACGTGAATTGTGGTCACAGTGGCAAAGAAGGACATATAGCTGAGGCCAACAGCAAGATACTCTACTTGCCAGATCTGTTTTACATGCTTTCAGTTCTGGATCGCCCAGCTTCTGTTTCCCAGAGGAACCAGGAATTACACCATCCTAACAGAAACTCAGTAAGTTATCAGATACTAACGTAAATATAGCTTAACCCCACTCTCCATTTGTTGATGTTCTAACAGTATAAGTACTTTTCTGTATATGGTGAGGCTAAAATTTTTACTTAATTTGGGGTTCCAATTCTTATTTCATTTCAACCATTATTCCTTTATTTATTGAAACACCATCTCTCCATTATAGCAATTGAATCTGCATCTAGACAATTTCTTTTAAAAATATTTTATTTGTTTATTAATAAAAGATATACAGAGAGAGGCATAGGCAGAGAAAGAAGCAGGCTCCCTGTGGGAATCCTGATGCTGGACTGGATCCCAGGATCCCAGGACCCCAAGATCACAACCTGAGCCAAAGGCAGATGCTCAATCACTGAGCCACCAGGTGTCCCATCTAGACAATAATTTCAATAATATAATCCTAGTAGTACCTCATATGCTTCCCTTTTATAAAGGTTTGCTCATATTCAGGCTCCATTTTCTCACTTTTCTTTGACTCATCAGAATAACATAATCTGGGTTTTGTGCCAACATTTCTTCAAAGACCTCCATTCTGCTAAAAACAATGAACATTTTTTGCTTACTATCTTACCTTCAGACTGAAGAATCCAACTCCCTCTACTAATCTTCACATTGTTCCATCAAATTCAATGAATGTATTCAAAGTTGAAATCTACTGATCTTTTCCAAGCCCAGCCATTTTCTTTCTTTTCTTTTTTTTTTTTACCTCTCTTGATAAATGATATCAGCTCCATTCTATTACATAATACATTTGTAATGTAAGACTTTGCTTTAATATCTTCTACTCTATTTTGGGTTTTTTCTTCTACTCTCACTATTTTAAATTGAGCCCCAGCTCTCTTGATTTTAATTTCTATCAATTAAGTTGCTCCCTACTCAAGATCTTCATTGCACTACCTTCTTCAGATTAATCTTCAGCTTTGAACACTGCAATAGCCTCCTAACTTCATTTCTTTCTTCTAACTTTCCTCCAATTGACAACTATACTGCAGCAAATATGATTTTATTAAAGCACAAATTTGTTCAATCCCATTTCATCCCTTTCTGATGAAATTCCTACAATATATTCCCACTTATCCTTGAATTGAGAAGTAATAACATGAAGCTGGTCATTATGGGCCTGTAGGTTTGTCCCGTCTGCTTCTCCTTCCTTTTTATATGCTATCTTCCATCCTGATGTCTGTATTCACATCAACCTGACCTTCCCTCAGTTCTTCAGCAGGCCATGTATTGTTTACCATGGCTTTAAGCAGGTGCTTTTTCTCAATTTTTTAGAGCAAAATGTTAGCGTATTTTCTTTTTTCTCAATTAAAAATATCTGTGGAAATAATGAGCAGGATAAACAGGGTAAAAATTAGGTTGGTGGGAACTGTATATCAGCCTAAAAGTCAAACTAGAATTTAAATAAAAGCAAAAAATAATAAATCATTGAATACATGGTTAAAAATGGATGTTAAAAAGTTTTAAGCAATTTTTATTAAAAAAAAATTCAAGTTACATTGTGAATCGGGTACCCAAAAGAAAATAACTGGGTATTTAACCATGTATACAACGATTTATTATTTTTTTATGGCATTTCCCCCCATGTTTTCCTGTTGTATTTACTCATTCTCAATGGTACATTAGGTCTTGGAATTCTTTAAGGTCTTTTTTTTTTAAGGTCTTTTATGATATATTTTTTAGAGATTACTTTTTCTTGTTTTTACTAGTTTTCTATGAACACTAACCACGTTAGATGACTAAAGCAAACATTTTGTTGTTGTTTGGCTCTCTCCCCCAGCAACACAATTGTGCGAATCCCACCCTCAAACCCAGTTGAAAATGGAACGATGTTTACATTACAAATTCTCAGGATAAGCTCCTTTCCATCCCATCATCACACAAAGTCAAGACCAAGACCATGAAACATTTCTATTTCTATTATTTTCCTCTAAATTTTGGTTTTGATTTGTCTCATTTTTCTCATTCACACATTGAACATGAAATTTTTAGCAGTCAGGGCTTTATGTGGGAATCTCTTTCTGACCTATTACTAATAAAACCAAATATCTAAATTAACAAATGTCAACAGATGATATTTACCAGACTCTGGACACACTCTTTTCTCTGGCTTATTCATTTTCGGTTTTTCTGTCACTTTCCATTGCTACGATTTTCTTTTTTTTCCTCCAACAGGTCAACCATGCATATAAATATGTTATTTTATATTTCATGTACTCTCTTTTCTACTATTTCTCAATCTCTCTTTTTCTTCTCTCTGTCCCTCCATCACAAACATATTTTTAAGAAAAATTTAATAATATTCAAATTGTGCTTACTTTTAAATGGTTAGACTTGTGTTGTCACATTATTTTTTTTAATTCTAGTATGGTTATTCCAGATATCATGTCTGCTATATAGATCAAAACTACGATGAGGTTTTGGGCTGAGATAATACCAATAAAAGAACCAAACAAAACATATTTGAATACCACATTTTATTCCTACTTTGTAAATGATAAAACCGTATTGTGTAAAGTTTAATGTTTTAGGGGCTGGGGGAGTACTTTATAAGTAATTCCAACTTCTTTATGGTCTAATCAATCATTAAAATTATAATTGTTATATATTGTTTTAAAGGCTTATTTATTTATTTTAGATAGAGAGAGCACAAGTGGGAGGACAGTGGGAGAGGGAGATAAAGTCTTAAGCAGAGTCTGCACTGAGTGCAGAGCCTGACAAGAGGCTCAAAATCTCATGACCCTGAGATCACAACTTAAGCCAAAACCAAGAATTAGACTCTTAACTGACTGTGCCACCCAGATGCCCCTAAAATTGAGGTGTTTTTAAAAAATATTTCGAGGTCATATTGACATATTTCAGGTTAAATATAATGATGTATATACAATCTTTCTTAACATAGACATATAAAGGATAAATTTGGATTGCTTTTGTCTTCAAATTTTAATTAAAGAAACATTAGGTTAATTTGTTTTATATGACTTAGGAATAATTTTTCTTCTATTTCTTATTAATACCAATAAAATGTGTGGTTATGTTCACAGATTGTTTTATGACTCAAGAAGACTGGAAAAAAACCTGAAAGTTTTACAAGCTTTAGATTTTCTGAAATCTTCAAAGGACTTAACTGAGCAGAAAGTGATGATTCCACGATATACTGATACTCAATTTAGAATTTAAGCCTATCATAGTTGTCAGTGGAAAAGTGCAAAATGGCTTCAAATAATTTTTTTAATAAAATAGAAACCTTGATAATTCTGTTCCTACATTTAATAAAGGAACATTCTGCAATCTTTGGAAAACTATGCAATAATTTAATATTTTAGAGAAATATAGTTAAACTATTATAAATTGAAGTTAATGATCATAAATGTTTTCTCATCATACTTTTAAAAACTACTATTTATGGAAGAACTTCAGATTCTCAGGGTACTCTTAACTGAATGTCATAATCTAACATATCTAAGTAACTTAGAATTCCCACTCTCCATGACAGGTGTTAGGAGAGGTAATTTATATATACTCGAGATAAAACATCAACAAAAAGAAGTAATCCACACTTTTCTTTCAGAGAGAAATTGTCATATTTGTCCATCTACATGTTTTACTAGTGAGCAAGCTACCAGTTGTATTTAAAACTTTTCCCCAAATAATTAGGTAATCTAATTATTAAAAGAGTTCAGTTATAACAATCACAAATATTATATGATTTTGTTTTATTAGTGATAACACTTGTTTTTATTCAAATCACTAACAAATCAAATTCTACATGCAAACCCAGTCTATAACATGGTCAAATAGTTCACTTGTGCATTCATACACAATAAATATGTATTTAAAAAGGAGGAAAGAGATAAAAAATAAAGAAATATTAAAGGGGCAGAAAACAATTTATGATAAAAATATTTTGTTTAATGATTTAAAATTTGAATTTATTTCATAACATATACATAGGAATTAGTGTCCTAATATTTTAAATATTAACTCCAAATTTTTACTACTTACAAAATTTAGAACTGTAAAACAGTCCATAAAATGAGCCGGGTGTGGTCAGCTGCTTCTTCTTCTCCTTTCTTCTTCTTCTTCTTCTTCTTCTTCTTCTTCTTCTTCTTCTTCTTCTTCTTCTTCTTCTTCTTCTTCTTCTTCTTCTTCTTCTTCTTCTTCTTCTTCTTCTTTCTTCTTCTTTTCTTCTTCTCTTCTTCTTCTTCTCTTCTTCTTCTTCTTTTCTTCTTCTTCTTCTTCTTCTTCTTCTTCTTCTTCTTCTTCTTCTTCTTCTTCTTCTTCTTCTTCTTTCTTTTTTCTTTTCAGTGTGTGCTCCTAAAGTTCCTTTTGCAACATGGGTCATTCCAAAGATGGTGGTTTTTGTGGGAAGTCATTGTGAGTTTCTTCTTGAACATCTAGAATTCTAATGTGCCTGCTCAAAAAAAGGTTATCTATCCAAGTGAAAAAAAAGGGAGGAAGTTGTTATAGGATAACAGTTGTTATACTTACTGGTTATTGCAAACTGTAAACAATAAAGATATATTCAGAAGATGTGAACACTGGTAGTGTTTTTCCTGTGGCTTAGAGAATCTTCTAATCTTAGAAATCAAATAGTCTCAAAATATAGTTATCAAATAGCATGTTAAGGGATCCCTGGGTGGTGCAGTGGTTTAGCGCCTGCCTTTGGCCCAGGGCGCGATCCTGGAGACCCGGGATCGAATCCCACGTCAGGCTCCCGGTGCATGGAGCCTGCTCCTCCCTCTGCCTATGTCTCTGCCCCTCTCTCTCTCTGTGTGACTATCATAAATAAATAAAAAATTTTTAAAAATAGCATGTTAATTAATATGTTTTTTTGTTTTTTTTTAATTAATATGTTTTTACATTTAATTTTATCTCATAAATTTGTGGTACCAAATATTATCACTATTATTAATCCTATTATCTTATAGCAGGAATAGGAATTCCTTAAATTCATTATCTTATAATAGGAATAATAATAATAATAACACTAACAATATTGTTTTGGAGCACTAAAATATGAGAGATAAACCTGTTTAAATATAAATAATACACTTATTAGCATGTGTTTTCAAATTTTTTTTTCTTGTCAAGTATATCTCTGTAGAACTAAATTAAATTGGTTCAGATGAAATAGTTTGTCAATAGATTTTAGGGTCAATCTTTGTCACATAAATCAATGTAGCCAAATAAATGTCAAAATATCAGGCAATAGATTTTGTAATATGGTAACAGAATAAGACAGACAGTTTTGTTATAGGAAATAAATATAATACAAATGGAATTGGTTTATTTGCACTAAGCTAAACATTGGTTAGATTTCATGGTTAAAATGTATTTCCCTTGCTTCAGAAGTTATATGTTATTTAAAGAAATAATTTCCAAGCTTCGGAAGTTCTGTGTTATTTAAAGAAAATAATTTCTAAACAGTACAAAAAATTAAGTAGCAGAGCATATATGCACTGACTTCTCAAAAAATTTTCGGAGTCTGTGCCAATGTACTAGCCAAGTAAAATGTTTAAAAACTAGATAAAAATGGTAAAATTGCTTCATTCCTTGATTGACTTGCCATAAAACCATCTAACTCTGCTGATTTTTCTATTCTCTTGAACAGACTACCTATTGGGATTTGCTATTTGCTCTAGGCTAGACCTGATGAACAGGAGCTTTCAGAGAGATTACAGCTGACAAGACCTTGGAGACAGGCTCCTCAGGGGTCCGGATTGAACTTGTGTCTCACTCTTACACCTGGCATAATAGCCTGAAGAAGTCTTTTGATGCCACTGCAGCAGCAATTGCAGCAACAGCATTAGTGGCATTGTCTCAGTGGGTAGCAATGCATCAGTCGACCATTATGAGAAAAACAGGAATGAAGAAGGAGCCTAAAAATGCAAATGTAACTGCATGGTAGTAGTTATTCAATTTCACTTTGAAGAGCAACACAGGAGCCGCTCTTCGCTTCAGAACTTTCTGTTTTGTGAGTTTCAATTGCTTTTTTGGTGCGGTTATTATTTGAAATTTTTTCTAGCATAAATAACATAAATTTTATTTGTGTAGAAAATCTATTACAAGTATACCCATTTGTATACATGATTTCAGAAGTAGTTATTTAGTAAAACCTGAAAACGCCATATTTTTTCAATGCCAACTTATGTTTTGGGTTTTTCCTTTCTTTTGTGTGTATGTATATGTTATCAAAGCAATGAAATAAATATGGATTCATGTATTTGCTTTAAAATTCAATTGTGCAAAGATAGTTTGGCTAGCCTTAATTTCCTAAAAATGTTTTAAGAACTATATTGAGACTAAAATTACACATATTCTTGAATCTATACTAATTTTTGTACTTATATGATTCACCTACAATTTACAACTTCTGTAAGTAATATTTTTTTTATTCTTTATTGTAAAGTCTAAAGACTTGAAAGTTGAGATAAAGACAATGCATAGTTCAGGGCACCTGGGTGGCTCAGTTGGTACAGCAGATGACTCATGATTTTTGCTTGGGTCATTATCTCTTGGGTCATGGGTTCCAACACCGCCTGGAGCCCCATGTTGGAATCCACACTCAGCAAGTGGAGTCCACTTGAGATTCTCTCTCTCCCTCTCCTTAAACCCCCCAACTCACACAACACATGCTCTCTCTCTAAAATAAACACACAAATCTTTTTTGAAAGAAGACAGTGCACAGCTGATAGAAGAAAAAATTGAATATTTTGCTTTAAGAATACTTGTGGCTTTAAATAAAATCTATATATTCTAATTACTCTAAACAGAGTCAGGAAACAAGCTGAAAACTTCTACATCATGTTATAATGTCTTATGAAGAATTCTATATCCCATGAGTTCTACTGTCATATCCTTCTGATGTCAACTTGGATGGGATGGAGAGAACAGTTCATGAATTTTAAGTATGTCACAATATACTACCTAGATGACATCTCACAAAATTCATTCTTATGTCAGAAGGGTAAGCCAGTTCTGTTTCAGTATACATTTACTAGTGATACCAAAATCTATTGCATAATTCATATTCTTTGTCCAATAGCTTTTAGAACTTCATTGTACACAATTTAGCAATATATCATATAATATTCATGAATTGTTTCCTGATTGCTTTGGTAAATGTACAACTAGGCACTTAGGAAATAATATTTTGGGGGTATGTAACTATATCAAATATTGCAGAACCTCTAGTAGACTTTTAAATATTTATGTTGCATTTAAATGAATTGAAGAATAAGCTATGGCTTAGAATGGCATCCCTGATTGTTAATTAAATGAAAATGAAAGAAATACAGTTACAAATATTTGTTTACTATTTGGCAATATATGTAAGAAGCTAAAAACTGCCATAAGTCTTAAAATTACTGAAATAAGCATATAAATGATAAAAAATCTTGTAAATTAATGTATTTCATAATTTTACATTTTGTATTATGTATATCCCTACTGGTGCTCTATATAATCATTTCTTAGTTAAATATATGAATGTTCATTCCAAAGAGAGTAATGAAGTCTGTAGGCAGCCTATGTTAGTTTGGGTTAACATTGATTTTGCCAGAATTTATGGCCAAATGAGTTACAAACTTTTGATTTTAAATATTTTTTTCCACTTCAGATTTACAAATAGCACTATCAATTATATTGGGTCTATGGAATAGAAATAGTATCAAAATAAATTAAATAAAAAGCAAACCTTACCATAATAGAAAATATTATGGAAGCTATAAGAACTATGCCTCAAAGGGCAACAAGAAGGGAATCTTACTTAGGTGTATTCTAAGTATCTTTATGTTGCAATGCTAGTGTGTCTCTTAATTAAAAATCCAGGGAGAGAATTCAAATTAGTCACATAAAAATAGAGTGTACTCAAAAAAGATGTTCTGACTCTTGATAATCTACCAGACCTAAATATACTCCTCTACTTCTGTTATACTTACAACTGTTATATTTTTGGGATTAATGTATATACATTTCTAAAAGGAAGCATCAGGCATTGTTAATTTCAGAACCAGAATCCATAATCTGGTGAATGCATTACTGCTTGCCTTATAGAATCATAAGATTTTTTCTGTACAACATTTTGCAGACCTGTTAACCACCTGAAACGTATTTGGGGTGGGGGGGGGAGTGTGGTATAATAAACAAACAAACAACATGCTGTGATATTATACTGTATGCTGTGGTAGTTCACTATATAAATATATATATATATATTTATGTATATATTTGTTTTTTCTTAAAATTGAGGGAACCAAGTTTTACATTTATTGTGGACTAAAATAAGTTTTAGTTGTAAATGAATTATTTGTCAAAAGATAACCACTAGTCTAAGCTACTAACAAATAGCTACTAATATAACTACTAGTATAATATAAAGATTAAAGACTGTTTGATTATTAAAGACTGTTTAATTATGTTTAGTGCAATAGATTACTTATGCTTAGAAATACCTGTATGTTATTCTAGAATGCTTAATGGAAAATAGATTTTAGAGAGAAACACTGTTCATTTGTAGATAAATATATACAGGTAGATGTTTAATAAGAATGGCTCATTTTATCATGAGATACATTAGAGAATTCATTAGATTGAAGACCAGAACTAGCAAAAAAAGTTCGTATTACCTGATATCAACTGATCTTGATTTTCAAGACTGGGAAGTCAGATCAAAAGCAAAAAGAATTTTTGTTCAAAATGCCACTTAACTCTGAATGTATTCACTTAAGTAAATTTTATATTATACCCCAGAATTTCATTTGATGAGTCTTAAAGTCAGAATAATAAATGATTTGTCTACTATCATGTAACTAAAAGTTGTACAATGTCTAAATCCATGGCTTTCAGCTACAAGTTATACTCTTTCCATAATCTACATGCACCAGTATAAAATACAAATGTCGTTTTCTTTGAAAAGAAACTTGGGTATTATTTCTTATAATAACATAGAAGTTAAAAGTAAAGAATAATTTTAAGAAAAATAATAATAATATTGAAGTAGTAACTGGTATTCACAAACTTCATTCTCACCGAAGCCAAGAACTATAGAGGAGCTCTTTTTTTTAAGAATCAGAAAAGGAAGGAGGTGTATTCAATAAAGGGACATTTGAGAAAGATATTGTCAACATTGTCAGTTGCCTACAAAGCCCTTTACATAGAATAATAAGTTATTGTCAAGTATAATCTCATGAGATGATAATGATGATGATTTCTTTATTTTTCAGATAAGAAAATGAGTCATATGGAGTTACTTCTCTGTAGGAGAGGAGTCATGTTTCAAAACCAACTTTGGTGGCTGAAAAACAGGGGCTTTTATTATTATTTTACATTATTAATAACTACTCATTTTTATTATGTTAACTTAGTAAGCATAACATCAATCTTTGATGGCCCGAAAGTAATTATTTATATAAAGAAATTCAGATTGCATCTTCTCTTTAGAATTGTGGTGACTCCTGAATATTTTCTAGTGCTATTATGTAGGCATTAACATATAAATGTAAATAGTGCTTTGCTATGGTAAAAGTGATTTGATCATTGGAAATGAATGTAAGTATGCTGCCATCCACCTTCAGATACAAATGAAAAGAGAACTTCCAATCCCATTTGCATGAACCACTATTTTTGTGCTGCTTGCCCTACTCTGTACTACATAAATTACATACGATTTATCATCCCCTCCTCTAAACTCACAGCTAGGATTTGAAGGATACTTTGGAATACCAAATGGATGCCATGTTTTTTCCCTTACTCAAAACAACCATTTCTAAGTCATTTCTCTGATGGTTTGAGAAAAGTATTACCTTGCATTGAGATTTTCAGTTTAAGAACTATATCTGCAGAGTCAAGTGGCTATTCACTTAAATTCAACAAAGAGTTGCTTACTGACTCTTGAGTGTAAACTAGCACATCATAATGAATATAACTTATTGTTTCTCATAATATTTCTTATAGGTAGCCCTTAAATTTATGATATCGGAACTGTGTTTTAACAATGTCAAGAAGCACAAAGATATTAATCACTTAGTATTTCTATGTAATGCTATTTGCAAATCAATCAATGCCCAACCTGACAAAGAAATTCTGTTATTGTGGAAGTTAAGAGGTTCAATAACACTCCTATGCTTAGGTCTGACAAGGACATTCTTCTTTAAGGATAGACCTATGCTCTTAATCATTTCAAGTATATGCAGTGCTAGAGTTTGTTGCTGAATGAAAGTGTGTTTGAGTATGGAATTTAATACAAATTCAGCTTGAGTGAATCGCAGATTGTGTTATACCATTTCTATCGAAAACTTGCCTATTATAAAACCTCTCTGGTCTATTTCATCTAACTGATTATATTTTATCAGTAGATATTCAGCATCTCCAAATAATTGAATTCTTGTACAGATGCAGAAGTATACTGAGAGATGCTTTTTTCATTCTCATCATTATCTTACCTAATTCCAAAATATAGTGGAAGAAATAAGTGAATGGAAAAATAATCGATCATTTAACAAATATATAAAATATTGAAATGTAGAAATGATGATTTATACTGAACATTTTTTATCTAGCCTATTTCTACATGGCTCTCATTAATGGAAGTTATGAATGGTGACTTAAATACTTCTTAACTTAAAAGGATTAATAAATTATAGATTTATATATTGTTTACTACACTAAAGGAATATGATAATTGTCCTATAATCCTTGATTAATAATCAGAAATAGCTTGAAATATCTTTTCAATATACTCCTAATTTTCTTTTCAAAATGGCTATGAGGGGATCCCTGGGTGGCGCAGTGGTTTGGCGCGGGCCTTTGGCCCAGGGCGCGATCCTGGAGACCCGGGATCGAATCCCAGATCGGGCTCCCGGTGCATGGAGCCTGCTTCTCCCTCTGCCTGTGTCTCTGCCTCTCTCTCTCTCTCTGTGACTATCATAAATAATAAAAATTATAAAAAAAAATGGCTATGAGTATGTAGTTTTTAATTATAAAATTCTTAGATGACATTTCAGTTATGTATGTAATATTTTCAGCACACATGTTGTTAAATTTATTTTTCCCAGGAAACAGATTTGTTTTTAACTTAGACAAGTTCAAAGAATAAATGTAGGGGTGCCTACTTGGTTCAGTTGGTGGAGCATGTGACTGTTAATCTCAGGGTCTTGAGTTGGAGCCTCATGCCAGTTGTAGAAATAACTTAAATAAATAAATAAATTTTAAAAAATAAAGAATAAATGTAAAGGGAAATTATCACCATAGGAATCTTATTTACTTCACGTGAATTATCAGATTTTAATAATAATTTTCTGAGAATAAAAATTTTTTAAAGAGTGAAATGGACTACCAATTTTGTATTAGTAAAACTGATAGTTTAAGCAGAAAATTATTAAAAGTTTTGGATTTTTTTATTTTCAACACATTCTGGATTCTAATGGGGTTATTATTTCTAGACAGGAAAAAGAAAATGTTCCCAGGAGAGAATAAAATTTGAAAAACTGTTTTTCCAATTGCACAGACATAGCCACCCCTAATTTTTACCATATACATAAATGTAGACATCTTGCTTCACTTTTCTAATCTCCAGTTCCTTTTTCATGTATAATTGGGCATAATATTTACCTTACAAAATAAGGATTAAATTTATTAATGTATTTAAGGTACCCAGTATAAAGCCTGGGACATTGTAGGCTCTCATGAAGTGTTAATAACTACATGAGTGGACTAAAATGGTTATTAAGACTAATTAGAGTCATAGGCTCTTTATCATCAAAAATACATTTGATTAAAAAAACCACATATGAGCCATTTTTCTGAAATATATAAACAGATTCATGTTGACCACTATAAATAAAATGTTCACAGGGAGATTTATCCACAAGAGAATCATTCAAATCATCTTTTAAAATCACATAATGTTGATTTTTGTGGATAAATGTTATAGATGACTCAAGGGAAATATAAAATGAAAGAAACAAATATTTTAATTCAGGCACAGATGCTGAACTAAAATCAGCAGATATCTTTAGTCCTACATTAGAGTAACCTCGATGATACTTTTTAGTGCTGTATATGGTATAATTGTTGGGTTCACTGGGTAATAGTTTAATATGTTCTCATACCTGAGCTGCCAGGGTATAGACAGGTGAGTTTTCTACTAGTGCTGGATACCTCCTAGGTGACTATCTGCCACCTAGAAAAGAAACTTACACTCACTTTGGGAACTGGATCTAGGAAACCTGATCTACAGCTTAGAGAGCAGTCTTAGATACTTGGGTCAAAATTTAACAAAGATTATTACTATTACAGTTATCTAATGAAGTATAACAAGAAACAACTTGTAGACATGATATATGTGCTACTTTTTGTTTGTTTGTTTCCACTTTGGTACTCCTTTTTTATTCCGGTAGAGTTTCTTCAAGAACTCCCACCTTCCCTCCAGTGTGCTGCAAAGCAAATAGGAAAGAACATCTAGGTCTGGGGTAATATATGATAGAATGGAGTGTACAGACCAGCAGGAGACTGCAGCAATGATTCACTAAAAACACTTTATACTTTAAAAAGCAAGTTTAATTTCTGTGAGCTATACTAAATGAATATGGGAATTCCGCAGCCCCCCTGTTGGTGTCACCAAAGACTCTGTATGGCATTTTTTTTATTATAGGTCTATTATCAGTGGATCTGTTGGGTCATATAACCACAGCTGTACATACATACACCATACTGCCTGGGTTTGTTCTAAATACCTCTCCTATCCTGGGTCCAGATTGCAAGCAGCAGCCTCAGCAATGAGATGGTGGAGAGCAATATTATCTAGAGCTACATATGAAGATTCCAAGTCAAATGGCTCAATAGGGCTTTGTCTCTCACTGAATTATAGGGCTGCAAGTTGCCAACATATGCCAGATCATTAAATCTTTAGAATCCTTGAAATCTTTAGTATAACAGATTTCTGAATATTAATATGGTTTCTGTCCTGCCCTCTTACCAGCGTGTCTTCCAAAATACATAGAGCAACTTTTAGATTCCCGACCACCAGGTCAATTACATGATACTGTCACTAGAGTTAACTAGTGTGATATTCTTCAGAATATTAAAAAAGAATCAACCGGGCAGCCCGGGTGGCGCAGCGGTCTAGCGCCGCCTTTGGCCCAGGGTGGGATCCTGGAGACCGAGGATCGAGTCCCACGTCGGGCTCCCTGCATGGAGCCTGCTTCTCCCTCTGCCTGTGTCTCTGCCTCTCTCTCTCTCTCTCTGTGTCTCTCATGAATAAATAAATAAATAAAATCTTAAAAAAAAAAAGAATCAACCAATAAATTTCTCATAGACTATAAATGTAACAGAAAACAGAAGAGTTAACATACCACCAGGCAGCAGAGTAAATATGCATTGCTGTTTTTCAGTAGTTTTGTTTTATCTAAACATGCTTTGCTATTAAGTAGCTTAAATTAATAAATGTATTCAATATTTTAATATCATCACAAGTCCCTTATTTTGTAGTTTGTTCCTTTATCTTTTGAATTTTATTTACATTTTTAATTCTTCTATTGCCCATTATTTTTAAATGTATTCAATCATCAACATACTCCTCAGTAACACACATTCTGAAAAATGAAAATGTCACAATTCTTATTATAACTTCCCAGCTCTTCCAACATTTCAGTTGGTTATTTATATATTTATTTTTTTACTGAGATCTGACAATCATAATTGACCTAAAAGACTCTTCCCTGGAAAAAAGTCAAACAATATACAAATTAAAATCTAAGTGACTAAAAAGCTGTGTTGATAATATAAAGACTGGAAATTACTCCAGACTAGAAATTATAGAATATCTCCAGTAAAATATGATTCCAGAATGCAGTCTTCATCAAAATATCATTTAAATTTTATCTTAAATACTAAGTTGTGACTTTTTTAGCAAGGCAATTACATGAGTAATCCTCAACAAAACAGGCAAAATAACCAAAATACTGTGTTAAATATTGAGTTACAGATTTTAACACATAACACTAGGCCCTATTTGTTTTATTTTTTTAAGTAGTGATCTTCTGACATGATGAAATATACAGGGTATGGAAATAAAGGGAGATAAGTTAACAGAACAGATAAAATCTCTGGAAGAAAAACTAGTTAACTTCTTAATGTAGCAAATATGAGAGGAAATTACCTAGGAAAATATAGGATTCCTAAATACATAGACTTATCAACATTGATGAATAAATGGAATATTAAGATTTTTAAAATATGACTGTATTTAATGTAAAGATATGTAAGGCAAAGATGTATAAATAAGGCAAGATGACATAAAACATTGACTTGGGAATTGACTATAAAACAAAAATACTTAAAATAATACATCAGCTATATGGAAATTGTGAGGTGTATCTTAAAATTAAACTGTGGTATATGATTTTCAAACTTCAATCCTAATAATAAGAGCACTCTCAATTACCTTTTGCTTGGTTAAACTTATTGTATTACTTAAGAAAAAAAAATATTTTTAAATCACTTCCCCTAACTTTTGATGCTAAAATCAATCTCAAATTCCCTTAATTTTTTATTTTATTTTATTTTATTTTTAATTTATGATAGGCACACAGTGAGAGAGAGAGAGAGAGAGAGAGAGGCAGAGGCACAGGCAGAGGGAGAAGCAGGCTCCATGCACCGGGAGCCTGACGTGGGATTCGATCCCGAGTCTCCAGGATCGCGCCCTGGGCCAAAGGCAGGCGCTAAACCGCTGCGCCACCCAGGGATCCCTATTTGTATTTTTGAAAAGAAATTTTTTTAAAAAAAATCATGTACAAACATATCTCATGAACATCTAACTCACACATTTAGTATAATGAATTTATAATAGAAACAAAAATTTAAAACTACCTAAAATTAGTGTGAATGATTTAAAAGATATTTGTTGAATTATATTTCTAAAGTAACAATTCAATGCACATTCTCCTAATTAGTGAATTTTAAAAAATAATATCTGAAAAGTTAATGCTTTCAGATATTGTTTCCTGGCAACTGCAAACCATGAAAATGCACTTTGTGCTAATCCATTTTAGTTTCATCTGCCTAATTAGTCAAAGAAAAGATAGAAGTTAGACAGTAGGCTTGGGAATACTGAGAATTCAATGTCTAGGCAATTTATAAACAGAGCAGGTAGGAGGAAGCTGCAACCATATAATATGTCTTCATTACTAGTTCTCATAAATCAGAATTTTAGAGCTAAGGAAACATAGATATAATTTAATCCACTTTCTTATTATAAAGATCATAACATGGCATCCTAAAAGGTTAAGTAACATGCCCAAGGGCCCTCAATTATTAGGTGCAATGCTTCACTTCCATTACTAATTTCTTTTGCCATGTTTTTTTCCATGATATCATGTTACCTATATATGTCATCAATTATTTTGAAGTTACTTTTAATCAAATTACTGGGGACAGCTTTTATTTTATCAGATTCAGGTTAAGAAAAGGTACATTCTCAAAGGATAATTTAAAATTTTTTTTCAACATTTCTTACCATCATACAATAAGCAGGAAAATATTTAAACTGAATAATAAGTGTTTGAAAATGTTTGAAAAAAATGAGTCTTGATGTTCATATTTAATACCATGCCTAGGGGCAGGTTATTACAGAGAGCCAGTTTGGAGAATACATCGTAGGTTGTCAAGTTCTTGCTCCTTTTATAATTAAGTACGGTCATGTGACTTCTTTGGCCAAAGAAATATGAGTAACTGTCAAGTGTGCTAATTCTAAGGAAAAATTGTATAAGCTGGTGAATTATTCACCAGTGATACCCCAGATGTTTGATCTTGTCACCTTGTTGATTCTCAATAAACCTCAAATATATCAAAGCCCTCAGACAACCATTAGTTAATATAAACAAGAAATGAATCTAAATGGTTGATTAAAGATACTGAGATTTGGGGATTTTTTGATTCTGTGATGTAAATTAGCCTGTCTTGACTGAATAGTATCTATTCATTAAAAAGTATGAATTAAGTTATAAGCTTAACCTTAAATATATCAAAGCCCTCAGACAACCATTAGTTAATATAAACAAGAAATGAATCTAAATGGTTGATTAAAGATACTGAGATTTGGGGATTTTTTGATTCTGTGATGTAAATTAGCCTGTCTTGACTGAATAGTATCTATTCATTAAAAAGTATGAATTAAGTTATAAGCTTAAGAAATTAAGCTTATAACTTATCAAAAATAGTATTTTATTATAGCTATCACTTTTTAAAATCCACTTCCAAACCATTTAATACTCAAACATTGAGTTGATTTCTAGTGTTAGAAAGATGAATAGTGATGTAATCGCCACTCTCAAAATATATACTATTAAATAAGAAAAACAAGAAGTACACAATTGTATTAAAATTGATATAGACAAATTTTAGTGTAACGTAGCTTTCTAAGGAACGAGATCATATAAATGTATTTACTGAGATAAACAAGATAGGCATTTTAAAAAGGCTGTTATTTCTAGTTCTTGCTGTAGCACATAAGAAATTCTGAAGTCATCGTCTGTTTTAAAAAGAAGTAAAAAAAAAACTGAACATGAAAAAAATGCAAACCAACAATTCATCTTAGGTCTGTCACAGAATTGAGGCTATAAGTCAAATTGCTGCAACGCAAATTAAAAGGTGAACAAGTGGATGTGGAAAATCACAATTTAGCAGAGTAGAGACCCACAAGCAGAAAACTGATGGGAAACTACTAGGATACTTTCACTCAGCATATTGCATCTGACTTTCTAACTGAAAATTCAAGGCATACTAAAAGATTTTCTTTTAAAGTTTAAACAAAGAAATGGCAGGGTTTTTTAAGTTTTCAGACCAATAATTTAAAATAATTATTATAAATATGCTAGGTTTCTAGTTGAAAAAAATAGACAACATGTAAGAACAGATGAGTAATATAGGCAGAAAGATGGAAATTTTAAGAAAGAATAAATGAGAAATGCTAGGGATCAAAAACCTTATACTAGAAATGAAGACTGCATTTCATGGGCTCCTTAGTATACTGATGTGGCTGATGAAAAATCTCTGAGCTTCATATTTCAATAGAAACTTTTAAAACTGAAAGCCAACAAGAAAAAATACTGGGGGAAAAAACTGAAACAGAATATCTGAAAACATGAAATTGCTCCAAAAAGTGAGACATATGGGGGAATGGGAATACAAGAAAGAGAAAACAAAGAGAAAAGAACAGACTTAATGTCTGCCAAATTTATGTCAGACAGCAGACTACAGATCCAGGAAGCTCAGTAGGTTAAATGTCAAAAATCTATACCTAGGCAAATTATTTTCAAACTACAGAGAATCAAAAGTAAAACTAAATTGTGAAATAAAAGATAGGCATTTAATCATATTTGGTATATCAGGAACAATATCCTGGTAGAAAGATGTCTATTTGACTTTTAAAGATAGCAAAAGATACTTTACTACAAAAGGCAAAATGCAAGATGAGCATTTGAGGTCATCAGAACAGCAAAAGCGGAGCCGTATTGCCAAGAACACACGGCAAATGGTGAACACGGGACTCAGGTGTTTCTGACATTTTAATGTTATGGGAGAAAAGATAAGTTTGGTAAATCGAAAGGTGAGGACAAGATGAAGTGCCACTAAAAGGATGTATTATGGATAGGGACACGTTTAAATTTTCATTTCAAAAAGAATTCTCTGATCTGATAGCAGTAAAGAGGATGATGTGAATGGAAACAACATTCAGAGCAAGAAGTTCTTTTAGGAAAATATCTATTCGTGCTTTTTGTCAAAATGGGATGAATTTGTAGGTAGGTGGTTTGGAGAGCCCCATGAGTAATAGACCAACATACATAAAATGTGTGGGAAGAAAATATCTTACAGTAGTTAAAAAACATGATTTTAAAAATCAAATATATATATATTTAAAACAATACAATAGGGCCCATATGGAGTTACATATATATAATATATATTATTACATAAACAAGACAACAGGGCCCATATGGAGTTGCTTATACCAAGCCCCAGGACACCATGCTAATCCTTAATCACAGTTCTGGCTCTTCCAGAATTTTAGACTAGTCAATCAGGAATCATCTGATCAGCACCAGTTAACTAAACTGCCTGATGGACCCCTATCTTCCACTAAAGAATAGTAACCTACAGATAGAGAGACATATATGGAGAGAAACAGAGATAGCGAGAAACAGAGAAACACAGAGAGACAAGGAAAGACAAGACAAAGAAGTTTTACATTGTAAATTGGATACCAACAAATTTATTAGGCTGTGAAGCCTCAGAGACATCTCATTGAAGGATAGTTTATTAGTATTTGTTTTTTGTTTTTTTTTTTGTTTTTTTTTTTAAAGTCTTTTTTTTTTTTTCATTTTTTTTTTTTTCATTTATTTATGATAGTCACACAGAGAGAGAGAGAGAGGCAGAGACACAGGCAGAGGGAGAAGCAGGCTCCATGCACCGGGAGCCCAACGTGGGATTCGATCCTGGGTCTCCAGGATCGTGCCCTGGGCCAAAGGCAGGCGCTAAACCGCTGCGCCACCCAGGGATCCCAGTATTTGAAATATGTTTCCAACTCACAGGAGTTTAATAAATTTTAGCTATTCATATTTAAATGTTTTTAAACATTTTCAACAGCTATATACAACATTTCAAGATGTGTTGTCTTAAGAGTACATTTATTCAGTCTTTGCAAGTATTTTTTGTTTTTAGTTCTTTGGTTCAAACCAAATTCAGGTTCAAACCTGAATTTTTTTTTTTTTTAATTTATGAAATCAGTGAGAAATCCCAAGTCTCTCATCTATTGCTAGCAAAATTTATGTATTACTTCTTTTACAGAAGACTCAGAAATAAAGGAAAATTAACACAATTTTCCCAGTATTCTATAATGCTTAAGTTGTTAAGTATTGATACATACTTCACAGCTTTACAATTTTTAAATCTATAACAACTTGCTTAAAATTTCAAAAAAGAAAAAAAATTTACATAAAAATTTGGTGGACTTTGAGCAGTATATCATTTTAGAAAATCATTAACAATAAAATTGCATAATTTTGGTTGACATCATGGCTTTTTTAAGGCATCACTTTATTTTTTTCCACTTTTTAAAGTTTTTGTTTAAATTCAAGTTAGTTAAAATGCAAAATAATATTAGTTTTAAGTGTACAATCTAGTGATTCAACACTTCCATACATCATGAGATGCTCATCACAGCAAGTGCACTCCTGGATCCCTAACACCTATTTAATCTGTCCCCCCATTGACCCCCTTTCTGGTAACAATTTGTTTTCTAGAGTTTAAAGTCTGTTTGTTGGTTTGCTCCTCCTTCTCTCTTTTTTCCTTTACTTGTTTGTTTTTTTCCTTACATTCCATATATGAATGAAATCATATGGCATTTGTCTTTCTCTGACCAATTTATTTCACTTAGCATTACATTCTCAAGCTGCATCCATGTCATTGCAAATGGCAATATTTCATTTTTTAATGACTAATATTCATATACATACCTTTTCTTCTATATCCATTCATCAATTGATGGACACTTGGGTTGTTTCCACCATTTTTCTATTTAGATAGTGCTGCTATAAAATTGGAATGTATGTATCCCTTAGAAGGACAAGGGTCCTAGATATGTCTGCACTTCTTGTGATTTTAGACTCCCTCAGTTTTTTTTTTTTTCATCTCAACCCTGAGATTGACTTAACGCTGGTTTTGAGACACAGACTTTGTTTGGCTATCCCTCTATGATAGGTACCATCAACAATGTTATTAGCCCAAACTGAGGGTGTTTTCTAAATATTAACTGGGGGACTTAATTTAGTAAAGCCACAGACTTATATTTAAATTTTCTTCAGGAATTTTCTAGTAACAAAGGTCTAAGTAGCCACAGAAAGGGGAATATTGTGTGTGGTTATTTTTCTTCTTAGGCCATATCCCCAAGTTTTTCAGATTCCTTTAACTAAAGGCTAAAGTGAGGAAGGAATAGAGCCAAGTGAGGTAGGTGTCTGAGCCATGAAGTATAAATACCACAAGATGTCGTTTTTATTCAGGAAATAGGGGAGATTCAAGTCATATAAATTTCTATTCTAAAAACTTCACACTTGACTTTCCAGGATGCACATTTTCCTATGTAAACCAGTCTCCTCTCAGTTTCTTCAGTTAAGTCAAAATTATGTGTTCCTCTTTCCCCATATATTTTTGCTTGTTAGTGTATTTCTTGAGCTGCTTTCATATTTCTTTCCTTTCTGTGAAATGTTTTTTTTTTTTTTTTAAACCTGGGACCTCCAAGTTGCAAAGATGTATGTTTTTACCTGACAATTGTACCACAGGTAGACTGTCCAGTTGAGTTGAGAAGAGTGAATTGATAGCTTGTATTTGTTTTTAAAATTAAAATAATCCTGGATAAGAGTTAAGAGTTGCTTTTCTTTTTTCTTTTCTTTTTTTTTTTTTTTTTTTTTTCCTTAGGAGTTAGTCCTTGACCACTAGTTTGGTACAATCTCTATTTTGGGTGACCTGTTTCACCAGCAGCCCTGTTACTCTCCATGACTAACTGTGTTAGTGCTTATAATGGAATAAATTACTTTTCTATGAAAGAAAGAAAGAAAAGAAGAAAGAAAGAAAGAAAGAAAGAAAGAAAGAAAGAAAGAAAGAAGAAAGAAAGAGAGAGAGAGAGAAAGAAAGAAAGAAAGAAAGAAGAAAGAAAAAAAAGAAAGAAAGAAAGAAAGAAAGAAGAAAGAAAAAGAAAGAAAGAAAGAAAGAAAGAAAGAAAGAAAGAAAGAAAGAAAGAAGAAAGAAAGAAAGAAAGAAAGAAAGAAAGAAAGAAAGAAAGAAAGAAAGAAAGAAAGAAAGAGAAAAGAAAAGAAAGAAAGAGCTTTAGTAGAATAGGTATTATTTCTTCTTAAATGTTTGATAGAATTCCCCTGGGAAACCAGATGGCCCTGGACTTTTGTGTCTTGGAAGGTTTTTGATGACTGCTTCAATTTCCTCCCTGGTTATTAGGTTTTCTATTTTTTTTCCTATTTCAGTTTTGGTAACTTGTGGTTTTCCAGAAATGCATCCATTTCTTCTAGATTGCCTAATTTGTTGGCATATAGTTGTTCATAATACATTTTTAAAATCATTTGTATTTCCTCAGTATTGGTTGTGAGCTCTCCTCTTTCATTCAGGACTTTATTACTTCGAGTCTTTTCTTTTTAATAAGGCTGGGTGATGGCTTATCTATCTTATTAATTCTTTCAAAGAACCAACTCCTGGTTTTGTTGATCTGTTCTACAGTTCTTCTGGTCTCTATTTCATTGAGTCCTCCTCGAATCTTTATTAACTCTCTTCTTCTGCTTGGTGTAGGCTTTACTCGCTGTTCTTTCTCCAATTCCTTTAGGTGCGATGTTGGCTTGCATATTTGAGTTTTTTCCAATTTTTAAGGGAGGCTTGTATTGTGATGTATTTCCCTCTTAGGACCACTTTTGCTGTATCCCAAAGATTTTGAATGATTTTTCTTCATTTTCATTAGTTTTCATGAATCTTTTTAATTCTTCTTTAATTTCCTGGTTGATCCATTCATCTTTTAATAGGATGCTTTTTAACCTCCAAGTGTTTGAGTTTCTTCCAAATTTCTTCTTGTGATTTAGTTCTAGTTTCACAGCATTATGGTCTGAAAATATGCAGGAGACAACCCCAGTCTTTTGGTATCAGTTGAGACCTGATTTGTGACCCAGTATGTTGTCTATTCTGGAGAAAGTTCCATGTGCACTTGAGAAGAATGTGTATTCAGTTACATTCAGATGGAAAGTTCTGTAAGTATCTGTGAAATCCATCTGGTCCAGTGTATCATTTAAAGCTCTTGTTTCTTTGGAGATGTTGTGCTTAGAATATCTGTCATTTGCAGAAAGTGCCATACTGAAGTCTCCCAGTATGAGTGTATTATTATCTAAATACATCTTTACTTTGGTTATTAATTGATATACTTGTCGGCTTCTACATTAGGGGCATAAATATTCATGATTGTTAGGTCTTCTTGTTGGATAGACCTTTAAGTATGAGATAGTGTCTCTCTTAATCTCTTACTAGTCTTTGGGATAAACTTTAATTTATCTATATGAGAATTGCTACCCCAGCTTTCTTTTGAGGACCATTTGAAAGGTAAATGGTAATCCACCCCTTCATTTTCAGGCAGGAGGTGTCCTTAGGTCTAAAATGAGTCTCTTGTAGACAGCAACTAGATGGGTCTTGTTTTTTATCCAGTCTGAAACCCTGTGTCTTTTTATGGGATCACTTAGTCCATTCATATTAAAAAAAAAAAAAAAAGAGAGAGAGAGAGAGAGAGATCTCCCTCTTCCATAGGGTCCCCCTTAATATTTCTTGCAGAGCTGGTTTGGTGGTCATATATTCTTTCAGTTTCTGCCTATCTTGGAAGCTCTTTATCTCTCCTTCTATTCTGAATGAGAGCCTTGCTGGATAGAGTATTCTTGGCTGTAGGTTCTTCTCATTTAGGACCCTGAATATATCCTGCCAGCCCTTTCTGGCCTGCCAGGTCTCCGTGGAGAGGTCTGTTAATCTGATATTTCTGCCCATATAAGTTAAGACTCTCTTGTCTCTCACTGCTTTAAGAATTTTCTCTTTATCTTTGAAATTTGCAAGTTTCACTATTAAGTGTCAAGGTATTAAATGGTTTTTATTGATTTTTGGGGGGATCCTCTGTATCTCTTGGATCTGAATGCCAGTTTCCTTCCCCAGATTTGGGGAGTCTCAGCTATGATTTGTTCAAATATACTTTGTGGTCCTCTCTCCCTCTCAGCCTCTTCTGGATCTCAGTTAGACATATATTCTTCCTTCTCAAGCTATCATTTATTTACCAAAGCTTTTCCTCATGGGTTCTTAATCACTTTTTCTCTTTTTTCCTCGGTTTCCTTCCTTTCCATGAACTTGTCTTCTATGTCGCTCACTCTCTCTTCCACCTCATTAACCCTCGTAGTTTCGACCTCCAGTTTGGATTGCATCTCAGTTAATCAATTTTTAATTTTGGCCTGATTAGATCTCAACTTTGCAGTAACAAAATCTCTAGAGTCCTTTATGCTTTTTTCCAGATCCACCAATGGCTTCATAATTGTACTTCCGAATTGAATTTCTGAGATTGTATTGAAATCCAAATTCTGTAACTCTGTGGCAGAGTACTGTTTCCAGTTCTTTCTTTTGTGGTGAATTCTTCCTTCTAGGCATTTGTCCAGTGCAGAGTGGCTGTATGACAGGCTAAGACAAAAATATCAACCAGAGCCTAAGTAAAATACACCCTAGATGATTTTGAAGAGCTAAGAGACCAGAGAATAAAAGAAAAAGAACAGAGCAGAATAAAACAAAAGGACCACTAAAGTGAAAAATACATTTTAAAACAAAGTAGTAAAAATAAAAAGCCCAAAGCCAAAAACAAAGAAGAAGAAAAAAGAAAAAGAGTAGAAAAAAGTAAAGAGGAAAAAAAGGGGGGATGGTGCTGGTGAAGAAGAGGTAGTGGAGAGAGAATGCAGTCTACCTGAGGGGTCCCAGAGGGTGATCCTCTTGGTTCTGATTGTATTTTGTTCTGTATGTTATAAGATGCTCACTTCCAAATTTATATAAACCAGCAATACTTATAGAAAGCCCCAACACTGACCACCAAAACATAAACAAGATAAAAGACGGGCCAGAATGGGAAAGAAGAGAGAATATAATCTCACACAATGAACCAGCACAGTGTTCCACTGCTTCTGGTTGTATGTTGATCATATTTTAGAAGGTGCTGACTTCCACCATTGTAAAACAAAACGAGGCAGACAAAACAAAAAATTAAAAAACAAAAACCCATATCTCATATATCTGCAAAATTAAATTTCTTGCCATTTTATTACTGATATTGTGATGTTTCTGAAGATTTTTTCTGATCCCTTTCTTCTCCTTCTGTCTTTCGTGTTTGGCTGATTTTCTTTAGTGATATATTTGGATTTCTTTCTCTTTATTCTTTACATGTTTATTAGTGGTTTTTGATATATGCTTACCATTAGGTTTGTATATAACCTCTTCTGCAAATTGTAATATATATATTAAGTTGGTGGTTCAAGTGTGACTCCATTCTCCTCCTATCTTAGATATATGTTATTATATTTTATATCTTTTTTAAAAAAAGATTATTTATTTATTTATTCAGGAGAGACACACAGAGATAGAGGCAGAGACACAGGCAGAGGGGAGAGAAGCAGGCTCCATGCAGGGATCCCGATGTGGGACTCCATCCTGGAACTCCAGGGTAATGCCCTTAGCCAAAGGTAGACTCAACCACTGAGCCACCCAGGCGTCCTTACATTTTATATATTTTTTAGTCTGAGTCCTTTGACTAATTTTTATAGAAATATTTATTTTCACTGCTTGTTGTTTGTTTGCTACATTTTTATTGTCACTTTTGGTCTCACCTTTCCACTCAAGGAATCCCCCTAATATTTCTTGCAATGCTGTTTTAGTGGTCATGAACTCCTTTAGTTTTTGTTTGTCTGGGGAACTCTATTTTTTCTTCTATTTTCAATAATAGTCTTTCTGGATAAAGTATTCTTGGCTGCTAATTTTTCCTATCCAGCATTTTGAGTATATCATACTATTCCTTCTGAATTATCATGTTTCTTTTGAAAACTCACTAACTAGCCTTAATGGATTTTCCATTGTAAGTTAATGACTTCTTTTGTCTTGTTGCTTTTAAGATTTTTTCTTTAAAAATTATTATATCTTCATATATAAATATACATAATAATTTATATATAAATTTTTTTATACTTTGAAAATTTAATTCCAATGTGTCTTAGTGTTGGTTTGCTTTTGTTGATTTTGATGGGACTTCTCTGTGCCTTTTGGATCTGGACATCTGTTTCCTTCCTCATATTAGGGAAGTTTTCAGCTATTATTTCTTCAAATACATTTTCTGCCCCCTTTTCTCTCTTTTCTTCTGGGACTCTTAAAATAGGAATGTTATAACGTTTGACGGAACCATTGATTTCCCTAAATCTATTCTCATTTTGCCTAATTCTTCTTTCTGTCTTTTACTGAGCTAACTTTGTCTTCTAGATCATTAATTCATTCCTCTGTTTTTTCAGCCTGCTATTCATTGCATCAAGCATATTTCTAATTTCATTTATTATACTCTCCATTTCTGATTGATTCTTTTTTAAACTCATTTATCTCTATGGTGGGGGACTCATTCATTGATGTCTTCTTTTCTCAAGCTCAGTGAGTATCCTTATGATTATTGCTTTAAATTCTTCATTGGACATGTTATTTATATTGTTTCACTTAGGTCATGGTTATGACCTTGCTCTTTCATTTGGAATAATTTCCTCTGTCTTCACATTTTTTTCTAAGGTCTGCCTTCTTTTTTGTGTTAGAAAAGCTAGTTCTATCTCCTTATGAAGAAAAGATCATGTAGTTTCCAGGGACTGGTACTTCAAGGATTCTCTTGTGTGTGTTGTGAGCCCTCTGCTATTGTGTTCTGGCTGCTGTATTCTTCAGGCCAGTAGTCTGCAGAGGCTCTCTTGGCCTGTTATGGGCTGGCTTTGATTCCTGACCTGAATGTGGTAAGTTTTAATCAGGTGCTCTGGTCTGCTTGTAAAATGAGATCTGTCACCACCGCCACTGGAACTAAGGCTCTGCAAAACTCTGGTTGAAAGATGTGGTGTGGGAAGAGGATTGTGGTGGTCTTCTGAGGGAGGGCCCACCATACAGGGACTGAGGCAAGCATCACTGAGAAGGGCAGTTCCACTAGAGTTCAGTGGGATGAGGGTTGTTGTAAGCAAGTTAGGCAGCTGGTGTCAGTTCTACCCTGCTTCCCTCAGGCAAGGGAGGGAAATGGTGCCAGCTAGCTCTTTTGTTCCCAGAGAGGTGTCTCCATAAATGCTACCTTTCTGGGACACTCTGGAAAAGGTAAATAATCCCACAATGTGTTCCAGGCACTCTTCAGATTATGTTTCCATGCTGTCTGCCCCCAGGGTGTTTGCCTGCTTTCTCTCCAGATGCAGCAAGTGCTCTCCAGATTCTATTCCAGCCAAATCTGCTGACCTTAAAAACTCAATGCCTTAAGCCTGACTAGTTGCAAGAATTCATGTAATTGTCTCTCTCATTTTCTAAACCAGTGGTTTCAGAGAAACATTTGTCTTGCGTGTTCTTCTGTGTGCTCTTCTCTCTCTCACTCTTCTCCATGACCATGAGTCCCTCCCTTTTGCAGGAGCCAGGATCTACTCCTCATCTAAACAATGTTCTGTCCTTCCTACCTTCTCTGATGTAGCCTCTTCTGTCTCCTTAGTTGTTGATTTTGTTCTGTCAGTCTTTAAGTGGATTTTTGGGATATTTTGTGTCATTTGATAGTTACCTACTTCTGTTCATGGGATGAAGGAAGGCTAGGGTCCTACTACTTTGCTGCCATCTTTCGGCTGTCCCCCAGAATTTATCACTTTCTAGACAAAATTTATCATGTCAGATAACTTTTCACAAATCTTTTATATTAATACTTCAGAAAAATCTCTATGTATGTAAATGTTTTCTCTGATTTTAGCACATAAATATATTGCAAATTTAGAATTTGCATTGGATGATTCTATTTAATATTCTTGAATAATTAGCAAAGTAGTGTGCAGTAAAGAACATTAAGAGATTAAATATTGTCTAATTTCATATTTAAGTATTTATTAATTTTGTTTTGATGTGATTTAAAATATAAAATATATATTTTAAAATACTTTTGTGGACATATTTTACTTACGCCATAAATAGAATTTCAACTTAAATCTTATAATTTGTATAAAATTTTGGGGCATCCCTGGTGGCTCAGGGGTTTAGTGCTGCCTTCAGCCCAGGACCTGATCCTGGAGTCCTGAGATCGAGTTCCACACTGGGCTCCCTGCATGGAGCCTGCTTCTCCCTGTCTGTGTCTCTGCCTCTCTCTCTCTCTCTCTCTTTCTCTCTTTATGTCTCTCATGAATAAATAAATAAAATATTTTTTAAAATGTTTTAAAAAATGAAAAGTAAAATTTTGATAATTTTAAGTCAATTAAGTTAGACTTTTTTATATTCCTATTTTATGCTTTTAGCTGCTACTGAGATTTTGACATTTGATAAAAAATATAATACATAAAATATGACTTCAGTAAGAAAAAATCATTTAGCATGTTCTAAAGGTATTTTCCTCCTCATATTTAAGGGAAAGTAGACTTCTTTTTTAAAATAATCTCAAAAAAAATCTCAAGTACAGTAGTGAAGGCAATAATTGTATACTTAATGTGTTTGATTAAAAGTAGGAAAGTTATATCTTCAGATGTTGAAAGATTTGTAGAAGTACCACATAAAATGAATATTTCATTTTTCTTTTGTATGTGTGTGGTTCCATTCTTCATTGTTATATATGATACATCAGAGTAAAATTTGAAGAAAGATTTGTTATAATCTTTGTCAGAATGTTCTGTACAGTACATTTATAATGTAAAATTCTCATCTAAAATTCAGGACATATTTTATAAAGAAAATATATTATATCCAGAAGTCAAACCCTATTTTTATGATGAGCTAGTAAGTTGGTACTGAAAATATAAGCAAATGCTGCTACACTTTAATATGTAAATCACTATTGGATACACTGCAAACCCATATATTAATTATGAAATTGTTTTTCCTTCTTTGGATTGCTCACTAAGACTTTCATTTCATTCCTCAGTATAGGTGTTATGTCATCTTTAGAAACCAAGTCCTAAACATATTTTAAAATATTTCAATACCTATATATCACATAAAAAGTTTCAAAACTTCTTGTCTTCTGTTATTTAAAGTTTTTGAGTACTTTTATTAAGCTTGAAAATGGGATCATAAGAGCATGTGTACTAATTTACAAACAAACATATTTATCATCATAAATGCTTTTATACTGGTTGACAGTATAAAAGTTTTCCTAGTATTATTTAAAGGGTTTTTCTATGGAAAAAAGAGCAATAAAACAATATCCTCAGCATGATGAAAAGTGTTAAGTATTACTACTTTTTAGAAAAAGATGCTAAGTAAATAAAGAATGTGATAGTAATTTAGAAAGTAAATCAAATGATATTATATAACAAACTTTTGCATTTTATCAGAATATGAAACTTAATCACAAGGACTCATGTAAGTATATGCAATGCTGGAATCAACTAGATGTTTAAACAAACAAATGGAAAAAAAACCAAAAACAAGTTCAGAGATGTCTTTGCTTCATTTGAAATATGTGTTTTATTTTTTATTTTATTTTATTTATTTATTTATTTATTTTTCAGATTTTATTTATTTATTCATGAGAGACACAGAGTGAAAGAGAGGCAGAGACACAGGTAGAGGGAGAAGTAGGCTCTAAACAGAAAGCCCAATGTGGGACTCGATCCCAGGAGTCGGGAATCATGCCCTGAACAGACATTCAACCAGTGAGCCATTTAAGTGTCCCAAAATATGTGTTTTAAAACGAATTGTAGCATATGAATCTACCATGTTCTAATACAAGGAAGTTGTCTTTTCTATATCTAAAATATTTAAACCAGACAGAATGGGAAGTCACTGTTCAATTTTTTTTTAAGATTTTATTTTAACCATCTGGTGTTACTGTATTTCATAGACTGCATCATATATTTCACCCATTCTCTCCCCCCCCACCCCCCCTCTGGTGACCATGAATTTTTTCTCTATAATTAAGAGCTTTTTCTTGGTTTCTGTGTGTGTGTGTGTGTGTGTGTGTGTGTGTGTGTGTCTGTTGTTGTTGTTTTCCTTGTTTCTTTGTTTCATTTCTTAAATTCCACATATGAGCAAAATCATATGGTATTTCTTTCTCTGACTGACTTACTTCACTTAGCATTTTACCCTCTACGTCCGTGCATAACATTGCATATGGGAAGATTTTATTCTTTTTATGGCTGAATAATATTCTGTGGTATATATATATATCACTTCTTTATCCATTCATCAGTTAATAGACACTTGGGATGCTTCCATTATATTGGCTATTATAAATAATGCTATAAACATAGGTGGGCAAGTATCCCTATGAATTAGTATTTTTGTATTCTTTGGGTAAATGCCCAGTAGTGCAATTGCTGTAACATAAGGTAGTTCTAATTTTAACTTTTTGAGGAACCTCCATACTGTTTTCCTGCGTGGATGTACCAGTTTATAGTCTTCCCACCAACAGTGTAAGAGAGTTCCCATTTCTTTTCTCTTGCCAACACCTATTATTTCTTGTGTTATTCATTTTAGTTATTCTGATAGGTGTGAGGTGATGTCTCTTTGTGATTTTGATTTATATTTCCCTCATTATAAGTGATATTGGGCATCTTTTCATGTGTCTGTTGTCTATCTGTCTTTTTCTTTTTAAACATTTTATTTATTTTATTCATAGACACACACAGAGAGAGAGAGGGGGGCAGAGGCCCAGGCAGAGGGAGAAGCAGGCTCCATGCAGGGAGCCTGACATGGGACTCGATACAGGGTCCCCAGGGTCACACCCCAGGCTGCAGGCGGCACTAAACTGCTGCGGCACCGGGGCTGCCCCTATCTGTCTTTTTTATGTCTATTCATGTCTCCTACCCATTTTTCAAACAAATTATTTGTATTTTGGATATTGAGTTTGATAAGTTCTTTCTAGATTTTGGATATAAACCCCTTGTCAAATATGTCATTTGCATTTTTTTTCATATTCTGTGAGTTGTTTTTTAGTTTTGTTGATTATTTCCTTTGCTGTGCAGAAGCTTTCAACTTTGATGTATTCCCAATAGTTTATTGTTGCTTTTGTCCTTGCCTCAGAGGACCTATCTAGAAAAAAGATAGATATGTGCTAGGCCAATGGGTGTTCTGTATTAGAACTTAAAATTTGATTCAAAAATAGGCTTTATTTTATACTTTATATCTAGGGAAGATGAATGTTACAGATTAGAATGATGTAAGGGTAGTACACATATTCAGAATGAAATAATTTAAAAGAAAATTGAAGCTCAGTAAAGTTTTTAATCAATTTACTTTAATTTAAACATTAAATTTTTAAGGGATAAATCATGATAAAGTAGATTTCAAAACAAAGAAAACTGCTAGAGATAAAGAGGAATATTACATAATGATATAGATTCAATTTACTAGGAAGACTTAGAAGTATTAGAGCCCTAAAATGTGTGAAATAATAACTAATAGAATTAAGAGCTAATCTAGAAAATTCAACAGTTACATCAGGGAATTTCAATACTTCCCTCTTAGCAACTGGTAGGCTTTTTTACAGAAATTAGGCAAGGATAAAAGAGATAATAAGGGAATCAATCAATACAACTGACACATAACACTTCATCAAATAAAGTGAATAAAATTTGTATTCACTTAAAAGCAGATTTTTTCAAGTGCCAATAGAGCATTAATTAAGAGAGCCCATACTCAAGGCCATAAAAACAAACTTCAACCATCTAAAATAATTGAAATTATACAGATTGTGTTCTCCAACCATGCTGGAATAAAACTAGGAATCAGTTACAGAAAAGTAATAGGAAAATCTCTAAACTTATGGAAATAAGGGAGGAGTTAAGATGGTGGAGTAATAGGTGAACTTTATGCTTGCCTTATCCCTCCAACACAGCTAGATAATTCTCAAATCATTCTGAATACCAAGGAAATTGATCTGAGGACTGAGAGAATGAAAGTAAAACTAGAGGGAGAAAAGAGGTCACATGTGGAAGGTAGGAAGTGAAGACATGTGATTTGAGTGATAAAATAATTGGGGGTGCTACGGAAGGGGGAAGCCCTGATCATGGAGAGAGGAGGGAGATAAAACTGCAGGTAGGAGATTGCACAAGAAAAACACAACCCCAAAGTCATTGACTGGGAAAACAAGAATGGATGCTTTCTGCAAGTTTTTATATGCAGTAGAGTTGAAAGTCTGAAGTTTAGAAGTCTGTATTATGATCAGGGTTGAGCCTGGCAAATGCAGTGGTGTTTCTATGAAGAAGCAGCGCAGAGGCTCAGGAACAGACAACATCTTCTAAAAACACCTTCGATCATGCTGGGAGAGACAGTTCTCCTTCTTGGAGTACATTCAGAAGAGGCAGCATTACCTCATAGGGGACAAAAGAGACAGTGGGTGCTTTTGAGCTGGCTCCCTCATTAGCATAAGAGCAGGGAGGTCTGCTGAGGGCAGCCAATCTTGATGCCAGCTTTTGCTATGCTTACCATAGAACCAAAACCCCTAATGATCTGCAACTGCTCTTTTCGGGATACACCAGTATCATCCACAGCATGAAGAGACCCCCCTGCAGAGGATCAGTGCAGTTCATTCCAAGCCTGGTCCCTAAAATTTAGAATTTTGAAACCTAGCTGCATGCCTGAGATAAAACACCAGGAGCACTGTGCCACCAGGCTGGCAGTTGGCTTGGACACAAGGTGAAGACACGGATCTCAGGAAGCTAGGGACACAGGGTAGAGGGATCGTTCACTGTTCTTTGAGGGCTTTCTGAACAGTGGTGGGCACAAACTCCCCTTTCCGGGGAAGAGAGCAGGCCAACACCATTTTTCACCTCTCCCATCAGCAAGGACAGAATTCAGGGAGTGACACAGCACACACGGTGGCCTGAGCCACTTAGAACAGGCCCTGCCCCCATCCTCTGCCAATGCCTTTTGTACCAGGGCAAGTGTGATTGAGTCCAGAGCAGCAGCAGGCCTCTCCCCACAGAAGACCAGCACAAAACACCCACATGCACCAGGTCTATTGATCATAGAGTGCTGTAAAGCTTTAGCTCTAGTGGAAATAGGACCAGGCACAGATTTTCATAACAAACACTGGACAGAGCCCTAGACAAAATGCCAAGACAAAGGAATTCATCCCAATAGAAAGAACAAGAAGACATCATCAACCAGGGAGCTAATCAAAATAGATATAAGTAATATGCCTGAACCAGAATTTAAAACAACAATCATAGTTGGGCTTGAGAAAACCATAGAGGAAACTGGGCAGACCCTTACTGCAACTGTAAAGGGCTTAAAAACTAATCAGGCAAAATAAAAAAATGCTATAAATGAGAAGCAAAACAAACTGGATATAATGACCACAAGGATGGAAAAAGCAGAGGAAGGAATAAGTGATATAGAAGATAAATTGATGGAAAATAGTTGAAGCTGAAAAGGAGAGAGAAAAAAATCTTGATCACTAAAGTAGACTTAGGCAACTCAGTGACTCCATAAAGTGTAATAACATAGGTATCATAGGAGTCCCAGAGGAGGGAGACAGGGAAAAAGGGAGCATAAGATTTATTTGAGTGAATTATAAGTGAAAAATTCCTTAATCAGAGGGAAAGAAAAGACATTCAAATCCAGGAGGCACAGGGAACCCCCACCAAAATCAACAAAAACCAGCTAACACTGAGGCATATTATAGTAAGTCTCAAATACACAACCTAAAGGAACAAGAAAAGGAACAGCAAATAAAGCTAAAGGAGCAGATGAAGGAAAATAATAAAGATTAGAGAAAAAATAAATGATATTAAGACAAACAAACAAAAAACAGTCGACCAGATCAACAAAACTAAGAGCTATTTCTTCAAAAGAATTAATGAGATTGATAAGCACCTAGTGAGACTTTTCAAAAGAAACGAGAAAGGACCCAAACAAATAAGAGTAAGAATGAATGAGGAGAGATCACAGCCAATATCACAGAAATACACACAATTATAAGAGAATATTATGAAAAATTATATCCCCCAAATTGGGCAATTTGGAGGAAATTCCTAGATACATAAACCACCAAAATTGAAACAGGAAATAAAAAATTTGAAAAGAATCATGACAAACAAGAAAGTTGAATCAGTAATAAAAAAATCTCCCAAAGAAGGGGGTGCATGAGTGGGTCCATGGATTCAGTGTCCAACCTGGTTTCAGCTCAGGTCATGATCTCATGTTTCTGAGATCAAAGCCCGCATTGGGCTCTGTGCTGGGCTGAGTGCAGAGACTGCTTACAATTCTCTCTCTCCTCCTGCTGCCCCTCCTTCCTGCTATAGATAAAGAAAATAAATAAATAAATAAATAAATAAATAAATAAATAAATAAATAAATAATTTTCCAACAAAAAAAAGTCCAGGGCCCAGTGGCTCTCCAAGGGAAACTCTGCCAGACATGTTAGAAGAATTAATACCTGTTCTTCTTAAACTAATCAATAAAGAGAAGTGGAAAGAGAAGTTCCAAACTCATTAAGACCAGCATTACCTTTATTCCAGAACCAAAGAACCCACTAGAAAGGAGAATTATAGGCTAAATCCTTCATGAACATGGATGCATAAATTCTCTACAAGATACTAGCAAATTAAATCCAACAATACGTCAAAAGAATTATTTACCATGATTAAATGGGATTTTTTCCTGGGCTACAAGGTGGTTTGGTATACACAAATAAATCAATGTGATACACCACATTAATAAGAGAAAGAATATAATCCTCTAGGTAGATGCAGAAAAACATTTGGCAAAATACATCCATTCATGATAAAAGCACTCAGCAAAGTAGGAATAGAGGGGACATCCCTCAACATGATAAAGCCCATATATGAAAAACATATAGCCAATACCATCCTCAATGGGAAAAAACTGAGAGCTTTTCCTCTACAGTAAGAAACAAGATAGAGATGCCCACTCTCACCATTGTTATTTAACATGGTACTGGAAGTCCTAGCCTCAGCAATCAGACAACACAAAGAAATCAAAGGCATCCAAATTGGCAAACAAGTAGTCAAATTTTCATTCTTCCCAGAGGGTATGATACTCTATGTAGATAATTTCAAAGACCACCAAAAACTGCCAGATTTGATCATGAATTCAGCAAAGTTGAGGATATAAAATTACTCTAAAGAAACTTGTTGCATTTCCATGCACTAATATGGAAGCAGCAGAAAGAGAAATCAAGGGAATGATTCTCTACATAATTGTACCAAAAACTGTATCATATCTAAAAAGAAGCCTAATCAAAGAAGTAAAATATCTGTACTCGAAAACTATAAAACACTTATGAAAGAAATTGAAAAGGATACAAAGAAATGGAAAAAAACATTTAATGCTCATGGATTGGAAAAGAAATATTGTTAAAATATCTATACTGCCCAAAGCAGTCTTCACATGTAAGGCAATCCCTATCAAAATGCCAACAGAATTTTTCCCTGAGCTAGAATAATAAATACTCAAATTTGTATGGAACCACAAAGGATGCAGAATAGCCTTAGCAATCTTGACATGAGTAATTAATAACATTTTAAATTTTTTAATTTAAATTCAGTTTGCCAACATATAGTGTAACACGCAGTGCTCATCCCATCAAGTGCCCTCCTTAGTGCCCATCACCCAACCACCCCATTCCCCCCCTTCACCTCTCCTTCCTTAACCCTTTGTTTGTCTCCCAGAGTTAGGAGTCTCTCATTACTTTTCTTCTTCACTAATTTTTCCCCATTCAGTTTCCCTTCTTTCCCCCATAAACCCTTTCATTATTTCTTATATTCCACATTTGGGTGAAACCATATGATGACTGTCCTCCAATTGACTTATTTCACTCAGCATAATACCCTCCAGTTCCATCCATGTCAAAGCAAATGGTGGGTATTCATCCTTTCTGATGGCTGAGTAATATTCCATTGTGTATATAGACCCCATCTTTTTTATCCATTCATATGTTGATGGACACCGAGGATCCTTCCACAGTTTGGCTATTGTGGACATTGCTGCTATAAGCATTGGGGTGCAGATGTCCTGGTGTTTCACTGCATCTGTATCTTTGGGGTAAATCCCCAATAGTGCAATTGCTGGGTCATAGGGCAGCTCTATTTTTAACTCTTTGAGGACCCTCCACACAGTTCCAGAATGGCTGCACCAGTTCACATTCCTACCAACAGTGCAGGAGGGTTCCCCTTTTTCCACATCCTCTCCAACATTTGTGGTTTCCTGCCTTGTTAATTTTCCCCATTCTCACTGGTGTGAGGTGGGATCTCATTGTGGTTTTGATTTGTATTTCCCTGATGGCAAGTGATGCGGAGCATTTTCTCATGTGCTTATTGGCCATGTGTAAGTATTCTAAGATTTAGAATAAACCATCTACCAAAGAAGAATAAAATGATTGAAATTATTCTAACTAATATTATGAATTGCTGTATAACTACAGTAATCAAGAGAATGTGATATTAAAGGAGGGATAAACACATAGATCAATGGGACAGACTAGATGACCCAGAAATAGACTCACAAAAATATGTTCAACTCATTTTTTTTTTTACAAAACTGCACAACCACCTCAATGGAAGGAAGATAGTCTTTTCAACAAATTGTACTAGAGCAATTAGACATCCATAGTCAAAAATTGAATCTCAATCCAAACCTCCACCTTAGTATAAAATTAGCTTGAAATGGATCATGGACTTAAAGGTAAAATATAAAGGTATAAAGCTTTTAGGAAAGAAACAAAGAAATCATAGTATTGTAGCTAGGTATAAGTTCTAATACTTGACACAAAAAGCATGGTCCACCCAAGGAAAAGCTGTTAAATTAATTCTCATCAAAACTAAAACTTGTTCTTTGAAAGTTTTTGTAAAAAAAAAATGAAAAAAAAAGCTATAGGCTGGGTGAAAATATTTGCAAACTGCATATCCATTGATTGACTAGTATTTAGGATATAAAGAACCCTCAAAACTCAACTACAACAACAAGAAAACATTTTAATTAGAAGATGGGCAGGGACAACTGGGTGGCTCAGTTGGTTATGCCCCTGACTCTTGGTTTTGGCTCAGATCATGATCTCATGAGTTGTGTGATCACACCTCCGCAATGGAGTCAGTGCTTAGCATGGAATCTGCTTGAAGATTCTCTGCCTATGCCCCTCCCTGCACTTGCTGTGTGCTCTCTCTCTCTCTGTCTCTCAAATAAATAGATAAATCTTAAAAAAAATGAAGCTAAACAAAATAAAAGCATAGACACTTTGAGGAAGATATATGTACAAGTACCAAATAAGCATATAAAATATATTTAACATTATTAGCCATTAGAGAAATGAAAATTAAAACTAAAGTATCACTACACATCTATCAGAGTGGCTAAAAGTAAAGGGGAAAAATGTCAATACCAAATACTTATAGAAAGGTTGTAGAGAACCTAAATTACTCATGACCTGTGGTGGGAAACGGTACAATGACTCTAGAGGACACTTTAGTAGTTTATTGTAAAAACTGTATGTATTACTACCGTATGACCCAACAATTGTACTTTGGGGTATTAGTAAATATGCCAATATATTTTATATATTTATAATTTTATGATATGTATAAATTTGTGTTCAAACACATCCTGTACTTGAGTGTTTATGTCATTTTTGTTTCTAATAGACAAAAACTAGAATCAGACCAGAAGTCCTTCAATTGACAAATGGTTAAATGGTTAAATACACAGTGTTATATCCATACATTCCGATACCAATCCGTAACTAAAGGAACAAACCATTGATATGTGCAAAAGTTTTAGATAAATCTCCAGGTAGTTAGGCTCAACAACAAAAACAAAAAGCCATCATCCAAAATCTACAAACTGTTTGGTTCCACTTGTACAGGGTTTCTGGAATGAGAAAATTTGGAAGTGGAGGACAGACTAGTGGTTAACAGGCGATAAAGATGAGGAACCAAAGAGGGAGGTGGCAGTGGTTATAAGGCCAACAAAAAGGATTCCTATGGAGTTGGAGCTTTTCAGGGTCTTGCCTGTAGGATGGATATAAGAAACAACACATTAATAAATGTGTTTGAAATTTCATGTATACACACAAATGAAAATAGGTAAAATTAGAAAAGCTGAATAAGATCCATGTAGTCCATCAATGTCAATATCCTGGTTATGCTATTATACTGTAGTTTTGCAAAATGTTGGGGAACAACAGAGCAAAGTGTATAAAAGAGCTCCCTCTCTGTTATATCTTACAAGGCCATGTAGATTTGAAATTATCTTTAAAACAATTCAGTGTATTGTTTTATCTGGAGTTGTAGGAAAAATAGTCCTTTTTTGTAACATGAATTCTCAGACATAATTGCTGAATGGAGAAACATCAGGAATATGTGGAAGTCACATTGTTTTATTCACAATCTTTCCTACGTGAGAAAAGTTAAAATAATAGAAGTAGGTATAATTTCCAACAGGAAAAGGCAAGTGTGCATTCCTGGAGCTAGACCTCTTTGGGCTGTATTTCAACAAAATTAGAAATGAGTATCGGGCCCTGGGGTTTCTTCCACAGAGAGGCGTACTCAGCCTCATGCAGCTCTTGGCTGCTGACAAGGCTGCACAGCCCACCGTGCTGATGTGAATGGCAGCTCCACTAATGCAGGGTTCCACTTCAGCTTCATGCTCACAGTAGCTGAGGAACCTTAGAGCTAAGGAAACCACTGTCAGGATTTCTAGATTGTTGCTATTATGCCTATTTAATATCTCAGGGGCACCCTCTTACCAGGCTGAACTGTCTAAGTGGTCCAAATTATCTCCCCCAAGACCAATTATTCCTTAACTTACAGCTTTGGTACAGACTTGCATCTTTTCTGAGTTGTCTTTCCTCTTGTTTCCCTATAAATAGGATGATCTTAAATCCTGCATAGGCCCCAACAATCCTGGTTTAAGTTTTCTGTTTCTGGAATAATTAGGAACGATATCTTGTTTTGTTTTCAAGTGTCCTGGTTTATTTGACATATTATATGGTTACCATATTCATTACCATGCATTTTAATGTATTTTTATAGAATGTGAAATCTGGGGGAGCACATATATTGAGTTAGGGCTGGAAAGCTCTTAACTGTACTAAAGAAGTATACTCAACTTTATGTATGTGTTTAGTATGGTAATTCTCCACCTGAAAAATGCATGTTCTTTAATTTGCTGTTAGATTGGTCAATTAGTAATAGTAAGTATTAAAAAGGAAAACAGAATCCTCTTCACTCTAATACCAAGGGATATTAGATGATTCCGAAATAACCACTTTTGCAATTCATTATTCAAGTAAGTGAATTATACAGACAGTACCAAATTTTTGATGATGCAAACTAAAAAACCATAACAATTATTTCTGTATCTTATAAATATTTAGCATGCAACTTCTCATGTATAAGACATAATGTCAATCATGTAATCTCATTAAGAGTTAGCACACTATCCCCTATTATCTGGTTGCCTGCTTTGTAAATAAATTTTATTGGAACACAGCCATATCCATTTGTTCAAGTTTTATCCAGGGCTTTTTTTTTTCTCACTATAATGGCAAATAGTTGCAACAGGGATCATATGTGGTCTCCAAAGCCTAAAATGTGCATCTGGCCATTTAGAGAGGAAGATTGCCTAATCTATGCTAAAATTCCCTGCAAAAGTGAAATGCTCATGATCTATCCCTTTATTTTTTGAAGGCTGCAAAGAAGAGGTATTAGAAGCATAGAATTCTTGATGTTTCTCCACCAGAAGCTGCATGATGTGATCGGCAGACACTGTTCCAGAGGCAGGTTAGTGTTTTAAAAGAATACCAAACCAAAGTTAGGGTAAGATATTCATTTAGGGTAAGATATTCATTAAAGAACCCTCAAATCTTGTGATGCAAATCAGGGGTGCTTTACTTTTTTGGAAAAAAGAAGTTGTTTGACATTTTCACAGCTTTAGAAAAAAATCAGTTTGTCAGTATATCCACATACGTGATCTTATCGACATGTTCTCTGCAAATGGAAATAGACTAAAATCTCTGAAAAAAAGGATACTTGAAAATTAAGATATTCTACCCACGCAGTTTAGTTTATGCTATGTGTTCATGTACTATCTGGATACTGCAAGATAACTTTTTGAAAATGCTCACATTTCTTTAATCACCCTTAACAATAGATATGGTTAAAAACTATGCAGAAGCTACTCACTGTACTGATGATGTTAGCTAAAAATTTATTTTATAATTATATGATTCATATGTTAGTTTTATACATTTTTTAAAAGAAGGAAAAATAGTGCTAAAGGCACTTATTTCCAATTGTTTATGCATTTTTAAAGGTTGTGAGGTATTTCTTAATCTTTTGCATTCTGATTCTTTTGTACTTCACAGCATAACTAGCAATTTTTAACTTAAAATTTTTTTTCATAAAAAATCTTTGGTGACAGTATAATTCAAAATTATGTACAGATAAAGAATACTTAATATGTTTTCTATTATTAGATATTTGGTTATTACCAGCTTTTTATTATCCTTATTAATACTACTCACTGCCTTCTTGAAGAAGGCATTCAAAAGTTTAAGAACCAAAAATTCTTAGTTATAATGGTGGAACTTGAACAAATTCTTTTCTCCCCACAAATAGTCATTAAAATGACAACGAAAGCAAAAACTTTCTTCAAAATCACAATGCAGCCTAATAAAGGTTGTTATTGTATAATGTGTTAGGTTCTGGAGGGAATGAAAATAAACTCCAGACATGACATGACTAAAAACTATTGGAGGCTATGATTTTGCTGACCTTTCTTCTGAACAAGTTCAAACAGAAAGAAGAGAGATTTAATCCACGTGAATGGCTGAAAATTCCCACCTTATATAAAGTGTAGCAAACACCTATGATATTAGACACCCACCCCCCTATACTCCTTATTCTCATTCCTGTATTGATTAACTCAGGCCTTTCCTACTGCTTTGTCCCTCCCTTACCAGTATGTAATATGGACACTTTAAAAGGGGAAAGGATAGTAAAGACACAGATTTTGACTTTTATGGTAAGAAATAATACCAATTCTCTACAATATCTTCCAGAAAATAGAGCAGAGGGAAGCGGGAATCCTTTCTAACTTATTCTTTGAGGCCAACATTATCCTAATATCAAAACCAGATGAAGACATTATAAGAAAGGAAAATACAGACCAACATCCCTCATGAACATAAATGCAAAAATTCTCTTCAAGATATTAGCAAATTGAAACCAGCAATTTCTAAAAAGATTTGTCCAATATGATCAAGTGGGATATTTTCTAGGTATGCAATGCAGATTCAATAATAAAAATTAATCAATAAAAAGATTATTTTGAAAAGATTTTATATATTTATTTGAGAGAGAGAGAATGAGTAGTGGAGAGAGGCAAAGGGAGAGAGAGAGAGAGAAACAGATTCCCTTCCCGCTCCCCCTCCTGAGCAGGAAGCCTAATGTTGGGCTCTATCCCAGGACTGGGAGACCATGACCTGAACCAAAGGCAGATACTCAACTGACTGAGCCACCCAAGCACCAAAAAAATCCCCAGATTTTTAAATATAGAGAAAAATAACTGGTAATTTCTAGAGAAGAGATGGAGAGAGGGATGGGTAAAATAGGTGAAGGAGATTAAGAGATACAAACTTACAATTATAAAATAAATAAGTCATGAAGATAGAATGTGTGCATTTATGGAGAATATGGGCAATAATATTGTAATAATGTCATATGGTGACAGATGGTGATCTCCCTTATTGTGGAGAACATTGAATAATATATAGAATTGTCAAATCACTATGTTGTTCACCTGAAGCTAATATTACATTTTGTGCTAACTATACTTCAAAAAACAAACTAATCAATGTAAGCTACCATATAATATGCAAAGTAACAAAAGTAATATAATCTATCAATTGATTCATGAAAAGCATTTCACAAACCTAACACCTATTCATGACAAAGTTCTTGGCAAACTAGAAATTGAGATGATGTTCAGAAAGTAGACCCATGCCGATATAGACAGAATCAGACCAATGCCAACATAACAACTGATCTTCGACAAAGTAGCAAAGAACCCACCGGAGGACCCAATGCAAAAAATAAATGTAGGTAGCAGCCTTACCTAAATTCTGTGATAAATTCATGCCTTTAGAGCTTGTGTACTAAAAGAAAAAAAAATGGAAATAAATATAGATTAATAAATTAGGCATCCTAGGGACCCCTGGGTGGCTCAGTCAGTTAAGCATCCACCTTTGGCTAAGGTCATGATCTTAGGGTCCTGAAGTCAAGCCCCAGGTTGGATTTCCCACTCAGGAAATCTGCTTCTTCCTTAGGCTTTCCCCCTGCTTCTTCTCTCCCTCTCTTTCTCTCTCTCCCTCTGTCTCTCAAATAAATACATAAAAATCTTTAGAAAAATAAAATAAAATGACGAAAAGAAAAAAAGAGAACCCCCAAAACTGATAATACCAGTTGCTTATGAGAATTTGAATTAATGGGAACTTCATTCTTCTCTTCATTGTCTTTGGAAATGCAAATGTTATATTCATTTTCAATAACAGTTGGAGTTTCTTACAAGCCTAAACAATTTTGCTCCTAGGCATTTACTCAAGTGATTTGAAAATTCATCCCGGGGATCCCTGGGTGGCGCAGCGGTTTGGCGCCTGCCTTTGGCCCAGGGCGCGATCCTGGAGACTCTGGATCGAATCCCACGTCGGGCTCCCTGCATGGAGCCTGCTTCTCCCTCTGCCTGTGTCTCTGCCTCTCTCTTTCTCTCTCTGTGACTATCATTAAAAAAAAAAAAAATTCATATCCACACAAAAACCTGCTTGTATAGCGGCATTTTTACCAAAATCAGGAAGGAATCAAGATGTCCTTCAAAAGATGTGAATGGTTACACAGACTGTGGTACGGGAAAGCAATACAATATTATTTAATGATAAAAAGAAATGAGATGACAAATCATTGAAAGCATGTTAATGAAAAAAAATAGATATATATTTGGGACACCCGAGTGGCTCAGCAGTTGAGCATCTGCCTTTGGCCCAGGGCGTGATCCTGGAGTCCTGGGATCGAGTCCCAAGTCAGGCTCCCTGCGAGGAGCCTGCTTCTCCCTCTGCCTGGGTCTCTGCCTCTCTGTCTCTCTCTCTCTTTCTTTATCTCTCATGAATAAATACATAAAATCTTAAAAAAATATATTTTGTAAAAAAGAAAAGAATATATTAATCAACTTTAGATGGATTTTCTAAGTGCAAGAAGCCAGTCTAAAAATTGTACCTTTTATATAATTGCAATTTTATGACAATCTATAAATAGCAGGACTATAATGACTGTAAGATATCAGTTGTTGCTGAGGGTTTGGGGCAGAATGGCAGTGACTCTATTCTGCATGATATCATGTGTGTGGATCCATGACACATGTTTGTCAAAACCCATTCAATTTTAGTACAAAGAGTGAGTCTTAATGTATTTAAATTTTAAAAATGTTTTAGGAGATTGGGGGTCCTTTGATGGAATATAGGATATATCAAAATAATCCAAGTGTATTACAAATGTATGAAAGAACCTTATTTTCTGAAAGTGGTGGCAGAAAAAAAGCATTATCCAAACTTTAAAAATGAGTTGAACCTGAAAACTAAAGTCAAAAGAAACTGAATAAGTATGTACTTTAGTTGATAAAGTTCTTTCTATGTGTGTATGAGTTAACAATTCTGTAACTTTACATATGCATCCCGACTTTGAAAACTTCAGTAAATGGGTGGCAGATGGTTATAGCCAGATTTTTTTTCTTACGCAATGACAGTTCACAATCAGGATGGGGGAAGGCTAGCATGATCCATGTGGTAATGGGTTAGAGTTAAATTTATTAACGTGGATTCATGTTTAGCTTAATATAGGTACAGATGGCCACATATAGGAATATTTATAGATACGTGTATATAAAAGGATTAGCAAGCATATTTGTATTTCCTTTTTTTTTTTATTTGAAATGGCCTAGAACTAATGGTGCTCGAGTGTCACCATCCAGACCCAGCACTCAGATTGTTTATAATGTCATTCTCCAGGTAGGACGAATAATGGCTTCTTAGAAAATGGATGATTCTAGGACTGGGACAGAAAATAGACAAGATGAGGCTGCAACATCCTTTAGCACCAGAAAATAAGAAAGTGCTAAAAACAAACAAAAACAACCAAAAAGAATCCCCCCACTTCAAAGAAAGTCCTCAATGATCAATGTATGTCAAAAGGTTAAAAGGTAAATACCTGAGCAACCTGCTTGGGCAACAGAATAAATGAGGTAATACTGGATTATAGCCTAAAGTTTAAAAAAAAATCACGAGTCCGTACTGATATAAAGGACTTATTGACTAAATTAATAAACAGTCTGAAGAAACAAGTCTGTTATGCAAAAGATTTCAAAATAATTTATGTAGACAGTCTAACCTTAAAGAGCAGAAACATCACTTCCACTCTCTAAAAGCTGAAGCTCACTGCCCCTGGGAATCATGAGAGAGTATCATATCTCATACAGCCAGCCTGGGGAAAAAAATGCAAAATTTGTAGTAGGATTTCTACTGGATGTGTATGACTTTAATACGAGAGAGCTTGGTTCTTGTCTCAGAATGAATCTCGTGGACAAAGGAGAGTGAGTAAAGTGATAGAAGTTTATTAAGCCAAGATATAGAGAAAGCTCTCAGGAGTGAGAGGGGTCCTGACGGGGTTGCTACTGAGGACTTGTAGGGTTGGTCTTTTATGGAAAGCCGACCAGGGAACCCAAATTGTTTTAACATATCTAATGCTATCACCATGGAGTAAGGACTAGTGATAACATCCTTAATGGCTTACTTATTTTTTTAGGGTCTGGTAATTTTCGTTGGTCACAAACAACTGTTATAGCAAGACCCCACCTCTGACACCTGGGACAGGATGGTCTGGTATATTTATCTCTGGTTTTCTTTCATCTCCACATTCTTGGGATTTTTGTGAGCCTGATTCCATTGCTCCCAACCTAGTCCTGCCTGGCCCTTACGCAACTTTTCACCATCGTACAGCCAAAACATTGCTAAGTAGAACCATCTAAACTCAGGGATCGTCTGTGTATACTTTCCTATTAATTGCTATTTCTGAATCATGTGTACATATTATTTATCCCCTAAAAGAAACTAAATCAAATAAAAAAGGAATAAGTTGACCAATGTAAAAAAATGCATACAATATAATAAAAATATACATATATATATTACATGTACATCATAATATACATAACATAATTTAGATTAGCACGGATGTACATTTCTCTGAGTTTTCAGAGGAAAACCTTGTCTGATCCTAAGTCTGATTTCCTAGAATGATATCCTGAAATGGGGATTTAACAGGAAGTTTGCAGGGAGAAAAGTTTAGAAGTTAGTAATGTAAAAGAAAGAGGAAGAGGCTAAGCAAGTGGTACATTCCAGGCTGTACTCCAGCTTCCAGCTTTCACTTCCCAGACCAGGGGAGCTCTAGAGTGTACATCATGGCTGAGTGTGTCCAAACACTTAGAGAAGAGAGTTGGATTTTTATTTGCCCCAATCAGTTTATTATTGGCTAGTCCTTGCCCTCTCACATCATCCCAGTGATGTAAATTCTTAGGCATTTCTGTGTGAAAAGCAAGCTAAATAACCTGGGGGAGTCATCCGAAGAGAATTGTTTGAGGTTCCTGTGAAGCAGACACATAGGGACTAGAGAAGGTGCGCAAGAGATATAAAAGGAATCAATGAAAATCTGGGAAGAGCACTGATATTACCCCTTACAATTCTGCGTAAGAAAATGTTTTCATGGAAATGCAGGTACAACCTGTATACCTACTTTCTAAAAGATGAGCTCTTGAATGAAGAGACAGACAGGGTAGCACCCGTCATAAAAATTTGTATAAAATTTTCTCAATATTTAGAAATAGTCAAAGCAGTTGATACTGCATATAATCAAATCAGTGAAGCACAGGAAAAACTCAAAGATTTACTTCTCAATTTAGAAATAAAACAAATAGAGAGAGAGAGATGATAGTCACATTGTAACATAGTCTCTGATTCCAATGAGCTTTGCTTAGCTCCAAAGACAAAAAAAAAGATTTTATCAAAAAAAAAAAAAATAGTCTTGAAGCACGTGGATGGCTGAATCAGTTAAGTGTCCAGCTCCATTTCAGCTCAGGTCATGATCTCAGGGTGGTATGATTGAGCTTCCATCGGGCTCCTTCTCAGTAGAGAATCTGCTTGAGATTCTCTCCCTCTCCCTCTGCCCATCCTCATCCTGGTTGCAAGCACTCTTATGCTCTCTCTTTCTTTCAAATCTTTATTTTACTTTTTTTAAAGATTTTGTTTATTCATGAGAGACACAGAGAAAGAGGCAGAGACATAGGCAGAGAGAGAAGCAGGCCCTCCTCAGGGGGAGCCTGATGCAGGACTCAATCCTGGACCCCAGGATCACACTCTGATCCAAAGGCAGACACTCAACCACAGAGCTTCCCAGGCAACCGTCGAATAATTGTATATATTAATATATATATAATATATATAAATATATATTATATATATTATTTATATTATTATATGATGAGGAGGACCTGAGGAGGTGCATATATATATATTGCTTATATGTGTGTATATATATATATATATATATATATATATAATCTGTATCTTTTGACAAAAAGTTCTAGGTGCTTATAATTCAAAAACACATAAAATTAAAAGGCAATGATAAATCAGAAGACTGCAACTTTTATAGTAGGAAAAGATAAAATCTGAATATGTATATACACTATTTTATACACTATTTTAATAAAAACAAGGCAAAATAACTTTCATAGAAAAATGAGCAACTGCTATAGTCTTTCTTTCCCTCTCTTCCTCTCTCTCTTTCTCTCTCTCTCTCTTTTGCATCTTTTCATCCTTCTTCATTTCTCAAGAATGGCTAGCACAGTAAACATTTAATAAGATTATAATTGTTAATTTTAAGTGAAGCAATGTGAAATGTGAAAGCCATGAGGCTGGCAGTAGTGACAGGAATTGTAGGGACAAAACTCATAACATTTTTCTAATGTATCACATCTTTGTATATTGTCAAATTTGGCTTTCTAAACCACGGATCTGTTCATGCTAGTATTTAAATACAGCATATCTTGACCAGTGAAATGATAAACTCTGGAGATCAAAAGACGCCTTCAAAAGGATTCTTCCAAACATGAATGAGAAAGATTAATATGATTAATTCAGAAAATCCTGATGGATATTAGATATGACATTCCATGTATACTTTATAATGCAGAGTCTATCATATGTAATTGCTTAATAAATATTGCCACAAGTATCATGATTAAATAGGTCTATATATTTCAACTGTGTCAGAAAAAAAGTTTGAAACTTTTAAATCTAACATGAAAGCAATTTTTCTTAGCACTAGCTAAATATGAGTGTTTCCACTGGAACACCATGTAATCTTTTTCCTCAAGAAAAACATTGAAATCCTTGGGTACCTAAGATATATCTGCCCACTAAATAGCATATATTTCAGTATTTTTACATCATGATAATAAAGATATAATTTATGGTATGCTTCAAAATACTTTTCCATTTAAGTGATTGTCATGTGAAATGCCATTGCATGAAATGGAAGAATCAAATATAGATTTAAAATCCTGATGTAACTTCACCACTTGAAATATAAGATAGTGAGGCAGCTTTGTATTTTTCTATTGCCAGACTTTGATATCTGCAGAACATATTGCCAGCTTCCTGCTCTAAGAAGCAAAAAATCTTGGAATTATCATTTGATCTCTCACCCTACTTTCCTGTCTATTTAAACCACAAATACTGCTGCTTTTTCATTTAGATTACTTCAGAGATTCACTCTTCTCTCTCATTCCTTTTTGCCAAATATGATCTGGAATTTTCCATTACTAGACATTTTCTGGATTAATATATTTTTAATATCTATTCTTTAGACATTCAGGTGGCAAATTTATATATATGACTTCATGAAATTCAAAAGCTGTCATTAATAACTTTAATTCATTTTATCCTTTTTTTCTTATTAATTGGCCTCTTTTTTATATAAACATATATTTCATGCATTCTTTCACAAAGCCCACATTCCTGAAATACACTCTTATCCTGCCACTGCCGTATTTTCAAATAACAGAGCATAACTGCTCTTCAGGTAAACAAAATGAAGTACACAATTACGAAAATATGCTATGTACAAATCTTCTGGTTAGAATTAAAGGTTGGTTGAATATAATAGACAACGCAAGTTGTAAAATAGAGGACAGAAACTGCACTATGTATATACATAATAACATAGTATGAAAATATTAAGAATTAAGCCTTAGATACAACATGAAATATTGCCAACCTGGCACAAAGGCAAAAATGCTAAAAAAAAAATGCTTTATGGTGGCTTCAAATCCAAAAGCATTTAAATGACTTAAATTCAAATTAAATTTAAACCCTAATAACTAAATGATAAAGTTTTACAAGCTATTTGCATACATTTGTAGATACGGTAATATTTCAGTATTCAAACATTTGTATTAGATGTGATTTGGAACATATGTGTCCCATTTTCTAATTGATAAACAGTATCTGAGGAAAATCTTGTAAAAGTAGTAAATGATATGTTATAATAAGGTGAAGATCTTATTAATGATCATATTTATAGGTGGCACTTGCCCTGTCACAATACTCCCTGAAGATTTATAATTTGATTTCTCTTCTTATTTGAATTAAACAATAGAAACAGTTAATAGAATCATAGTTACATGGTTCAAAAGTGTGTTTCCAGAAAATACAAGAATATATTACTGTATCACAAGGTTTTCAATCATCTGAGTCTTTATCTTAAAAATCAGCATGCAGTGGGTAATCCTTAACAAATGCATACTTTTGTGCAAATACCACGCCAATCAATATACAAAACACTTCTGGGCCATGCCTGGGTGGCTCAGTGGTTGAACTCCACCTTCAGCTCAAGTCACGATCCTAGGGTCCTGGGATCGAGTCCCACATTAGACTCCCAGTAGGGAGCCTTCTTCTCCCTCTGCCTATGTCTCTACCACTCTCTGTGTATCTCCCATGAATAAATAAATAAAATCTTTAAAAAAAAATAATATAGAACACTTCCACTTACCCAGAAAATTCCATTATCTCTTTTTGTAATCCAGCCCTTAAAATTATCTAATGCCTAACCCAGCTAGCAATTGATATGATTTGTTTCGATACAGCTTAGTTTAGTTTGTTATGGGATTTCTCAGAAATAGACTCATACAATATGTTTTATGTGGTTTTATTTATTCAGAAATAATATTTATAGGATTCATTTGTCTGGGTGAGTGTACCATGTTTGATCCATTTTATTTTTTATATAAATTTACTGCAACTTATTTATTCCTTCACCTGTTAGTAGGTATTTGGGTTGTTTCCAGTTTAGTACTATTAGGAACATTCAAGTAAAAGTATTTTGTTGTTATTGTTTTGTTTTATTTCTCTTTTGTAAATACCTAGGGGTAGAATTTCCCATTTATATAGTAAGTGCATGTTAACTGTATTAAAAAAAAATAATTCCATACTATTTCTCAAAGTGGCTGAAACATTTAACTCCCACCAGCAATACACAGAAGTGCTTCATGCCTTTGTCAATAGTACTGTGAGTTTCATATGTGGAGATAGGTAGATAGATGATAGATAGATAGATAGATAATAGACAAATAGATAGATAGATAGATAATAGATGATAGAAATAAAGAGACTGTTTTTAATATATTGAAGGCAATCATAAAAACATGTAGATATACAAATAAAAATCTGAAATTAGGAAATATAGAACATAGTTTTCCTTAGTTGATTAGTTATGCATACTGTTTGCAATCAATGATTAATAATTGTCTTTTTGGTAGTTATATCTAAATTCTAAAAAGCAAATGTCTATTTAATTCCATATACACTGTTGTCTGAGGGCTAATGATGATCATCATTTAATAGTATCTGAAGTCGAGTTTAAATGATCTCACTTGTAGTCCTTGACTTCTATTTTGAGGCATAGCAATATACATGGACATCTGTAAAGGATAAGAAGAATGAAATAAAATATATTTCTTCAAGTTGTAAGATCCCATTATTTTTATTTTTAAAATATTTTAAAGCTTGAATATTTGCAATTTCTTGTTCCCAAGATTTTTTAAGTTTTTATTTAAATTCCAGTTATTTGGGGCACCTGGGTGGCTCCGTTGGTTAAGCTTCCAACTCTTGGTTTCGGCCCAGGTCATAATCTTGGGGTCCTGAGATCAAACCCCATGATGGGCTCTGTGCTCAGTGAGGAGTCTGCTTGAGATTCTCTGTCTCTCTCTCTCCCCCTCCACTCCTCCCCCTTGTGCTCATAAGTAAATAAATCTTTAAAAAATAAATAAATTCTAGTTAGTTAACATACAGTGTTATATTCGTTTCAGTTGTACAATTAGTGATTCAACACTTACATACAGATATCATTTTGATTATATTGTAATACAGTACAAATTTATTTAATTAAAAAATTTCAAAACAGAAACCACACTTATGCTAATGAAGTAAATTATAAGAACAGTTTGGATCCCTGAGTGGCTCAGAGGTTTAGTGCCTGCCTTTGGCAAGGGCATGATCCTGGACACCCGGGATCGAGTCCCACATCAGGCTCCCTGCATGGGGCCTGCTTCTTCCTCTGCCTGTGCCTCTGCCACTCTGTCTCTCTGTGTCTCTCATGAATAAATAAATAAAATCTTTTTTTAAAAAAGAACTGTTTGAATTAAGCCATATTCAAAATAAAGACCTCTTAATTTTAGGACTCCCTCTAGATCCTTCCTTACATTGTTTTCTGCATATTACCATTTGCTAAAAAATAAAATTCATGCTTTACTTTTGAACTTAAAAAACGTTGGATTACTTTGGTTTTTGTACAAAAGAGTATTACAATTGTAAATTTGACTTTTTTGTACAATTACCCCTATCTAATAAATCTTCCACTCCTTGTCTAAGAGATTAATTTCTTCCTAACAACTTCCAAACTCCACTAAAAGCAACTCTATTGATTGTCATTCAGTAATATGTGTATCACATGGATATCGGTGAAAGAGTCTCATTTGCATTTTTTCCTGCTTAGCTGTATGTTAGGAAACAGGCCTTTTTTTATTATTTGAAAACGCATAAATATTTATTTTTAAAAAGTAACTTGATTAATTTCAATCTAGTTTATATTAATTTCATTGATTCTATATAATTACATATGCTCCTAGGTAATTACATGACCTTAGATTGGTCATAATTTCAAATATTGGTATTTTTAATAATTCCACTGTTTTAGAGAAGATTCTAAAGTTGAGTGTTTGGCATTTGTATATTATGAGTGAGAAGGAAATCAAATTGCAACTGAATTTGAAACATTTATCATAGTCATTTAAGATGGTCTCTTCAAGCATGGATAGTATTATATCACTTGATATAAAGTGTTAATACCAATAGACAAATGTTTCTTTGGTTTAATTTGAAAGTTAAGCCTCCTTAGTTATACCTAAATCACTAAATTATACCTTAAAATGAAATAATTCTATATGTAAATAAAGGTTAAATAAGTACAGTTGTTTTCATTTGAAACATATTTAAATATTGTTACATGGAACTCTGGGATGGTTCAGTGGTTGAGCGCTTGCCTTTGGCTCAGGTCTTGATCCCAAGTCCTGCACAGGGCTCCCAGGAGGGATCCTGCTTCTCCCTCCGTCTATGTCTCTGCCTCTCTATGTCTTTTATGAATAAATGAGTAAATAAATATTTTAAAATTAATAAATAAATGTTATTACATCATGCTATTATATTTGTTAACTTGCAGCCATCTATTTCAATTAAACAATGGTTTAATGTATCATATGTAGTATCATGAGATCAAAAAAGTTTCAAACCAATGGACTTAAGATCAATAGATTTCATCTTTTTATTGAAGAAATGAAACTGAAACACTGATATTTTAATTGATTTATTCAGTCATCCAGTAACTTAGTTGGAAGCTTGAGTCTGATTTCAATGACGGCATGTGAATATACAAACTGCAAAGCATTTAGTAACTACGTTATTTTCCCCCCAATAATCTTATTATAAAAGCATTTTAGGGATGCCTGGCTGGCTTAGTGGATGAGCATCTGCCTTTGGCTCAGGTTGTGATCCCTGGATCCTGGGATCAAGTCCAGCATGGGGCTCCCTGCTACTCCCTCTGCCTATGTCTCTGCCTTTCTCTGTGTGTCTCTCATGAATAAAAAAAAAAATTTAAAAAGAGCATTTCATATTCTACTTTTACCAACTTTGTTTTGGGAAATAATTTCACATATACTGCTTAATTTATATAACAAGCACCATTATAGTCACTGTAACAAAACTAAAAAATATTTAGTTTTTTAGTTTAGTCACATTAACTAAAAAAAATTAACATCACACATATCTTATAAGCAAACATTAGCCATTAGTTTTTTTTTTAATTTTTGTTTTGTAAAATTAATTCAGAAGAGAAGAAATGGGATGATTGGATAAGTATTTTCTTTTATTTTTGATTAATGACTTCACTTTAAAAATATCAACTACACATACCTTAATACATAGCCATCTTAGTAGTGACTATAACCAATGGGAATATCAAAGAATTGTTGGATAGAATTATATCTATAGTTTACATTTTTCAAAAAGTCAAAACATTTTTGTGCAATTAGTCATAAGATATTTACATTTCATTTATTTGGTTTTAAGATGATTGAATACGGCAGATGGATAGTTTGTTGAACTGATATTTTTCATCATATAGACATGGCTTGTGAAGTCGAGAATGGATTTGATTTTCACCATCTGCACGAAGATTTTTTTCTTGCATATTTAGCACAATGTGACATCTAATTTGGTTACTAGAGTTACTCTTCATATTTCTAAATTCAAAGAATTATGATTTATTTGAAATATTCTATATCCTATAGCACTATTGACTCTTTGCAAAGTGCCCTTAGTATGAAAGATTAAAATTGTTTTCCACTTTATAAGGTAATTATTTTGTTTTACATTTGTTCAAAAATAGTAAGATAAAATAAAATGGGAAAAGACACGACTAAACAAAAAGTGAACACCAAATTATTTATCTGTATATTAAAAGATAATGATATTGGACAAAATGGAAAAAAAATCCTTGTTACACATCTCAATGCTGTATTCACAGAAAAATTAATTAGAAAGCTAAATTTAATTTTGAAGTCTGGGTTTCTAATTCTAATTAGGCCTTGAAGGAAAAACACTTATCTATGGTCATAAGAGTTAATATTGAAGTTTTTATTATATAATTGACAGCCTAAAACAACAATATTGAAAAAAAATAATAGATCCAGCATTATAAATAATTTAAACCAAAATAATTTCTCAACTTTGTAAATATTTATATATATATTTTTAAGTGAAAAAGAATTATATGAAATATGTGTGAAATTTCATTTTTACTTAGGCTGTGTATTTGTGTCACCAACTAGATTCTAGTAGAGTAAAATATTTCACTGGTTTATCTAGAATATAACTATTTATTTATTTATTTATTTATTTATTTATTTATTTATTTATTTATAAGATTTTATTTATTTATTCATGACAGACAGAGAGAGAGGTGGAAACATAGGCAGAGGGAGAGTAGGCTCCACACAAGGAGCCCAAAGCAGGACTCGATCCCAGGACTCTGGAATCATGCCCCCAGCTGAAGGCAGAAGCTCAACTGCTGAGCCACCCAGCCATCCTCTGAATATGGATTGCTATCATGCTGTACAATTAATGGTGGAAACAAATATTCCCATGGTAGACCAAAATGAAATATTTATTTTCTTATTTTGTGAGAATGCTTGAAGATATTTAGTAAACTAGAGGTACAGAATATGTTACATGTTATATTATACTTTATTTCCTAATCAAAATATGGCATAATGAGTTCTAAAAAGTCCTTATTCTATAGTAAATAAATGCTTGCTTGGACTTAGACTCAAACAAAATGAGCTATATAACTGTGTTGAATTCCTTAATATTCATATTACCCTGTGAAGGTTATGAAAAGTCTAGGCTTGATTCCCTATATCTAAAAATTCTAAATAATGACAGAACCAATATGGAATTGTTTTGAGCAATAAAATCACTAAACATGGAAAATAGCTAAATACTTAGAACATAAAGCTGGATCAAAGGAATTAGATATTTTCTTTATGTAGTTTCTGTTATGATCACAGCTTATACCTACATAATAATCAAAATACGTATGCAACAATCTTTAGTTTTATTTGAATTTTATATTCAAGTTTTAATATTTTGTAGATATTACATTTATATTTTAATCATGTTAAAGGGACCATTTTTAATTTTCAAAGAGAGATAGTTCATCTTTTGTTCTCAGCTGAATTGTGTCCCTCCAAAATTCATGTTGGAGTCCTAACCTCCAGTAACTCAGGACGTGACTACATTTGAAGAAAGGACCTTTAAAGGGGAACTAAGGTTAAACGAGGTCATCAAAGGGGGCCTAATCCAATATGACTGGTATCCTTATAGAACATAGACACCTACATAGGAAGGACCCTGTGACGACAGAGAAGATAGCCATCTGCAAAGCAAACAGAGAGGTTCAGAAGAAACCAACCCTAATAAACACTGATCTCAGACTTCTAGCCTCTAGAATTGTGAGAAAATAAATGTCTGTTGTTAATTTTTTTTTAAGATTTTATTTATTTATTGGAGAAAGAGCATGCAAGAGAGTACAAACAGGGGGGAGGGGCAAAAGGAGAGGGAGAAACAGACTCCCCAGGGCTCCATTCCAGGACCCTGGGACCATGACCTGAGCGGAAGGCAGATGCTTCAGGAATTTAGCTGCCCAGGTGCCCCAGTGTCTGTTGTTTAAACCATCTCATCTATGATATTTGTTACAGCATGTCTAGCTAATTAACACAACTTCTTAAGTTATGGTCATGCTTTCTTTTTTCTGTTTTCTGTTACGTATCAGTCTTCTCTAATGACAATAGTATTTTGCTATTTAATGGAAGTTTTATTTTTCTACATTCTATTTTTTTTTCTAATTTTATTTCCTATTAGAGACAGTATAACAAGAGATAAATACATGGTGCAGAAGGACTTAGAATGTTGGGAGAAATGCACTGTTTTTATAATTTAGTTACTGAAAACTATTAGCTTCGTCAATTCGGAAAAGCCTTTTAACTTTTATAGTTTTCTCAATTTAGTGCCTCCGTCCACTTTAAGGCAAGGATCATGTTTTATTTGTACTCCTAGGGCCTACTAAACAGTAACTAAATATATGTAATTATATGTAGTTATATATATATATATATATACACATACACATATATATGTGATATCTATAAGTATATAATAATTCACTTACAATAGATTTTTAAGAGTTTTTTTCATATACTGTGGTATTTTTAATTTGAAATCATTTAAATTTATATTTAGAATCCTGAAGATGATATTTAAATTTTAAATTGCTTATATTAAAATACCCAATATTTATTAGAGTAATATTGATTCATTATGTCATATAAAATTTCAGTTTTCCTAATCCTTAACTAAATAATCTGGATTTTTATTTTTTATCATCCAATGTTTTTTCTACTTACTTGGTAATGTTAAAAATATGGAGCATTTTAGGAGTCCATGTGTACCCTCATCCAGGAAAGTAATAAGATAACATTTGTATCAAAATACTCTAAAAGATTTTGTTAGAATATTTTTAAATTATACTTATGTGATTCTCAAATTGGGGGAATTATGTTAGTGGGGAAAGAGATGTATTAGGTTTAAAGTAAACTGTATCATTTTTTTGCTCATTTAGTGATTCCTTTACATGGTTTAAATTAACATCAGTCTTTCTCTATTTGATTTAATCTCCATGAGAGAATTATCTTTATCTTGTTTGTTATTTTTCTTAGAATTTTAAACATCTAGCACTTAAATGGACCTTATTTGTAGAATGGAAACAAATCATACTATTGAGAAAAAGTATCCACATACCAGTCAAATTTTCACCTCATATTGGTAAGATATTACATTTCCTTTGATTCTGCTTGATATTAGGCACATTTTATTTAGAATGGCCAACCACATTCATAAAGAAACAATGTATATGTTAATGACATTGAAAGGATTTCTGGATTTGATTGAGTTCTGATGATTTCCTAAATGTGTCTACAAAAAAGGGACTAGAAAAAAAATACTATTTAATCGAATTCAAATAACACACATCAATAAGATTTTAATGAAACTCATCAGTAATTTGTAAGATTAGTATAAGGATGACTTATTATTTGTTTCTAATGTCATATTTATACACATTTAAGATACCTTTTAATACTGAAGAACACAGTTCAATTCATAAGTGGGCAATAACACATGATTAAGGGAAAGAAACCTTCGGTTTCTTGTTTTCCAGTATTTATATTTTTCAATTAAAGCAGATGGTTGGAGGAAAGCCATGTTACCTCCAACTTCTAGTGATGCATTCACTGGCAAAAGTTCAAATGACCTGGTATGCATCTCCAAGTATCGTTCTCACTGGCAGCCAAGTTTTTTCCACTTGAGCCTTTCCTCCTTGGATCCTGGCCAACATCGCTCAAGACTTCATGAGGATGAGGAAGCAGTATTGATTTTCCTCTAAACTAATCTTATATGAGGCGGCCACTCCTTCCCTCACTATGAATGGAGGAGCGCTGGAGGAAACCAGCTGCACCACTTGCGAAGTAGAATTGCTTCTTTGGTCTCGACCTGAGCTGAATTCCAAATACTGAAAATAAAAGGAGAAAAATGGCAACGTAGATAGGCCAGCCTTTCAAGGCAGATACGCATTCAGTTCTCTAAAAGAATGTTCCTGAGAAACAGGGAATTTGCTTGTTAGAACAAGTGAAGGAGATTCTTATTATAAGATGTGGTACAGTTGTCAGCCAAAATAATGATTCCTTATACCAGAGCATTTTGGATTATTAGGGCTGTAAAGCTACTTTTTGGGTTAATGTTACATAATGTGTAGTATTATGTATGCATAATACATAATATATAAGATATACAATATGTGCATAAACATGCATGCTCCATAAATATACATGGAGATTTTTCCATCTCTGTGTTTTATTTATCTAAAACTTAAATCAACCCTGCTATAAAAATACCCTAGTTCTTTAATGTAAATAAATAAATGTTAATTTAATCTATTAATTTCTATGTTGATGCTAGCATTTAATAGAGGCAGTACCATCTGTTAGGTTAGTATGAAAAATATTATAAAAGTTAACCCTATAAAATCCACTGACATATACAAATCTATAATACCATTATCTTCTGTTATTTATGGTTTTAATTTTCTTAAGAAAAAGGCTAGGATATAAGGAAATCTAATTCTGAAATCAAATCCAGCAGAATTTAAATCCTGGTCCTATTTAGTCCACTTTAGAAGGTTACTTCGTCTTTATTGCCCTTGTGTTTTCTTTCCCCCAAATAATTACTTCCTTGACTACTTTCTTTTTTTTTACTTCTTCTGAGCTGTACGTAAGTAAAAGAAAGTATTTTCTATCTTTAAGACATCTATGACCACTCACAACTGTTATGTCGCAAAAAAATGTAAAGGTTTTTAAATTTCATATTACAAAGAAAAAATAACTTATTTAGAATTAACTGATTAAAAATCCCATATGCTGGAAGCATCTGGAGGCACAGTCAGTTATGAGATCAACTCTTGGTTTTGGCTCAGGTGGTGATCGCAGGGTCAGAAGATGGAGCCCTGCCTCAGACTCCATGCTCAGTACAGAGTCTGCTTAAGACTCTCTCTTCCTTTCCCTCTGCCCCTCCCTCTGCTCTCTCTTTGTCTTCTCTCTCTTGCTCACTGTCAAATAAATAAATAAATCTTTAAAAAAAATCCCATACACTGAACAAACTGGTTACCAGAAGGGAGGTGGGGGATGGAGATTAAGGAGTGCCCTGGAGATAGACACTGGGTGATGTATGAAAGTGTTGAATCATTCTATTGTACATCTGAAAATATTATTTAAAAATTTAAGTAAACATTTTTAAAAAGTAAGTAAGTTGGAAGAGAGAAAAATCCCCTATACTTACGCAGAAGGAATAGCCAAAAAAATGTAATCTGTAAATTAGATATTCAATTATGTTCCCTAGTTACTGTGTATATGACATATAAAGGATTTTAAAATCCTGTGTATATTATGGCTCTCACAACAGTTTATTTTCCTTTTGAGTTTAGTCATATGCTATGCAAGTGGTGACTAATTTAAGGTATTTTGAATAAGAACATGGGCTCCAGTGCTTCCTGAAAATCTCTTCCTCTGATAGCGAAGCAGCACTGCCCCTGCCTTTGCTTTGTCTTAACCTCTATCCTTAGAGTAACTTCACCATTTCTGAGTTTAAAAAAGTAGTGTGGGTGGAGGGGATTATCTCAAGGAGGACTCTGGTAAAATATAGACATTACATTTGGACATTAACTAAGTCCCAATAGTTTTCTTTTATTTTTATGTTGTCATGGATTAGCTTTATCACCTAGCCAGGTACCTTGCCGACATAAATGCTGAACCTGTGAACCTGAGATGTACATTTATTCACTCAAGGGTCTAGGGTAGCCCTGGCAAGCAAGGTGAATCTCAAGGAACACAGGTGTGTCTCAAGGAGCACAGGGCCCATTAGAAGATGACAGAAGAGAACATTGAGATAGTGATACATTTTGAAAAGAAACACTATTTTTGTCACTAGCTTGCCTATGGTGGTGTCTGCATACATGAAACAGATATATTTTCAGTATCTAAAGCAAATACACTTTTGCAAAGTTTTCAAGTATGCTAGACTTATTTAGATAAATATTATATGACATTACCTACTTTCAATCATTTCTGGAACATGGAAGGCAATAGATTTGGGGATATCATATGAAAAATATAGATAAATTAACTAGAAGATGAATATAGAGAGTAATAAATGCATAAACTACTTGATAGATTACTTTGGCCATTAAAAGATTGGTGAACATAAAGATGGAGATATGTTTGCTACCATATTAACTAAAACATTGTTTTTCTACTAAAATATTTGACCCTACTTTAACTACTATTTTCCCATGACTTAATCTTATGATCAGATATAGAATATTGTGTTTTTAATTAACTTTGCTTTTTAAAAAGCTTTATTTAAATTCAGTTAGCATACATTGTAATATCAGTTTCAAGTGTACAATATAGTGATTCAACACTTCCATACAATACCTGTTGCTCATCACAAAAAGTTCCCTCCTTAATCCCCCTCACCTATCTAACCCATGCCCCTACACAAAATTCAATATACTTTTTAAAGATTTTATTTATTTATTCATGAGAGACAGAGAAAGAGAGAGAGAGAGAGAGAGAGAGAGAGAGAGAGGCAGAGGGAGAAGCAGGCTCCATGCAGGGAACCCAATGCAGGACTCGATCCCAGGACTCCAGGGTCACACCCTGGGCTGAAGGCGGTGCTAAACCGCTGAGCCACCAAGGGATCCCCAAAATTCAATATTTTTAAACATGTAAGATAGGGCAGATAATTCAAAAAACAAACTGAGAAATAGAATAATTATGAATGCTCAGTGCATGGTCATTAAATGGTCAGATAGTTTGAATAAACTAAGGAAGAAATGCTTTCTGAGGGTTAATTTGTATTTCAAGTTGTATGATAGGAACAAATACACTTTCATAAAGAATGGTCTGTTGGGTTCTGAAAAAAAGAAACTTTAGTTAATTTGTCCAATTAGTTTGAAGTAAAGTTTGTATTCACCTTCCCATTATTGTTAAATGGACAAAAATTGTATATTTTCTAAAATCTGCCATTGATATTTTTCTCCCAATCTTATCCCTCCCTCTCACTTTTTTAAAACAGGAACGGCTTCAGAAAATAAATAATTAGCATAACAGAAGCAAACCTAACATGTCATATTATTTAATGTTGATTTTGCTTATAATTAACTTTGACTAACTCCCTTTTCATATGGAGATTATGGGAAAAACCATAATCATTTGGAATTAGAGATATGTTCAATGTGTTTACTACTTACAAAAATATATGAGATTTGAAATTTGTATAAATGCTATTACCATCCTAATAGTTCATTTTCCTTTTAATATTGTTTGGAAAAGGTCACTTACAAAGCTGTATCCTCCTGTTAAGGCTGCATTTATACACACATGTCCCTAATTCAATCTTCAGACAGAGGCCAAAAAAATCTTTTAAAACAGAAAAATACTTATACTACTCCTTTTAAAACCATTCAGTAGCTTCCAATGCAATTACAGTAAGATCTAAAATCCTTACATGATACAACGGTATTTAATTTGTGTCTTCCAGGTGTACTTTTCCTTTTTGATTGGATCATCACATCCATTTTGTTTTGTTTTGTTTTATAAAATTTTCCAGGAAATCCCCAAACTCCAGCTCTCATTTTAAATCCTAGGGGACCCACCCTTGTGGTCACAGCACGAACCTGTTGCCTTATTTAGGACAACCAGGATCTTTACAAGGATTCTTATTTTTCATGTTGGATTGAGGATATAAAGTCCCTTTTACTTCTATAACAGAAGTGCTAACACTTGCTCCTGCCTTAGCAGCAAAGCTTGTCTAGTAGAATGCAGAGAGAAACAGAGGACTCCAGGTGGCTTTTCATTTCTGGGTTCTGGTCCCTTGGGTGCACCAAATAGTCTTGGTTTCTATCTTTATACAGCTTTGCTTCCTCAGCTACTACTTTGGTGTCATAGGCTGTTGTTTATTTTCGATTTTTTCCTACTTTTACCTACATATTTTCATTTATCACTGTTTTATCATGCATCAAAAGATGAAACAACATACCTGAATTGTTGAAATATTACTTAGTGTTAAAAGTAGAGGAACATTCCACTCCTGGTTGCATCAGTTTATAAGTAATTCATTTGGGGGAATCTATTTGCTCATTGACTTCATTTCTTTTTTTTTTTTTTAATTTTTATTTATTTATGATAGTCACAGAGACAGAGAGAGAGAGAGAGAGAGAGAGAGAGGCAGAGACACAGGCAGAGGGAGAAGCAGGCTCCATGCACCGGGAGCCCGACGTGGGATTCGATCCGGGGTCTCCAGGATCGCGCCCTGGGCCAAAGGCAGGCGCCAAACCGCTGCGCCACCCAGGGATCCCGACTTCATTTCTTCATATGAAAAAAATATATATAATGACAATTATTTTTATATTATATATCTCAATCTTTTGAATGGCTTCCTCTTGTAAGATTTAGGTTAAGAGCCCTGAGCAATTCAATAGTTATTCTGCCTTGTCCTATCCTCTTCCTGCATATTTGTCTATTTTTACACCTCTCCAACCCTGTCACTGTCCTTAGAAAGGCCACAGGTATTTCCTCGTATCAGAGTACTTAAAATGACCAATAAAGCTCAAGGATTGGATTTGAACACAAGTTTTATTCTAAATCTCATACATTTATACACTAAATTAAACATTTTCATTGATCGCTCTCAATAAAGGTGTAAATAACTGAATTCTGGACGAAGCAAGATACTAGAATATGGTTGGACCTCAATTTGTAGACATTGTTAAACTAGGCATTAATTTTATAATATTTGATGGGTCAAATGAACTGCAACTATATTATCAGAGCACAATGTGAACAATTTAACTAAAGTCATGGCCTTATTCAAAATGCACAATAGCAAGTCTAAACTAGTTCAAAGAACTTGAGTTTTGGTGAATGATCCATTGGAAAAAAAAAAAAAAAGGAAGATTGCAATGGTTTAAATCTACTAGCCAAAAAACTTTATTTGTTTTAACTTTTTTGAATTAAGTGCTAAATATTGAGTGATTCCCTGGCTCAGTAATTAAATCAATTAGGTTATGTTTGGTGGTAAGTAACATAAAATTTACCCTCAGAGTATTTGCTACTTATTTATCAAGAAATCAGTAAGGTTGATTCAGCAACTTAATATCATAAAGATTTCAATTCCTTCACTCCTTCCAATCTTCCAGCTTTGAGGAGGGTGTTAATAGTACCCTTCAAGGTGAAAAAAGAAGCTGCTATATTTTCAAACATGAGATTGTCACACTAGCATTTTCAAAATAAGAAAACAACAAAAAGAAAGTGGAAAACAGGAGCTCCAGAGACACAAAGACTCTGTCCTGTTCTCAATTTTGCATTTCATCAGAAATGAAATATTTCCCTGTAAGTCGAGTTAATAGCTCTAAAATCTCTAGTTTCTTGGTTCAAGCATTAAACCATTAAATATTTGGAGATCGTTAAAAGTACTGATACTGCCTTCACCCCTAACCAATTAGTCCAATGTTCCAGGGCATCAGCATTTCATACGAGTTCTTCAGTGAATATAAAGTGCACCTGGGTTTGAGATTCACCATTTAAATCTAACTGCAATTTATCTCCTTCACCATGGTACTTTTTATCTGAATAAAATGAGAGTTCTGTAAGCAAGGAAGAAACAGGAATAATGAATTTAAATATGAATGCCATACAAAACCTTAATATAAAATGGATCTACATCTCACCTGATTCAACTATCCCCAAAGGAAACTCAAACTCTAAGAGAACTTTACACCAGAAAACATCTCTGAACCTTTGAAAAACATCTTCAGAAATGAAGCCTAAAACAGGCTACACTTAACTTCATGAGGGCCTAAGTTAGCATCACGATTATGGCTTATAATTACCATGAATTACAAAGCGTGTGTATTTATGGTTACTGTGGGTATGTGTTTCATGATCCTAAGGGAAGAAAAGCCATATCTAGTAGAGATGATATTTTTTTCATGACTTCATCCTCAAGGTTCACAACTTAAAGCAAAATGAGATGCCATTATATTTTTTAACATTGTTAAGTGTAACATTTTGTTCAAAGTCTTAATTTCTGATTCAATGTCTAGTTTTCTGTACAAGCCATTTTTAAGTGAATGTTGATTTAAGTGTAAACAAAAATATGGCTACATAATTATAGTAATTCAAAGTCTATACAATATGGGGCATAATATATTTGAAATTTACCTATTCATTACTCTTTAAAGATATTTGTACTTTGACATACATTTTTGTGTGATTTGGTGACAATAGCAGCAAAACTTGGTTTAATTTTTGAAGATGTTGTATGCTGTCCACAAATTAGAAAACCAGTACCAAATATCAAATGATGTGTGATGACCTATGACTGCGGTAAAATAGAGGTTAATTGAGAAATCGGGAGAAAGTAAACCAAGTAGAGGGCTCAGGAAAGGTAAAACAAAACAAAATAAAACAAAACCCTGAAACTGTCTGTGGCCATTCAGCACTTAAACAAATGAAGAAATTAATAAAATCTATGGTGTGCAGATATATTCCAATTAGTTGATAATAATCCTTGAAGGAAGTCATTGACAATATATTGGAATGAATAGCAAATTAAAGGATGAAAAAGAAAAGTCATTAACAATCCTATACTATTATGTCAAAATTTAAAAATTCAGAAAGTTCTAAATAAATTCCCACTGGGGAAAAAAAGAAACCTCAGAAGTGTCACAGAAATATAATCTTAAATTACAAAAGACTTTAAAAAAATGTATACATATACATTTTAAAAAGTACACACATACTTTACATATCAGTCACAGGTGCAATGTTATTTTTAATGGAGTAAAAATATTCTTATTAGAATTTGTCAGGTGTTCTGTGCTGACAAACATGTTCAAGGGACATATCTTAGAGCAGATCCTCTGTTAAATATTTTAGGCACATTTCATTTTAATCAGTTCTTCAGTCAAGCATCTCTGGGAAATATTCACCTCAAAAATTAATGAAATCTTATACAGAAAACAATAGCTTTCAAATAATCCTTCACTTGTTTTTTTAAACAAGTAATGATAAGCCATTAAGATATTAAAATCTCGGGGCTCCTGGAGGGCTCTCTTGATAGAGCATGCAACTCTCAATCTTGGGTTGTAAATTCCAGCCCCATGTTGGGTGTTGAGATTATTTAAAAACAAAATCTTAAAAAAAAAGGTATTAAAAGTTTGATATATCTATGCTTTTTTAATAAAGACTGTGACTGATTGATATGCTTTCTCTGTTTGCAAAATATGTGTGAGGTTGCTCAGCAGATACTCATGAATAAACACTTATATGACATGTTTTGTTTCTTTACTTAAAATATTTTAATCCTGTCATTTCAAACAAACACTAAGTTAGACAGACGAATCTACCTCTTAAGGATTAAAAACTTTTCAATTACCTAAAATATAGGACATTAAGTAATAGACTATGAAAGAACTTATTGTCTCCTTAAAAGGGAGATTTTAAAAAGTGAATTTAAACTAATGATCACATCAGTAAAAAAATGAAAAATATCTTTAATAGTATGTTTTACATTGTAGTCTAAGAGTTCAGAAACCAGAATGGCAGTACAAAAGATGAAAAGTTAGATAATTTATTATGAGAATATAGGCAAATATCACTCAGAAATGGTAACGATATTTTTACTGTGAACTCAGCCATCTTGCTGATAATTTCACATTTCTTATTAGGCATAAATATATCCAAATTTGAAAGAAATGTTAATAAATAGAAAATTAGTAACAAAAGTTTATGTGTATCTCAAAAATCTTTTCACAAAAGTGAAAGAAGACACAATAATACTGTAGTTGAAACAGAAAGTTCTATTTTTTTTTTTTCTAAGTGCCTTAAACAATTTGGGAAGAAATTTGTCTTTTTACATTAGTTCAGAGTAGTCAATTGTTCATTGTTGGATCTGAGTTCAGACAATAACTGGTTTCTCCTATTTAGTGATATTTTTATACATTTTGGTTCTTCCTGTGTTTTCTTATGTGATTCACTGCAAAGTTAGGAAAGACAATGTTATTTGTGCTTAGGCTAACACTACTTTAAACTAGAAGTCCGGGATCCCTGGGTGGCGGAGCGGTTTGGCGCCTGCCTTTAGCCCAGGGCGCGATCCTGGAGACCCAGGATCGAATCCCACGTCGGGCTCCCAGTGCATGGAGCCTGCTTCTCCCTCTGCCTGTGTCTCTGCCTCTCTCTCTCTCTCTGTGACTATCATAAATAAATAAAAATTAAAAAAAAAAAAAACTAGAAGTCCTATTAGAGGAACAGCCAGAGGGGAAATAAAATTTGAGTAGTGTCTCAACATGATCACTCTGTCATAAACAGAATAAATAATAGATTTTTAAAGGTTAAGTTAAAGATATAAAGCTAATGGAAGGAAAAAATATCTAACAATAAGGAGAGTCAAAACTAATAAAAAGATATCAATACACCTCATGATGTATTCATGATATAAGAGAGAAACAAGTTTGTATAATAAAATATCAAAAACATGAAAAGGTGCTTTGATAAATATTTACTATAAAATGATTAAAATCATTAATGTTCAAGAAATAAAACTTTGTAGGAGCTTTAGCAAACACTTATAACCAAACAAAATGACAAAGTATTTGAATGAATAGTTATTATATATTTGGAAAGAGGTTTATCTACAAGAGTACTAAATGCACTTTATATATTTTTTAAAGATTTTATTTATCCATTCATGGGAAACCCAGTGAGGGGCAGAGAGAGAGGCAGAGACGTAGGCAGAGGGAGAAGCAGGTTCCTTGAGGGGAGCCCGATGTGGGACTTGATCCCAGGACCCTGGTATCACAGCCTGAGCCAAAACCCGACGCTCAACCACTGAGCCACCCAGGAGCCTCCCTAGGTCTTTTGTATGTCTATGTACATTTTGAAAATTGTTTATTAATACAAACAAATAAAAAGCTTACTGGAATTGTGACTGTGATTGTATTAAATCTATCATTCACATGGAGATAAATTGATTTCTTAAAAATATTGGATCTTCCAAATTATGAATATAGAATAATATATCATTGCTTTAGCTTTTCTTCAATTTCTCAAATCTGTGTTGTTTTGTTTTCGTTATACAGTTCTTTCTTATTTCTTGCTAAGTGTCTGGTTAACTTACATGAATTTTGACACTCTTGTATACAGAATGTTTTAAATCTCATTTTTGTATTGTTTGCTGCACTAGCTTTAAAATGAAATTAACTTTTGTATATTAGCCTTGTATTCTGCAAATGTGCTAAATGTAGTTACTATTTGTAGTTTTTTTGAACATTCCTCAGAATGTGAAATAGTAAGAGTGGTTGTCCTTAGGGGCGAGTGTTCAATATTTTGCCATTCTTTGTGATATTAGCTGTAGATTTTATCGTACCTGTTTTTTTTTTTTTTATCAGATTGAGGAAGTTCCCTGCTATTTTTACTGAAAGCTTTTAACAAAAAAATGGCGTTGGTTTTTTCACATTCTTTTTCTGCATTTATCAAAATGGCTTATTTAAACTACATTACTGAGACAACACTTACTTGGTCATGATATGTTATTCCATTCACATATTATTGGATTCAATTGCCAATATTTTAAAGTATTTTTGTACCTATATATAAGAAATATTAATCCATACATTTCTATTAGGTCTTTGTGAGGTTAGGACATTATGGTTTTTCTAGCCTCCAAAGCAAGTAGAAAAGGATATTTTGTTTTCTGGATGAATTTGCATAAAATTGGTATTATTTCTTGTTAATTGTTTGATAAGATTCAACAGTAAAACCATCCGTGCCTATAATTTCCTTGGTAGCAAAATTTTTTGATGATTAAGTTCTGTTCCTTTAGAAGATATAGGGCTACAAAAATATCCTGTTTTGTTGCATTTTTGCTCAGTTGCATTTTCCAAGGAATATATTCATTTCATCAAAGTTTTCCAATGTGTTGGTATTAAACTGGACAAAATATTCTTTTACATTTTGATTATCTATAGGCTCTATGATGATAATCTCTCATGCATCATATTATTATAATATGTGAGATATTTTTCTTTTCATCAATCTATGTAGGTGCTATAGGGTTTTTGTTTTGTTTTTGTCATTTTTTTAAAAAAAATTCTTCAAAGAGTCAACATGTGGCTTTGTAATTTTTCTCTTTGTTTTCTCTATCTTATTCCTGTTGTTTGGGTGTAATTTACTTTTCCTTTTTTATGTATTTTAAGGCAAAATTTGGGGTGATTGATTTAGAATATTTTTTTCCTCCTACAATTTAGTATTTAAGTTGTAAGATTCTTTCTAAGCATCTAAGCAGTATTTTCACTATATATCATGCATTTTTATATGATTTTTTCACTATCATTAGGTTTGATTTTTTTTTTTTCCTGGCTGATACTGAATTTTTAAATACTTGGTATTTCCTATGATATTGTATTGTTACTGATTTCACTTGCCCTTAGTACATGCTATGTGAATTTATTGAACATTATTTTTTAAGAAAAAATACGCTTTTTCCCTGTGTCACATACTATAAATATAAATCTGAATTCTTATTACTGACTTATCACTTAGCTTTATATCTTCACTTTCTTAAAGAGATTAAAATTTATGCCAACAAAACACTAGCGAACTTAAAAAAGTCACTAGACAGTTAAGCAGTTACTACTAAAAATATTCTAGTATTTGGTACAATGGAGTTAACACATTTATGACTATTGTTTTATTATTAATTAATATTAAATCTATTATTTTTCATAAAGTATAATTTTGATATAAATGTGAAAACATTTCTTTATAATTTTTAGGTTTTTAAACAAATAATCTAACGAAGTCTCTTTACATTTATATAACTTAAAAACATTTCCAAACTGAAATAAAAGACGAAAAAAGAGGAACGAAAATATTTGGGGGAAAGAAGGAAGGACCACAAAGCTCTATTTAGTCTAAGTACTATGTTTAAAATAAGATAATTATCATTCTAATGAACCAACAGTTTACATTTTTCAAACGTTATAGAATACACACATTTCTTTTCCATTATTAATACAAATCTAATGAATTGTTTCCTTGTACTGCTTTTCTTTGTCACTGAGGAAAAAAATCTCTATATCCCATTTATTTCATTTTTAAAAGGAATGCTCTATCATCTTAATTCATAGAAAACAAAATCACACAGGCTTTTACCAGTATTCAAAAAAATAAATAAATGAAGAAAGAAAGAAAGAAAGAAAGAAAGAAAGAAAGAAAGAAAGAAAGAAACCATAAGAAGAGGACTTTGAATAGACTGAAAGAACCTTCTGAATAAGCCATGAATAGGGAATTCCAGAAGAAAGCATGATGCTCATTTTATCAACAAAAATACATTTTGCCTTTAGCAAAGCTAAGGGCAGACATATCCCATATAGACTTAGGAGTCTGAAACACTGGTCAGATGAAAAATTTATTAGATGAAATGTCAGCAAAATAAACAAAAATTTCAATTACTCATATTTTAGATGAGGTTCAGTACTAGTGCAGTGTATCAATCTAGTAAAAACATGGACGGCTCTGAATTTAGTCATAAAAATGTCTCAAAAAAGTCTCAATCAATTTTATAACCAATGTTTATGCTCTGAAATATTAATATTTTGAATAAAATTTAGAATATTCTTATATAAAGCATGACTTTAAATCACTTTTTCTTGATAGATATAGCAGATTGCTTATTTGGCTTATGGTTCATGCAAAATACTGGAGCTCCTGGCTCATTGTTCATGTCAGATGCTGTCATTACCTCCTGCTTGGCCTCCTAGCCTTTCACAAATGCCTTCCCAATCGATGTATCACACTGAAATAAAGAAAAAGATCAATGTGCAAATACGATCATGTATCTCTTCTACCCTCATTACTTTCCAAGTTCTTGACTTGCCATTGACCTCAGACTATTATGCATATACATATAGGCCATTATACATGAACTGCATGAACTCTGCATGAACTAGCCTCTTGTCTATCTTCAAATCTTACCATTCCACCTCCACCTGCCTTCCCACTGCTCATGATTTTACTCTATAATTTCATGATCTTTCTCCTTTGTTTTGGTGTATTTTTACATATTGCATCCTTTTCTGGAATACTCTTCCTGATAACTTCTTTTCATCTGAAAATCTTTTACTTGATTTTATGTGCCACTCATTCAATGAGATTTTAAAAATGTCTACCTTTGGTCATCATAGCATGTAATACACGATATTTCTGCCTGTAACTGTTTGCACTCCTTTCTGAATTCAAGTATTTTTTGAAAGGATATCTATCACATTTACAGTCATATCCTCAGGAAGTAGCATATAACTTGCACATACATAATAAAAACCTTTAACATGTACAAGTTAAATTGAGTAGAACTCATATAGCAAGTGCCACATTGCATCCTAAATGTAATTTCTAAAAGGTCTTAATGCATAGTATGCACATACTCAAACATGCACAGTCCTTGCCATTAATTTATTAAAAATTCTATTTTAACAGACAATTATTTTCTATCAGACATGAACATACCACTCATTTAGGATCTTATAATCTCCTCTGTATTAATTTTTGCACATTTACCCTTGTTTCACCTATGTTCTCTTATAGACATGTCCATCTAGACATGAGAATATATAATAATATATATAATTTTATTAATATATTTTTATTATATATGTAATATATATATAATTTTATTTAATCATTTTTATTTGGGTATAGTTGACACACAATGTTACATTAGTTTCAGGTGTAGAATATAGTGGTCCAACAAGTTTATATATTATATTAACGCTCACCATAGGTGTACCTACCATTTGTCACCGTACAACACCATTACAGCACCATTGACTCTATTCCCCATGCTGTGTCTTTTATTCCCATGACTTATCCATTCCATAACACTTCAAGCTTGTATTCTCACTTCCCTTCACCATTTTGCCCATCCCCCACCTCATTCTCTCTGGCAACCATCAGTTTGTTCTCTATATTTATAGGTCTGATTCTGCCTTTTATTTGTTTATTCATTCATTTGTTGTCTGTGTTTTTCTTTTTTAGATTCCACATGAGTGAAATCATATGGTATTTTTTCTCAGTTTGCCTTATTTCACTTATATACAGATTTTAAATAAGTTTTTGAACAATATATATATGCCAGAAATCAAGATCAATCCCATTTTTGCTCTTCTGATCACAGAATGTATCTTCCTTGCTGAGCCTACCTAGAATATCTGAATTACTGTTTGACAGCCAGTCACTTAGGTTGTCGATGACTCATCCAAGAATGTTGAGCTCAATAATGTGGCCAAGACATTATGAGCTATGGCCTGTTGTAAGAAAAATGGACCAACTGGATTTGTTCCTTTGGAATTTTATCTAAAATATTCTAAATGATTGAACCCATTTTTTTAGGATTGATAAACTGATCATCTAACAGATATTATATACAAAAGTCAGAGAAGACACAATAGCCAACCCTGTGTGTAAGGAAAATGACAGAGTTGGTTAAAGAGAAAAGAGAAAGGAGGTACACAGAGAGATGTAGAGGTCACATTAAAAATGAACGTTGTCCATGTCTATGAAAGATGGAAGGTAATTCTATGCCTATAAGGTATGTTATAAGTTAAATTAATTGTTTGACAGAAACAAACAAGACCTAACAACAATAGGAAAGCAATTTGTTGAGGTAGAACACAGAATTGATAGAGAAGCTGAAAAATGACCAAAATATAGAAATCACCATTTTAGTTGATAAGCTATAACACATAGTTCTTGGGAAAGAAATAAATGAAATTGATATACAATGGATTTAATGCTTTTAAAAAATCAGAATAAAATATTCCAGCCAAAAATAAAATTGTGAGTGGGAATTACAAATTACTTATATTTTCCCTTTTTCTGATCTTTGCAGATAATATGAAGAAATGTCAGCACTTAAGTCATCTCAGGGAATTAGCTACCCAACACCAGGGGTCCCACTTGTTGGTAACTGAGAGTTTGGCTCACTAAGAAACTAGAAAATGACTTCCATATTGTCCAGGTTAATAATCTCATGACTGCTCTTCTTCTTCTCCTCCTTCTCCTTCTCCTTCTCCTTCTCCTTCTCCTTCTCCTTCTCCTTCTCCTTCTCCTTCTCCTTCTCCTTCTCCTTCTCCTTCTTCTTCTTCTTCTTCTTCTTCTTCTTCTTCTTCTTCTTCTTCTTCTTCTTCTTCTTCTTCTTTCTTCTTCTTCTTTTACCAGCACTTAAAGAATCCTCAAAACTAGTATTTTTTTACAGAGTTCATTGGATTTCCTCCGGGTATGGAGTACCTGAACTGACCAAATATATGCTATATCACTGTAAGCTCTTGATTACGAAATAAAATCTATAAAAATAAATATACTACTACATTCAATGAAGTGAAGCTATAGCTCAACAAACACGTTTTGTAAGCCAGAAAGAAAAGACAAATTACCCAGAGAGACATGATTTCAGAACATTATTTCTCATTAGTAAATATAGATGCCAGGAAGCATGCAGTAATAGTTTCAGATTACTGAAAACAACAACAACAAAAACAAAAAATAAAACCCTCAATTTAGAATTTCACTTCTAAGTTAGCCATCATTTAAGGATAAATAAAACATATTTAAATTATTCTTGAGGAAAAAGCTAGAGTTTATCATTAGTGGAACATCACTAAAATAACTATCAAATAATTATAAAGATTATCCTTTACAGAGAGAAGAAAAATAAACCCAAAGAAAAAAACTCATGACTTCCAGTTAAGAATCTCAAATCTATCATCAAATCTGCTACAACTGAAGCACTGGAGGTATTTTATAAATAAATAAATACATACATACATACATACATACATACATCACACTTGTTTTAAAAGATGGCAGGGATTTGAGAATTCATGAACATTCCCTTTGCCTAACAAATACAACAGATGTGATTTTAGGGTAAGCATACACAGCTTCTAAGAGCTTGAGGATCTTGCAAAAAATAAAAGTTTATATATTCAAAAGCAGAACAAGAACCGCTAATTACAGATCTGAAAACATTTTTCTTACCATGCTGCTATTTGTTAAGAGTGTATCTTATTACCCATTAAATAGAGGTTGTCCCATGATTAACATAATTACTTGCAAATATTTAAAATGAGTTTGATTTTGCTGCATCATTTCAAAATACGGTTGTGACAACTAAATGACAATTATGTTAACAACTAAAAAATAGTCGCCGAAAATTCAGGCAAACAGGTTACTTCTTCTGGGCAGGCAAAATCATAGCTGTTTTATTAATTTCAATCTATTACTTTTATAAGGTATCACTTCAAAATTAGTCACCTAAATTGAAACAGGCTGGGTATAACACTGCATAAAAATGTAGATCATGCAATGTAGCACATGCAATGCAGTACATGGAAAAAATAGTCACTGCCAGAAAAAAAAAAATTAATTCTAGAACAAAATGGTGTCACTAAGAAACATATGTTTGTTAACTATTCTTTCTGTAGAATTGGAAATGTATTTCAAAGTGTTTTTTCAATGGGTGGGCTCTATGGTCTCACTTTTCTAAGCATTTGGCACTCGACTGGAGTAGAGTACACACTTGTGAAAGTCATAGTGGGAAACCCCAGTGACGAAATGAAACCCTTCCCTTCACTGTGTTTCATTACTACGTAATAGAATTCTGCAAAAGATGCGTGGGGACCATGGCTATGTGTGCACTGATGGCTATTCTCACAACCACTGAAGAACTTCACTTACATAAAAATTGAATTTGTTAAAAAAATTGAATTTGTTATAAAAGTCAATCTTCAATTTTGTTTATTGTTGTTTATTTGAACTAGATCAATCATATCTTGCAGAATCAATATCATTAAGAAAATAAAAAAAGGCATAGCAGTATGTTTCATGTGTGATAAAAGATTAGAGGCTATTGCAGATAGAAATAAGAAAACCTAAGGAAACTATAGGTAAACATTGAAATATCTATGATTTCAGATTACAAAATTAATATTGTTGAACTACTAGACATATCATCGGAATTTGTAAAATGTAATAATTTCAAATCAGTAATTTAACTTCCTCTCAATTCTGTTGAAAACTGAAGTCAAAATGTTTGATTTTGTGGTGTATTTTAAATGGCTGTTTTAGTTTTAAGATTTTTGAAAAAGAAGGGATCCTTGGGTGGCGCAGTGGTTTGGCGCCTGCCTTTGGCCCAGGGCGCGATCCTGGAGACCCGGGATCGAATCCCACGTCGGGCTCCCGGTGCATGGAGCCTGCTTCTCCTTCTGCCTGTGTCTCTGCATCTCTCTCTCTCTGTGTGACTATCATAAATAAATTAAAAAAAAAAAAAGATTTTTGAAAAAGAAGCATAAAAATGTAATTTCCTGAAGTGCCTTCAGAAACTCTCCCTGGGACACAATTATAAATCATGGAGTTTGAGACTGGTCCATTTTCCCCTGGGATCATTCATAAAGTTATTTTTACTTTCTGAAATTTGTTTGGACTTAGAAAATCTCACCTGCTTGTTGTTTGAAATGCATTTTAAAAAATGAATTAAATGTACTAGGTCTTCCTCCCAATCACTTTGTACCACATTTATTAAAAACAAACAAACAACAAGAAAATTATTAGATCATATTCCTACCGTCATTTAATTTAAAAGGCAGCAGATCATATGATACTTTCGAGGTGTTTGTCATCTGGAAATTCAAGAAACTATCTCCTTTCCAGCATTGCCTACAGATGTTTCTTTAGTCTTTTCAGTAGTTTTTTTCCCCCCTTTCTCTGTCTCGCTTCTTTTATTTTCCACCCCATTTTCAAAGCATTTTTCTATGAAACAATTTGGTTTCTATGCCATCCAACTAAGGTAACCTATACCATGCAGTGCCCTCAGCAAATTTCCTGAGTCCTTTGAAAAAGCAGATGACATGGTAACAAGAACTTTACTGTTTACCCTTTCTTTCCTGCTCCTTAAGATTTAGAGAAAACATCATGCATAAACATTTTGTGTGACCACCCTCACTATGCCCCCTTAGTATATTTTAGGGACTTAAAAATGCTCAAAGCCACCATATGGCCTGAAGTTTCACTAGCATGTCTAAATAAAGACTTGGAAGTTCTTGGCCGTGTGCTCCCGGTATCCAGGACAAAATTTGTAGATTGCTTTTAAAAGTCAATTTAAAAACTCTAGCCCTTGGTAAAGACTAAATTAAAAACAGTTTGAGAAGAGTTGAACATGACAAAATAATAGTTCAAGGAGATTTCGAGATACTGTCAGAAGTTGTGCTGAAGTTAGAAGAAACAATTTAAAGGTTATTCCAAGGAACTTGCAGTTCTCATTTTAATGCTAATGAACCAAGAAATATTAGGCTAAGGGAGTTAATCTGTATGCAGAGCATTCTAATAAATTAAATGAAAAGGGTGCAGATCTAATGCAACTTGCAAATGCCGGTTTCAATAATTGTCACATCAGCTGAGTATTTATCTAATCAGCACTGCTAAATTTACCTTTCCCGCTTAATATTGCTTTTCTTTTGTGTCACATCATTTTAGTGGCATGTTAGTTAAACTGTGGATTTCTTCCTGATTCACTTGAAAAAAGAAGGCTAGAAAGTCCTCTTTCATAGAGGGATGTATTACGTGGGAGAGACTATTGTGGGGTCATATTCAAATAGCTTTGCTTCTCAAAAAAATTACTTTTGCTTCTCTTGTAAGAACCATCCCTTTGAAATACTTAGGAATGGTGGTCCCTGTTTCTTCTGCTTCCTGTAAAATCGTTTACGATGCTCATTTACAAACTGTTGTAAAATCTTCATTACCCTACAATATCATGTGTGTTGTCTCTAATTAAAAAGATTCGTACAGTACCTTTTTATCGTGTAGCTCACTCTCATCACTTACTCATTTTCCATGCATTCTGATGACACTTTTCAGTGCCATCAATCTTGTTTTTCTCTACTTAATAGAGAAGTGATATATCTAAAAATTGAAATATGGAGTAATGTCTGTTAACATTACCAGATCTTTCACTCAACAATCATCTGTCCAACACATGAATAAGAGTATGAGATCCCTTGTGATGTGAAGCAACCAGCCCAGGTTGCAACGAGCAATATACGCTGGCACAAATGTAACTCACTTTAGCAACACCAAAAATGAAATGTAAACACAAGTATTCATGGTCTTTTCTGATGTAACCTAAATTTTTACTTCAACTTGATGCTTCTTAAGCCTTCTGTGTATATTGCTTTGTTTGCTTTTATCAGAGAGAAAACCAATCATTCAGTTTGTCCTTGGTTGATTCATTTATAGCATTCACAATGGCTTTTTTTTTTTTTAAGATTTAACAGGAATTTTGTGATCCTTTATATGATATGTTTCAATGAAGCCTTTTGGGAAAGGTTCTTAATGTGAAAGAATTTTCACAGAGAATATCGGAAATAAATGTGCAAAAGGGAGTCGTTTTAGGATTAGAGATATGCATGGAAGAGGGAAAAAGCCTACTTATATTACTAGAAAATAATTTTCAATTTAGAAGTTATAGTGAACTATTTTTTTTTATAAAAGTGACCTTTTTAAAAAATGAAGAGGCGTGCCTCCTCTTTAGCAAGATTGCATTAATAATTGTCAACCTGCAATTAGAAGAGGAGCAGGCTTTCAATTCTTCTAACTTTTCTCTAAAATGTTGGCACATGAAAAGAAGTGCCCTGGACAGATGGGAAATTAGCATGTCATAAAAATCTATAATAGATTGGCTGTTGCTGTCAATCTCATGAAAGTAATTACATCATGATGACTCTCCATGAAAATTACCACGGACTTACAAGGGAAAATATTATGTATATAAGGCAAACAGAAATACAAATCATTATCATTCTCTTTCAGTATAATTTTCTCATCTCTTTTTAATTGTTTGCTAGGATGGAGACTTTAAATTATTTTTTTTTATAATAGTACGAGGTAAAAACTTTACTTTCGGAGAAGAGGAGATATCTGTATGTGAAGGGTGGAAGGTGCTTAACTATTACACTGCTTGAGGGTCAGTCTTCTGCTGCTGCTGTACGATACTGCTTGGGGCCTGAGATGCAGAGACTTTTCCCCACCACCCCACCACTTCCCTTCAAAGTGTCTAATGTCCTGGGTCATTGAAACAAGGGTGGGCTATAGAGAGTTCATTTGACAAAGCAACAAATTGTGGGGGCAGAAGTAGGCAACAAAACTCCTTGGACACTGAGTAGGTGACATGCTCGCTACTGTTAACAAGGAAAATCCTTCTTAGTTTGCAAAGAGAAAGCATCTCGTTGGCCTAAGTGATGTTTAGCACTTAACCGAAATAGAGACTCAAATTCTCTGCAAGCAGACTCTGTTCCCACGGGCCTTCCTGATCCTGGGGGAGTGCATTTTAAGAAAGAACTTCATGAGCTCTTGCTTTTGCCTTTTTTTTTCTCATATTAATGAGGTTCCCTTTTCTTCACTTCCTCCAGCCCAGAGTTTGGCAGCCTCAGCACTATTGATATTTTGGGTTGGATAATTTTATGTTGAAGAAACTTTCCTGTGTGCATTGAGGGATGCAGAGGATCTGGCTTCTGCCCATAGATGCCAATAGTTCACCCCTTTCCCTTCAGTTACAGTTATCAAAAAGGAGTCCAGACATTGCCAATTGATCACTGAGAAGATTTCTCCCATTTAATGTTCACTAACACGTGAAAATTTTTCTATCTACAGAACGTATAAAAAATTTCATCTTCCATCTCTCCTATACTGGTTTCACAGAGACAGCAGCCTCCTTGAGGAAATGAGTGACTTAGGTCTTGCTGCCTAGAACTGGGTGGAGATAGAGTCTTGGAAATTTAAGTGCAAAAATGTAGTATAAAATAAGTTAATACGAGATTTCTTTCCTACCACCTATGCATGCTTGTGTATGTACAAGAACATATTCACTTTAATTTTAAATGAAGGAGTCCATCAATTGAAACACAAAATACATTTGCTTTACAAAATTTGTTTTGATGTAACCTGGATTTTGAACACTGTTCCGTCTTCAGTAACCAAAGCACTTTATATAGTTCAAAAGTGAAATAATAAAAAGAAGTAATGATATGTCCAGTCTGGTTCAGACTAGTCAATAAATAATCTCCTCAAAATGTTTTTGTGGGATGCCTGGGTGGCTCAGTGGTTGAGCGCCTGCCTTTGGCTCAGGGCGTGCCTTTGGCTCCCCGGTCCTGGGATCAAGTCCCACATCAGGCTGCCTTCAGGGAGCCTGCTTCTCCCTCTGCCTGTGTCTCTGCCTCTCTCTGTGTGTCTCTCATGAATATATGAATAAAATCTTAAAAAAGAAAGTTTTTGCAATAACAATACAATTTAAATGCAATTTTATATTAACATATGTGTATTATTAAATGTAAATGGATATATATAATTTTTATATGTGCCACTTTTTACATTAGTAATACTAGTAAAATCACTAATCTTGCCATATTCTGTTTTCTTCTATGTAGACCTTGTCAAATATTATATCTAAGGATATGCACAGGTCACCTAGAAAAACATCATCTGTGCAGGACAATATCATCTGTGCAGGACACTATCATCTGTGCATGTGCATCACGTCATTCTCCTATAGCATTATTAACTTTTATACTATCTACCTATACCAGTAAATATTATAATTCCCTCTCCACATGGAATGTAGGTATCTGTCTCAACTGTGGGCTTTCATGTTTATTAGATATGGCTAGAATGCTATTCACTTATCTTTGACAATTAAGAATACAAGTATCTTTTATGGAAGTTAGCCCTAAATGCTGATAATATCTTCAATTTTAAAAAATTATAAGATAAATGAACTCATATAACAGATTTCTAACCAAGAATTTGTAATTTATTATTGAAATATGTTTTTGGCAACATTAAGTAAGATAGGTGGTACATATTTCTTCTGCAATAATTATGATTGAAAGTATATATCCATATTCATGTATATATGCATGGGCATAATGTTCTATTTAAAAGAAAACATTTTAAACAGCTTATAATAAATATGACATTTTTTGTTATCTTTAACACACGTTGTCTCCTCAGAAGTATAAGAAACGTTATAAAATCATTATGATCACTGCAAAGAAATTCCCACTTCTGAGTTAAGCTTGAGCTCCCATATGTCCCTTTTACAGCATCTCAGAGAGTGTTGATGGAGTGGAGGACTGTGTTCCTCACTCATTTTCACATTTCACATTTTCATATTATCCCCCTGCCATTTGAAACACTCTATCTTGGGCTCTCAGGACCTCCTCTTCTCTTCGTGTTTTCAAAGGCATATTTTAAGGTTTGTTTTTCTTTTTTTCTTTACTACCGAACATATGGGAAAGTTTTCAGTTTGATTTATTCTATTCTCTCAATATTAACTTTTGAAACTTTGGCTTTAATTTTTTTCATGAATAACATGCTTTGCTTGTTTGGGTTGATGATAAGTTACAAAGACAATAAAGTTAATTCATAATATCTGATAATAATTTTTCAGGAAATATTTCTATCTAGTTGTGTTAGAAAGTCAAAAAATGCAAGTCCTGATATTTCTAGCATTTAATCATCCATTTGTTCATTTATTGTCAAAACTTTACTGAGCATCTACTATAATTACTCTAACTCAATAATTACACTAGAAATGGTGGGCATAAATTGTCTTTGCCCTAAATAAGTTTAACATAAAAATACACACACACACACACACACACACACAGATTGTGAATGAAAAGATTTCCTGAAGTTATTTGAGAGACATTTTAAAATTTCCCAATGGGATAGAAACATTTAAAAATGTTTTACAACTGACTCTCGTATTTTCTCCTTTAGGGGTCATGAGAATATGTCTTTTAGGGTTCATTAAAATGAGTTGATATCAATGTCCATGTGGTTGATTGTCCAAAATATAATTTCTAACTTCTTGGTAGAGATGTTAGAGTAAATATTAGGAAGACATTTTTCTAAATAAATTAAAATGATCACAGTTCACTCCTTTCTGGAGAGAGAGGATTAGTAGAGCATTAAATAAAAAACCTGTAAGTTCTATAAACTAAACTAATTAATTATTTAATATTATGTATATGTGTAAACACTATGTATACTATGTAGACATGAATGGACAGCAGATATGATCTCAGATTCATGAAAAAAAAACATAAGATTTTCTTACAATTTTACTGCTTCATTGCTTTACTACTAAGTGTGTTTCTAGTTAGACTCCAATTTTATACAAAAGCTTGATTTCCATATGTTTGGCTTCCAGACACTGAAATTAATAAAATGGGTCAAGGTAAGGGCATATTTGCAGTTTTCCTTTGAAGAAAATGGTATTAAATTATGAACATATTTAAGTATCATAGTAAAGCAGTGTAACTGCCTTCACTCAGTAAGACTCAGCTAATTAAGGCAATTGTGAAGGTCACCAACACGGATTTCAAGTTCATATGAAAATACAGATGTGCAGTGCTAACAATGTTCACAGTTTCTTTGGAAACATGAAATGTAAACCTATACAATCTCCACAGCCCATAATGGATAATAGATACTTTAAAAAAAATAGGTTTCCCCCAAACACTTTTACATTGTTCCCTTGACTATGTGAGTCTTTTGATACTAAGTTTGTGTCAACTTGACTGGGCCATGAGGTTGCCAGATATTTGGATAAACATTATCCCCCAGTGTCTCTTTGAGGGGGTTTCTAGACAAGATTGACACATCAGAATCAGCAGAGGGAGTAAAGCAGACTGCTTTTCCCATTGTGGGTGGGTCTCATTGATTCCACTGAAAGCCTGAATAGAACAAAAACCTGAGTAATACGAATAGATTTGGCCAGGCCATTGACAGTCATACTTGTGGACTTGAAAGAATAAGTAGTGACTCTCTGAAATCATTAAAAATGGTTATTATCTTGATGGCCTTGATGTATACATAGAAATAAATATCAATAGTGTAATAATACTATTATTATTAAATATCAATAGTGCAATAATAATTTGGTTAAAGACAAAAATGAAGATTCTTCTCAATTCAACTCTTTAAAAAAATGGCAAGAATGGATTAAATATAGCACTGGAAACTTGCTCAGTCTTTAAATGATTCAGAGCACATTCATAACACCCTAAATTGCACATAACTAGCATTTGTAGAAAGAATAGGAAGAGGGAGCAAACTTAGTATATAATAATCCAAAGCAAGGTAGAAGAACCCATGCTCATACTAACTGTAGGAATATGAAAAATTCAGCATTGTAAAGGATAAAATCAATCAATTCAAAGCAGTGAATGGATAAAATCATATTTAATCAAAATATCTGATTTGTTAAGTTAGCAAATTAGTAAATATAATTCCTAATTCTTAAACTGCCACAATGTGAAGAAGGCAATGGAAATTTTATGTTTATTAATGAAGATTTGAGTGCCTGGTGAATGAGAGATTTTCTGTATGTATAGAAATGTGGCCACGTTAAGTCATTGTCCGATTAAATTCATATATTTTAAAGCCATTAAAATGAGGACAGATTTAAAAGATTATCAATTGCACATTTGGATTTTTAGGGATGGGCCATGTTACAGAGAGGAAGAGTAGCCAAATTTGACAATCTTTGTTTTGTACCATATGTTTAATAAAAGATACATCTTACAATCAGAAAAACACACACACACACACACACACACACACACACAAAACAAAAACCCTGAGTAAGGGAGATAGGGAGATTTCTATCTACCTGGGTGTGTTGATGCGGGAAGTTAATCTTTTTCTACTTTCAGACTAGCCTTGGAGTGTAATCTATATCAACTTTTCTGGTTCTTAGGCATTCAGACTAGATTTTGGATTTCTCATCTTCCATAATCATATGAGCTAATTCCTTATAGTAAATTCTTCTCTCTCTTTCTCTCCTTTCTCTCTCTCCCATTAGATATATATAATATCCTATTAGTTCTGTTTCTTTGGAGAACCCAGACAAACACAAGGCCCATCTTATAAAAGACCTCCCAGTAAACAGAGTGTAGTCACATTTGTGAAAGTCACACTATGATATAGTCAAATTTCAAAATATTCAAATTACTAAAGATAATTATAGACTCTGATTTAATTGTTAATGGAGTGAATTATCTCTGCTTAAGTGAAAATAAAATAATAATTTTGGTTTGAATTACATAAAAATATTGGTATTTTGTAAAATAGTATAGACATATATTTGTTTTGTAGAATTTTCTATCTTTCTAAACCAAAAAAAAAAAAAATTGAATTTCATGAGTTATAGTTAGGTTCAACAGAAAGAAAATATTTTTCTATACCACACACTAACCCCTAAGTAATGCCCACACTAGGTTACCAATTCCCTTTTGTCAATATTACTTAGAGAGCCACAATTTTCTTCTTGTATTTACTCAACACTTAAATTGCAGGTGACTCAGGAGAAGCTGAAGCCAATCCCAGTTTCTTCTCTGAGTTCTGATTAGTGTCAGTTCCGGGGATAGCAACCCTTGCTGAGGTTTGTGTTTGGTTCAGGAACAGAAGAATAATCCCTATCAGTATCTGATATTGAACTAAAGAGTTGATGTGTTAGGTATATGTAGATAACCTGAAATAGTTTAATAATACTCAAGAAAAAATGTAATTCATTTTTAGATAAAGATTCCTCTCCCTTCCATATGAATGTGAACAAATACCTATTGTATCTCCATAGTTTCCACTGCCTTCTTGAGCCATGAGAGCAATCATCACAGGACTGATGCTCATGTGGAGACAGGCAGTCAAGAGAACCATACAGAAATGGATCCTAGGCTAGCGTGCTTTATACCTGGAAATCAAACTACCTCTCACTGTACTTTCTTTTACATGAAATCATTTATATCCCTTAATTTTATTTTACTCTTATTTTGAAATTCAGTTTCTTGCAGGTGGAAAAAAAATATTGGCAGAGGTAGATTCTAATACTGTTGCCATTACCTCAAAGATAATAGGGAGAATGTGGCTATCAAGATGACTCACTTTTTTATCAGGATGAAAAAGCAATGTCCATGTGCAGCAGAGGCCATTCCCAGTACTGGAAGCCCTCGGTAAATTTGGACTGAATACGGATGTGTCTTTGCCATAAGTGAATAATTTTTAGCAAAAAAAGAGAATATACATTTCATAGAATTTTGTAGTTGAAAGTGAAAAACTAGAGGTCACAAACTCTACCCTGTCCCCACTGTCAAAGTGATCATGTCTTTTTGTCATTAAAAATAGAAATGAGACAACATTTACAGGTGAATTTAGAATGCTTATTTTCTCCTGGTGAATTGAAACATTCGTCATTGTGTAACCAACCCTTTAAAACTGCTAGTGTTATTTTTGCTGTAAAGTCTATTTAACCCTGTAATGTAGTCACAAAAAGTTTCTTTTCAATTTTTCCCATTTTTGTATTTAATAATGTCATATTTGAAAACATCAACACTTAATTCTTCTGCTAATAGTTTCTAATGTCTTTAATTGTGCCTTACTATAGGTTTTCTTTCCATGTTTTTTTTTTCTATTTATGTTTTGCTAGCTAATATTTAAATGATATAAAGGTGTAAAATCATAAGGGTTATACCTTGAGAATGACTTCCTCCAGAATAGTTTTTACATCTTTTAGGTGTACTTGGGTACTACAAAGTTGAGTTCACTTTCTTTTAACCTCTAACCTTTAGATTTCCTGTATCATATATGTGTATATATTTGAACTTCAAACTTCTGTGTTAGCAAGACTGATTATGCATCTACACTGGTGGCAATTTCTTTTTTTTCCTCCTTCCCCTTCCTTCCTTCCTTCCTTCCTTCCTTCCTTCCTTCCTTCCTTCCTTCCTTCTTTTTTTTCTTTTCTTTTCTTTTCTTTTCTTTTCTTTTCTTTTCTTTTCTTTTCTTTTCTTTCTTTTCTTTTCTTTCTTTTTTTTCTTCTTTTCTTTCCTTTTCTTTTTTTTCTTTTCTTTTCTTTTTTTTTCTTTTCTTATTTTTTTCTTTTCTTTTCTTTCTTTCCTAATTGTATCCAGCTTCAATAGTGGCCAAGATAGTAAGTATAGTCCCCTTCTGGTCACCCATTATCTCAATTTAATTTTATATTCCCTACCCCATCCTTTCACTGAACAAGCTAGGTTGGGGGAAAACCTGGCTTTGTATAGTTATTTTAGTTCCAGAATTCTCATTTGAGTGAGTACAAGTCCTCATATTTTTATTCCTACATGGCCATTAAAACACTGTCTTCAATGCAGCATAAATATTATTTCTTGTTATTTCCTCTAGATACCTTCATTCTTCTGTATTGATCAATTTAAAACTTTAATGTTACATTTAATTAAATTATCATCCATCTCCTCAGTTCACATTTGATCTTATAATTTGGGTAGGCAGTGAAGAAATAGAACATGCTGTCTTTAAAACTCTTTCTTCTTCTTTCCCATTCATTCTATTTCTTCATCTATTTTCCTTCTCCAGTGTTGAAGTTTGCATTGAGGTACTGGGGAAAGGGTACAGATTTTGTGTACTTATTTTGTAATCTATAGCAAACATCTTCAATAGATATCTATGTTTCTGCAGTCAAGTGTAAAGTGAAGGATTGAGAAGATGTATTAAACCAGCTTTAATAAAGTGCATGTTTCACAATTATAACATATATTATAGTACTCAAAGAAAAAATCATGTGCAAAACATCCTTACAGTATTGTCTGTAAAAAAATCAATGTATTGACTGCAATAAGCTGAAGAAAAAAGCAAACAAGCAGTAAAATGAAGATAAAGTTTCATATCTTTCAATGTTCCTAAGTAGTTAAAAACCTTAGGCAAGTCAATAAACTTTTCACTCTCAATTTCCTTTCCTATTAAAAATAAAATTTAGATTGGATGATCACTAATGCCCTATCAATATACAGTTATAATTTTGTTGCTAGAAATTACCTTTATTCTTACAGTGCAAATATTTCTTTCATATTTTATAATAGTATGAAAAATGAGATCTGAAGCTTTTCAATAACCAAGTTAATTTGAATAGCTACCAGACATAACCATGTAATAAATAAACACACCAAATGATGTTTTGATTCTATTTTCCCTTTTCCTCTCTAGTATAGCTAATTGAAAATACTATATGTCTAGGTATCACAAGAAAAATAAATGTAATCAATATATTAACTTGGTTCTCTTGTCTGAATTCTAAAGTGCAATTAAAATAAGAATAATATTTGGGGTCATCCAAATTGACCTGACAGGGCAAATTTCTCCCCCAACTTTCAAAAATAATCTTCTTTTTTTAAAAAATAATTTTATTTATTTATTCATGAGACAGAGAGAGAGAGGCAGAGACACAAGCAGAGGGAGAAACAGGCTTCCTGTAGGAAACCTCATGTGGAATGCTATCCCATGACCCTGGGATCACACCCTGAGCCAAAGACAGACCTCAACACTGAGCCACCCAAGTGTCACTCAAAAATAATCTTAAGTCTTGTTATTCTTTTGAAATTAGCAAGACTGATTCTTCTTTTTACATCAAAATATTCATTAAATGCTTCAATGATTGAAATACTTATTAAAAGAAAAAATAAGGGTAAAGTTATGCAACTAAAAGATAATTTCAAACATTTTAACTATCTGAAACCAGATAAGAGCTCTGGTTAAGTTCATATGAAACATTTTTAATGCCTCTAATATAATTGCCATTTTTAAGGGTTTAGCAAATTGAATTTCAAAGGCCTGTTTTAGCTATCTTTTGCTTGAAAAAAATTCTAGGACCTGAAATCAAAAGTAATTAAGAGAAAAATGAATCCAGTTAGGCTGATACATATATATTAAGATATGCTTTATTTTCCATGTAGATACTTATATTAATCTTAGATTCATGACTAACTTAAAATGATTTTTAAAAAATTGGCAACTCTCCCTCAGTAAGTACTGTCATGTATATTTGATTGTGTTCTCTCTGATACTCTTTGGTATAAGTATTTTATGTTTCCTATTTTCTTTAAGTATCTCAAACACTATGATATTGTGAATTCGGTTATGGGCCATGTTAAAAGTTTGTAGTCAACATTTTATTGAGATTCTAATGAGATATAAAGAAAAATACATGGGCAGCCCCGGTGGTGCAGCAGTTTAGCGCTGCCTTCAGCCCAGGGCCTGATCCTGGAGACCCAGGATCGAGACCCACATGGGTCTCCCTGAATGGAGCCTGCTTCTCCCTCTGCCTGTGTCTCTGCCTCTCTCTCTGTGTCTCTCATGAATAAATAAATAAAATCTTACAAAAAAAAAAAAAGAAAAACATAGTATATTTGGTTCCCTATCTAAAAGAGAATTTCAGTAAAAATAAATGAAATATAGTCCCTTTTATTTGATATCATTTATTATTAAGGATATCAAGTTAGTATTTTGAGATTTCCCAATAAATTGAAGAACTGGAAAAATAAACATAAATCCTGTTTCTGAATATTTGTGCACAAAACATAAGAATCCGATGAGTTCTAAAGTGAGGGATGATATCAAGGTCAAGCATGAGGACATGAACGCTGCATAGAAATTAATTTTTTGTCCCCAAACTCATCTGGTCATCTCTTCACCTCTGTCCACACTGAGATATCAGTCTCATAGCATTGCTCTTAAGGCCCATTGGCTTGTTTCTTCTGATTCTGTGGCATGCTTGGAGCAAGAGATCCTGTTTGTCTATTTATAATTCTCCCTCTGTTAAACACATCAACAACAGAGCCATGTAATCTCTTGCCATCTTCCTGACATTTTATTTGTATTTAATTCCTATGGTTGAAGTAACAAATTATACAAACTTAGCAACTTAGAACAATGCAAATGCATCTTACAATTCTGGATATTAGAAGCCCAAAATTGTTCTCACTGGGCTTAAGTCATGGTATCAGCCAAGTGGTGCTTCTTTCTGGAAGATCTAGGGGAGAACCATTTTCTTGTCTTTTCTAACTTCTGTGTACCGCTAATAATCATGGCTCCTGGATTTTTTTCCACCTTCAAATCAGCAATGGCCTGTTGAACCTTTCTGACATTACATCACTTATTCTCTTGCATCTCTCTTTCACTTATAAAAACTCTTAAGGTTATGTGGATCTCACCCAGATAATCCAGGATAATCAGCCCATCTCAAGATCTTTAACTTAATCACACCTATAAAGGAACTTTTGATAAAATATACTCACTCAAAGACTCTGGAGATTAGGACAACTTGGGGCAGCATTGTTCTGCCTATCAGATCTCTGTAACTGGAGCCACCATTTTGTTTTCAACAACTCTCCAACTTCAAAAAGGAAATTTCATCCATAACGCTAGTGATTCTTCCTTATGAGTGTGTGCATGATGTAGTATCTGAAATTCCACAGTCCCCTTTCTCTACTAAATACTCCAATCTTATAAACACTTCTAGGGATTTACTCTTTAGGAAAAAAAAAGAACACCAAGACTTAACAGACTACTTTTGGCTTCTGTCTTGTCTCATATCTTTTACTTGAAAATAATAAAGAAAGAAATTCAGTGGAAATAAAAGAGAAAAGAAAAACATAGATTAATACCTCGATATATCATAGAACCATATACATTATTTTTGGGGACTATAAAATCCTTGTCCTAGGATATAAAACTGTATAACACCAATACATAAAAAATAATAAAATACATAAGGAAGATCATTTTAACATCAATTATGTTAAAAAGATGTTCTCATTAGTTAAAGCAGAGTTGAAAGTAGAGCACTTCACATCATGCAGATAATGAATATGAGTAATCAAGTCCCTTAAATAAATTTACTTTATTACACAAATTATTCACCTCAATTATCAATTTAGCCTGTTGTCTTTAGATGATCATTCAATTCTCATGTGTGCAATTTTCCTCAGAACATGTGATGAATATGATAGAGATGGAATTTTCTAAATGTTGGTGTGTTGAAATCTGGCTCCAGTGCTAATTCTTTTTTGGCATATCACACAGTTCCATGGCTTTTATGAAAGATAAATTGTTTTTTCTACCTGAAATCACTATTTCTTGTTGTAAGAACTCATTTCTAGAACCTAGCACAGTGCTAGCACAAATTAAATCTTTTCCAAAGCCATTTTTATTGAGTAATTTAGATATCAGTTGAAATAATACATGCAAGTCACCAAAAATAAGAAATGTCTACACAATTATACCAGAATAACATATTTTTAAAAGTATCCACCAAATAGTGTATATTTTATGCAAACTAATGAAATACTTTGTCTTCAATGCTGGGGTCACATTACTTGATTAGTGATATAGGAGTTTTTCAATATTTAAGAACTAAACCAACTGCTTTGCAGCTAAACTTAAAAAGATCTCCCTGAAAATATATCTTTTTCCCAGTGTAAATGAATTATACACAGACGGGAGAATAGAAGGCACAGAGGAAGCCACCAATAAATCAGTTCATCCCATTAGAGAATACATAGTAATTGAAGGACTTGCTAAAACTATGTATGTGGAGAAAGATGTGGAAATACTTTATGTATTAATAATAAACTACAACAGATCTTATATTTCCAGAGATAACACTATCAGTTAAAAGACAAAGTCTTTAAAATATCAAAATATCTCTACATTTCTGTTGTTTGGTCTAATACACATGTTAAAATGTATGTATTGAAGATGTAAACCTGGGCATACTTAAGCTAAAATGGTATTTTGTCATTTAAATTCTATTGTAATCCTTATCCTAAGGCGTTCATGAAAGTTATCTGAAATAAAGCTATATCTGTGAAAAGAGTAGTTGAAGGCAAAAACTAAACTAATGAAGCATAGCTTTTCTGAGGCCATTTTTCTATCTTTTTCCATAGATCCTTATGTAATATGGAAAGCCTTTCCTCACTTTAGGCCATCTGCCCCTTTGTCAAATAGACTTGAAATTGTTGGTGAAATTAAAATGATTTAATATGATAATCCCTCTGAAATGGACTTTAAATGTTAGTTTCACAGAAAAGTGATTTTTAAAGTATAATGTTAAATTTCTAACTGCCATTTAATGTGAAATCTGAAGTAGAATAATTTAACAGAGCTTTATTTTATCTGTTACACCACCTGTAACTGACTTTTTTTTTTTTTTAATTGCAAGTAGTTTTGTGCTGGAATGGTTGCCTTTGAAGAACAATTGTGCCTATATCCTCTCAAGTCTGTATTCCATGACATCACATTGATAGCTTCAAATCAATAATAAGGCGTATTTATAGAACATAAACCAGCAAATGTTACAGATCAGGATTCCTTCCCACCCCTCCTCAACCAATTATTAACCATGTCCCAGCATGCCACTGTAATACTGAAAGTAGTGGTCTCTGTTTTGCCCAAATAATATATACCTCTAGAGAGTCACTAACATGACATGCTTCAAAATATAGCTATCTCTTTTCCTGTTTGCATTAATATAACTTAATTGTTGGGTGCAGTTAACTGCTTTTGTGCTTAAAGATGGCTGAGCTAAAAAAAAGTGCTGATTTTACACTTTTTATATTCCATTACTGCACTCAACAATATGAACATATTTTTCTAAAAGAGTTTAATTAATGGATAAAAGGAGAGAGTCATTAAATTTAAATTGCTTATTAGTAAGTTCATAATAAAAGCATCAGCAAGATCCAAGGTGAAAATAAGGTCAAATGGAGAATTTTTGATTGGATGTTTATCTAACAAATTTTAGTTGAACACAAATGAATAAAAATACACACGATACTATCCAGTGTGGTTAGAGAAATACATTATTACACTGAAAAGAGAAACAGCTAAACCAATATTTATAGAATACTGTGATAACTACTGTAATAAATGCCAAGAGTATTCTGGGAAATCTAAGGACCCATCTGACTTGAGGTCAGGGAGATAACCACCATCCTTTTTAAAATTTTATTTTATTAATATACAATTGACATATAGCATTGTATAAGTTTAAGGTACATAACGTGTTGCTTTGATACATTTCTTTATTGCAATATGATTATTATCACAGTAGAGATTGCTGATACCTCTATCATGTCACATAATTTTCATTTCTTTTTTGTGGTGAGGACAATTAAGGTAGTCTATTAGCAGTATTGCTATGATACAGTATAGTAGCCTAAAATTATTATGCTGTGTATTATCTATCCAGGACTTACTTATGTACTTCTTGTAAGTATGAACCCTTAACCAACATATATTCAATCCCCCCACTTCCCCATCTCCAATAACCATCATTTCTCTCTGCTTTTTCAACTTCACTTCAGGTTTTTTAGATTCCACATATAAATGATTAATACAGTATTCATCTTTTTCTGTATGACTTACCTACTTAGCATAATATCCTCAAGATCTATCCAAATTGTCATAAATGCAAGATTTTCTTCTTTTTCATGGCTGAATGACATCCCATTGTGTATAGCACTTCATTATACAATCATGTGATAATGGACACTGAGCTTGTTTCCATGCCGTGGCTACTGTGAATGATGTTGCTGTAAACATGGGAGTGCATGTACCTCTTTGATATCCTGTTTTATTTCCTTTGAATATATACCCAGAAATTAAATTGGTGGATCACATGATGGTTCTAATTTTAATTTTTTGAGAAACCTCCATTTTGTTTTTCAAAGTGACTGAATCAATTTGCATCCTCACCAACACTGTAAAAGTTTCCTTTATCTTCACACCCTAATCAGTATTTGTCATCCCTTATCTTCTTGAAGATAGCGATTGTATTGTTTATTACAGTGTGATGTAATATTACACTGTGGTTTTGGTTTGTGTTTCTCTAATGCTGACTATCTTTCACGCATCTGTTGGCCATTTGGATGTCTTTGAAAAGTACCTACATCTGTTCTGCCCATTTCTTTACCAAATTTTTTTTATTATTGAATTGTATAAATTCTTTATAATTTGGATATTGTCCTCTTGTCAGATATATGATTTGCAAATATTTTCTCCCATCATTTAGGCCGCCTTTTCTTTTTGTTCTTTCCTTTGCTTTTTAATGTGCTGTAACCCCACTTCCTCCCCCGCTACACACACAACTTCTTGATTTTAGTTTTTGTTGCCTTTGCTTTTGAGGTCAAAACCAAAAAAAAAAAAAAAATTTCATTGCCAAAATTTATGTCAAGGGGGCTTACACCATATATTTTCTTCTAGAAGTTTTATGGAATCAGATCTTATGTTTAAATCTTTATTACAAGTTAATGTCTGTTTCTGATGTTAGGTAGAGGCCTGATTTTATATTTCTGGGCTCTCTATTTTGTTCCATTGGTATCTATATATCTATTGTTATGAGGATATTATACTGCTGTAATTATTATAGCTTTGTAGTATAACTTGAAGTTAGCAGGTATGATGTCCCTTGATTTGTTCTTGCTCAGGATTTGCTTTGGCTATTAAGAATCTTTTGTGGTTCTATATGAATCTCAGGGTAGTTTTTGTATTTCTGTGGGAAATGCCTTGGAATTTTGGTAGAAATGGCATTGAATTTGTAGATGTTTTAGGGTAGTATGGACATTTTAACAATATTTTTAACAATCTTAATTTTAACAATATTTTTAACAATATTAATTCTTCTGATGCATTAAAACAGAATATTTTCCCTTCTGTTTGAGTCTTCTTTAATTTCTTTCATCAATGTCTTGTAGTTATCATTGTAAAGATCTTTTACTTCCTTGGTTACATTTGTTTCAACATATTTTATTATTTGATGTTATTGGAAGTAGTATTAGTTTTTAGATGTTTTACTGTTAGTGTATAGAAATACAACTGATCCTTATCTGCAAATCCCCAACCTGAAATCTAGAGAGAGAAGAACACAAAGAATCACAGGCAAGACCAGTTTACCTGACATAGCGGCCACTGGAGCCATAAATTGGTCAAAAAATCTAAGTGATAATTTCGAGAAATTGCTAGAAGTTTAAAATAGATTACTTTAAAAGTGAAAAACTGCTGTGCTCTCAGTCTTAGGGGATCTTGCACACTTTTTTGGAGTTTAGTCACAGTAACCCCACAAGATTCTCAGAATAAATATCTGTGAAAAATCTTCCTGTTTCCGGCATAAAAAGGAAGAAGTATTAACTTAGAAATATATTTAGAGAATTCTCAATAAAAAAAAAAATGTCCATTCTTCATTGGAAAATACATTACCAGAGCATTTTCTGACTTGAGGAAAGGCAGTTATGCAAATCTATAACCTTTAGTCTCCCTACTCACTGAAAGGAGTCAGGGGCCTAAAAAATACTTGTGAAGGTGATAGCTCAAGGACACAGAACCACTAAAAGATGAAAAATTAATCATGAGAGTATAAAATGTTTTGCCTTTCCCATACCTTGGCACTTCATCAATAGGGCCGTGGTGTAATAAAATTGGATTATAACTGAGAGAGGTGCAAGACACAGACTGTATCTAAAGAGAAAATCTTATGGAAACCCGAAGATAACATGAGAGACAAAATCAAGGACTCTATGTGAATTTGGAGCCTCTGGCACATACGGCTGTAGAGAATACCAAACACAGACCAATTTATAGCCAGATATACAAAAACTCACACTAAAGTTTGACTTATTTCTATTTCTATTATCTAACATGTTATGTCTGGCTTTCAACATAAAGATCACTAGACATGCTAAAAGAAAAAAAAAAATCTGAAGAGACAAAGCAATCATCGGTATCTGAGTCAAATATGACACCAATTTTGGAGTTAACAGATAGGGAATTTAAAATAATTATGATTAATATGTTAAGGACTCTAATGGGAAAAATAGAGGACATGGAATACATATGGGCAATGCAAATAGAGTGATTATAACTCTAAGAAATAATCAAAAGGAAATATTAAAAACCAAAAACATAATAAATGAAGAATACCTTTGATGAACTCATCAGTATCCCGGACAGGGCTTGAAGGTATGAATAGAAACTTCCTTACTGAAATGCAAAGAGAAAAAAACTGAAATGAACAAACAGAATATCAAAAAAAGGTGAGAAAATTTCACAAAGCATAATGTGTGTCAATAAATATTTAGATCAATAATCATATGAAACTTTTTTATGGAGAGAGATAGGGATTAAAGTTTAATTTTATTGGGCCCTCCAGCTGATCCAGAACCAGTTATTTTTTAAAATTTTATTTCAATGTAATTAATTAACATATAATGTATTATTGGTTTCAGAGGTAGAGGTCAGTGATTCATTGGTCATATAACACCCAGTGCTTAACACATCACATGCCCTCCTTAATGTCCATGACTCAGTTACTCCATCCCTGAGCCCCTCCAGCAATCCTCAGTTTGTTTCCTATGGTTAAGAGTCTTCTTATGGTTTGTCTCCCTCTCTGATTTTGTCCTGTTTTATTTTTTCCTCTTTTTCCCTATGATCCTCTGTTTTGTTTCTTAAATTCTACATATGAGTGAGATCATACGATAATGTCTTTTTCTGATTGACTAATGTCAACTAGCATAATATCCTCTAGTTCCAGCCACATCATTGCAAATGGCAAGATTTTGCTTTTGGTTTTGTTTTGTTTTGTTTTTGATGACTGAGTAGTAGTCATATATATATATATATATATATATATATATATATATCACATCATCTTTTTATTTTTCCACATCTTCTTTATATATTCATTTGTCAATGGACATCTGGGCTCTTTCCATAGTTTGACTATTGTGGGCATTACTGTTATAAACATTGGGGTACAAAATCAGTTATTTAAAAGGCAATTTTCATGGGCTGAAATTTTACTCCCATCTTCAAATTAATGTCTTGAAGCCCCTACTCCAGTACACCAGGATGCGATTGTATTTGGAGATAGGGCCTTTAACGAAGTGATTAAGTCAAATGAGGTTGTCAGTATGGGCCATGACCCAGTCCGATGTCTTTATGAAAAGAGGAAATTTGTAAACACAAAGAAACATCAAAAGATGTGTTTGCACAGATAAGACCATTAGAGGACATGGTAAAAAGGTGATCATGTACAAACCATGGTGGGAGGGAGGGCTCAGAAGAAAACCAAACTTGCCAAAACTTTGATCTTGAATTTCAGCCTCCATAACTGGGAAAATAAATTTCTATTGTTTAAGATACCCAGCCTGTGTAATGTTGTTGATAGTTCTAACAAGCTAACGCGGCTATTATTTTTTCCTACTGCTTTATGTCAATATTTTGTTTCAACTGTTTTGTTTCAATGAGCAAAATCACATCTTTAAAATGCTTTTAGCAATGTAAAAAATCTCAATAACTGTAAAACAAGGTCTTCTACATTATTCTTCAAAATTGATTTTGTTTTTCTCGATCATTCTCAATTTTATACAAAATTTAAGTTGAGTTGTCAGAATATAAACATTTTGATAGATTTTTATTTTGCGTTTTCATTTGGAATTGCATTGAGTCTTCAAGGCAATTTGTGAATGCATATCTTTGCGATTTTGAGTTTTTTTTTTTTCCATTTCTACAAGGTTTAGTTTTTTCCTCAACATAGTATTTGTTTTTCATGTTTAGCATAACTTTCCTTAGACTTATTCATATACATTTGACATGATCAATTAACATGTATGAATTATTAACACATATTTTCCTTTATATGTCTATTGCTCAGAAAAAATAAAATAAAGTTGATCAATTTTTTTGTATGTTGACCTTAGATTTTTATATATTAAATGGCAAACATCCAAACTGGATTATAAATTCTAAAATTAAAATTCTAATAATTCCAATTTTGAGGTATACGATCATATTACTTAACAAGTACAGTTTTATTTCTTCTTTTCCAATTCATATAATTATTTTCCTTTCCTTGTATTGCATTACTGCTCTATAATGATCTCATGCAGTTTTGATTATAAGTATTAATAACAGGCAGTTTTCTAGACTTCTGTAGAAGAAATTTATATATATGGTGATTGATGTGAGTAATAAGGGCTATTCTTCTCTCATTATGAAAATGAACTTCCTTCTATTACTCTATCTCCATTAGTTTCTTCACTAGCAAATTTTTGAGCTTTATTTTATTATTTTAGTTTTACTTTCAATTTTTCATCAGATTTTTTTTGTTTCCAGTTCCTTTACAAATTTTCAATTTCCCATTTTATCCTTTTGATTATATTAAGCACATTTATTTTAAATTTGTATTTCTATTTCTATTATATTTTATTTTTCAGTTGCATTGTCCCATCTCCTGTGGCTGCAGGACGACGATAATGACGATGATGATGAACCAAAAATTGCATACAAAATCGTGGTAATGTTGTGAGATCTAACATGATGTTATCTTATAATAGAATCAATAGGTTCATTATCAATCCTGGTTCATGGAAATTCTGATGAGTTAAGCTGAATTTCAGTCTGTGAGAAGGCCAGTTTATTTATAATTCTGTTTTTCTTGCGCCCTGATACAAAAATAAAACAAATAACTTAAACTCTGATTTATCTGGGACCCCAGCTTAGCTAAATATTTTCTTAGCTTTTCTTTCTCAATATGATCTCTTCTGGAATTACTAGATACCTGGTTACAAAGAAACTTCAAATGTTTGTCTCTTAGCATTGGGTTTTACTTATCTATGGGATCATGTCTCCATAATTCTTCATTTTAATTACAGTTATATGAATCTAATTTTTCCAATATTTTATACAGCTATTCTACATCTCAGAAAGGAGTTGGTTTGCTCTACTGCAACAAAATATAGTACAATTTAATACAACTGAAACTTTATAAATAAATCTTTTCCTACCTTTTATCGTTTGTGCTAAATTATTATAACAACATTTCTCACTAAATGCAAGCATCTCTTTGCTTTCTAACTAGAGTCCCTCTCTGTTGAACATCAGCATGCATCCCTAATCTCAGGACCCAGAAATCTATATCCAACCCCGCTCTGTTACTACTGTCCCTAACACTAAAGATTATACAAAGGCATATAAACAGGCTATTAAGAATACACCTCAAGTGACAACTGCTAAATCTGGAATTGAATTCTATTTTTATTCAATATTCATTTGTGGTATACATTTTCCATTTACCATCATTTAAGTAATTTTAGGCCAAAAACCTAAGTCTTTGAAACTTTTCTTGCTTTCACACCCTATATCCAACCTGTTAGCAAATTTTGTCCATTTTAACTTCAAAATACTACATATTCTCATTTTGTGCAATATTTAAATCTCTTTTGAATGTCTTCTCCTCAGCTGGACTACTAAAGCATGTTCTCAATAATCTTCAGTCTTTGTTCTAACTTCTTTGGAGTATATTATCTGCAGAACAGTTTAGCTCCACTTATGACTCAAATTACCAATCTGTTATCAAACATTTGTCTTTATATTTTACTTAGAAAAAAACATAAAGTCTTATTTGGACCTAAAGTACTTTCTGATTGCTCTCTCTGGATGTCTTTTTGGACTCACTTCCTCACTTCATATTAACTCCATTCTTGCTCATTTCACTACTGACCAACTTGATATTCACTAGAATGGAATTGTTTAATATCATAAACTAATATGACCTTGTTCCTTTTTTAATGCAAGTATTGCTCAAATCCAACCTATTTAAATTGGCAAACTACTTGAGTCCTTGGTATTTAGAATGCTCTAAAAGAAGATTTATTGATTAATCAAATTAATAATTAATGACTTTTCTTTAGTATAATCATGATTTTGGTCATGTTTTTTTTTTCTCCCCCAAATATGAAGTCACATTAGGAAAAATAACATTGCATATTCTTCTTAAAATAAATAAATATTTAATATTGACTGATTTTGAAAAGATAATATGCATCAGATTTATGAAACTAAGGCAAATTAAAAATTCATAATTGTAAGACACTTTTATTAAATGTTCTAAGGAAAGGAGGATGGGGGTTTTCATTAGGTATGGCTATAACAAACAGATCATTCTTTTGACAGCCCTGAGCCAGAAAGAAGCTCTAAAAGAACCTGCCTTGTCCCAAGGACTAGGGCTTAGGCTGATAGAGGTCAGGTTAAGGCTGACCAAGTCTCTTAATGCAGGAGCTAAGATGGAGCTCTCTGTGCTGAGCTCCTTATAGTTCTCAACCCAATAGTTTAAATGTCCATATTTACTTTAAGAAAACAATAGAAAGAAAAGAAAAGAAATAACTGGATAAAATGAGGGAAAAGGACATTATTTGGTTTCCATTAAATGCCGGGAATTTGGAGGGGAACTGAGTGGGAAAAAATAGAGAGGGAGACAAACCATGAGAGACTTCTAACCCTGGGAATGAACAAAAGGTTGCAGAAGGGGAGGTGGGAGGGTATTGAGGTAACTGGGTGGCGGGCACTGAGGAGGACACTTGATGGGATGAGCACTGAGTGTTATACTGTATGTTGGCAAATCGAATTTCAATAAAAACAAATAAAAAAATACTAGGAATTTGAGAACTGTCTCTCCTCATCTTACTGATATAGGCATGTAATGGAGAAATAAAATGGAACAGCAAATAAACAAATATTGCTTACTCTTCCAAAATTAAGAAACATATGGAATACAATGAAATTTTTATAAAATCATCTGTTTTTCAGTGTAAACATGAAGAAATATAGTAAGATAAAAACACATTTTATTTTTCAATTTCTTTGTTCTTGCTTCATTTTTGGCACTGTTGATTAGTTTGCATTCTTAAAATCTACTCATATTGGACATCATTCAAATATCATGACATTACTTATTCATCTGCATGAAAATTATATGGATTAACATTATTGTAATTATTGTTAAATGATGTAATGTGCTTAAGAAAAAGCCAGGCATATAATTAACACTCAATAGATGTTGGTTGTTTGGTTCTTGCTGTTATTGACTGATTCATTTTCAGTTCCTTTTAGTGACTATTCTTTATAGATTTCATTTTTTTTTCTTGTCTTTTCACTTATGATCCCTCATGAACAAATTTTTCTTCATGGCTTTAATCACCTATGCTGATTCTCTGTTGAACATCCCCAACCAACATTCCCTGTTCTGTTCTCATTAATCTAAACACTTAACAGTAACACACACTTAAAAAAAAAAAAAGTAAGAAGTACAAAATTTCAGTTATAAAATAAGTCATGGAGATGGAAAAAAGATTGCTATTTCTGTTTTAATTCAATATTCCATCTCACAAATATTCTCAGCCTTCTGCAATCCTAATTTCCCTCTCTTCTACCTTTGTTTCATGTCGCAATGAGGTTTTTTCAAGAAATAACCAAACCACCAAACTTTTGACTACATATTTTTACATTAGCTATACTACCTTCCTGAGAAAACAAAAATATCTTTAATTGTTTCACCAAGGATCATTCTTACTTTTTCCCTTATATTATACTATGATTATACTGCTGTAAGAACTCCATCCTAATATAACATAAAATGTGTATTTAAAGTAATTATGGAACATCTATCTACTCATGTGCCAGTTATTAACTCTTGTATATCTGGAGCTTAAGTTCCAGGAATCAGTTTACATCTTATTTTTATTATTTCTTTAAAAATATTTTAATTATTTATTTGAAAGAGAGAGAGCATGAGCAGGGGACAAGGGACAAAGGGAGAAGCTGACTCCCTACTGAACAAAGAGCCCACCTTGAGGCTCAATCATAGAACCCTGAGATCGCAACCTGAGCCCAAGGCAGTAGTTTAATTGACTGAACCACCCAGGTGCCCTTAGCTTACACTTTAAAAAAATATTTCTGAAGGAGCTAAACACAAACAAACAAACAAACAAACAAAACCTAAACCTAGCAGAGAAGAGTAAAAAAATAAAAATAAAAACTAGAGCAGAAATAAATGATCTAGACACAAAAACAAAACAAAAATGAATAGAACAGAATAATGAAACCCAGAATTGGTCCTTTGAAAAATGATAAAAATGATAAATTAATAAACCTCTAGCAAGACTAATCAAAAACAAAAGGTTCAAATAAACAAAATCACAAATGAATGAGGAAAAATAACAACCAACATCACAAAAATACAAAGAATCATAGAGAATATTAGGAAAACTATATGCCAACAAATTAAACCACTTAGAAGAAATGGATAAATTCCCAGAAATATAAATCTATCAAAACTGAAAAAAAAAGAAAGAGAGAATTTGAAAAAACTGATTACCAGCAAAGAAATTGAATCAGTAATCAAAAAGTTCTCAAAAACAAAAGTCCAAGACCAGATGGCTTCACAGATAAATTCTACCAAATGTTTAAGAAGAGATAATACTGATTCGTCTCAAACTATTAAAGAAAGAAAGAAGAAAAAAAAGAAAGAAAGAAAGAAGAAAGAAAAGAAAGAAAGAAAGAAAGAAAGAAAGAAAGAAAGAAAGAAAGAAGAAAGAAAGAAAGAAAAGAAAGAAAGAAAGAAAGAAAGAAAGAAAGAAAGAAAGAAAGAGAAAGAAAGAAAAAGAAAGAAAGAAAGAAAAAAGAAAGAAAAAAGAAAGAAAGAAAGAAAAAAGAAAGAAAGAAAGAAAGAGAAAGAAAGAAAGAAAAAAAAAGAAGAAAGAAGAAAGAAAGAAAGAAAGAAAGAAAGAAAAGAAAGAAAGAAGAAAGAAAGAAAGAAAGAAAGAAAGAAAGAAAGAAAGAAAGAAAGAAAGAAAGAGCAAAACAAAGGAAGGGAACTTCCAAATTCATTATGTAAGTCCAGCATTACCCTGATACCAAAACCAGATAAAGACACCACAAAAAAAGAGAGCTACAGACTAATATCTCTGATGAACATAGATACAAATATCCTCAACAAAATATCAGCAAACTGAATCCAACAACACATTAAAAAAATGATTCACCATGATTTAGTGGGATTTATTCTTGGGTTGGAAGGGCAGTTCAATATTCACAAATCAATCAATGTGATACAACACATTAATAAAAGAAATGATAAGAACCATATAATCCTTTCAACAGATGCTGGAAAAGCATTTGACAAAGTACAACACCCATTCATGGTAAACACCCTCAACAAAGTACTTTTAGAAGGAATATACCTCAATCTAATAGAGGCCATATATGATAAATGCACAGTTGACATCCTCAGTGAGGAAAGGTTAGTAACAAGAAATGGATATTTGCTCTCACCACTTTACCAAACATAGTCCTAGAAGTCTTAGCTCCAGCAATCAGACAATATAAAGAAATAAAAGGCATCCAAATCAGTGAGGAAGAAGTCAGACTTTCACTATTTGCAGAAGACATGATACTGTTTATAGAGAAAACTCAAAAGATTCCACCAAAAAAGTGCTAGAACTGATACACAAATTCAGTAAGTTCACAGGATACAGAAGCATTGTCAGAAATCTTTCATTTCTATGCACCAATAATGAAGCAGTAGAATGAGAAATCAGGAAACGGCTCCATTTACAATTATACCCAAAACAATAGGATTAAACCTTACCATAAGAGTAAAAGATCTGTACCCTGAAAACTGTAGAACACTTATGAAAGAAATTGTACAAGAAAGTGGACACAAAGAAATGGAAAAGCCATTCCATGCTCATGGATTGGAAGAACAAATACTGTTAGAATGCCTATGCCATCCAAAGTATTTTATACTCTTAATGTGATTCCTATCAAAATTACAATTAGAAAAGTATGCATTAGTCTATCTGTGGTATGGCATCAGATACTAAAGATGGAGAAGTGACTATGTCTTCAGTTAAGGTTAGTAAGCCTCGTTACACACGGCTCATGCAGTCACAAATCCATTTTCCTTTACTCCTTTACCAATCAAAACTCCTTTTCTTCTAGATGGCTACATGCCTAAATTGTCAGCTATATTTCACGAATTTTCTGCAACAAGAGTTATTCAGTAACAAAATTCTGGCCAACTAAGCCAAAGGATAGATACTAGAGCTGACTGGGAAACTTTTGCTTTTTTACCACTTCCAGCTTGTTGCTTTCTTCTTCTTCCTGGGCAGTGTACAGAAAGAAAGGATAGAGTTACTGAAGTGTCTTTGTGAATATTCCACAATCATGAGAACAACAAAAGGTATTATAGCTGAAAGACAGACTGGGACTGGGACACTAAAGACATTGTGTTATGATTGCACCAATCCTGGGTAACCTACTTACAAACATGGTAAGTGAAAACAAATCTATTTTTGATTAAACCATTCCAATCTTGTGTTTGTTACACATGCATTTGAATGAAATCTCTAAATGGTTCTAACACTATAAGCTGAATTACTCACTTTAGGAAATTTTCAAAATAACTTGGAGATAGACTCAAGATAAGGACTATTATCTAGAATTTATTAGGAACCTCACAAATTTTAATGCAATTAATGACAAGCAGACTTTTTTTGACATTTCATTATATATATATATAAAATGAAAGATATATATCTTAAATATATATATCTTTATATATATAATGCAAGATATACATATATAATGCAAGAATTCATACTAAATTCAAATATCTTTCTTAAGAAAAAGATTAAACTTAAATTTTGCCAAGTCGAATTAGAAACATTCTGTTTGTGAAGTAGCTCTGATTCCCTAATAAACAGAAAGCTATGCCCAACTGGGCACATTTTTTTCCTCAAATGCTTGTTTAGCTTTTACTAGATTCAGATACTTCCATAATATAAAACATATCTTTCATTATTTAGAAAAAGTATGTAGTAGTTAGCAATAATCAAAATAATTTCATAAGGAAATTAGGTAGGTTTCTGCATGTTTTTTTTATTTTAAAGTATATTTGTATAAATGCATATGTGTACATGCATGTCAATAATCAAAAATTTTTACATGCAACTTGTTTAAAATCTATAACTTTATAGTCATACTAAGTCTCAGAATTTTATTTTTACTTTATTGTCTTCATGATGTTCAAATGACAAACACCTTTCTCAAAATCCTTTCATCTCATTAGCTTATTACAACAATTCTGAAACTTTTCTCCCTGTGCCCGACTACTTTAGTATAGCAAAATTTATTCTTGTATTTATACATTAGATTAATCCAAGCTCAGATAAATTCCTTGCATACTTTATTCTTTTACTACATTTTTTGTTGTTGTTGCCTAGATACTTTCTTAAGGCAGTGCTCCTATACCTTTCTTTTTCTCCCCTCCTCTATATAAAGAAACACATATATAAATAAATTTTTTTCTTATAAAAGTGATTTGTAGAATCTAGAAAACAGGAAAAAGATATATGTAACAAAAATAGATGTTGAGCTAAGGAGTCACCTTTGTCCTGGTATAAGGATTAGTCCCAAAGGGTGCAGAACAAACTCTTTTGCTTAACCCCGAGCTTCAAACAGAATTTTTAGGTTTTTTGTTTTGTTTTGTTTTGTTTTGTTTTGTTTTGTTTTTTACCACAATAACAAATCACTACAAATTGAGCAGTTGGATGCAACACCCATTTACTGTCTCACAGTTCTGTATGTCAGAGTCTACATACAGCATCACACAACTATGTTCTCTACTTAGTTTCATACAGTTGAAATCAAGGTGTGAGCAAGGACGCATTTCTTTCATGAGGCTCTGGATCTGCTCCCAAAATCATTCAGGTTGCTGACTGAATTCAGTTCATCTTTGTGTTTGGAGGACTGACGTCCCCATTTGATGCCATTGTCACCTAGAGAGCAGTCTGCATGCCTAAAGACTGTCCTATTCCTTCTGGTGCCTGTCATGTAACCTCTTTCTGGCAACTCATGGTCAAGTCTCTCTCTACTTCCAATCCCTCCTCCTCCTTTTGCTATAACTCTGGTTTTAAGCCAGAAAAAATGCTCTACTTTTGAAGGCTCATCTGATTAGATTGGGATCACTCCAATAATTCAGGGTAATCTCCTTATTTTATGGTCCAGAGCCTTAATTACATCTGCAAAATCCCTTGTAAAATATAATGTAACATATTCACAAGGTTCAAAGATTAGAATTTTGTCATTTGCTGGCAGTGGGATGGCATCATTCAACCTCCACACTCCCACGAAATTATTAAAAGGAAAAAAGAAAAAAAATAATAAAACACAACTGTTGACTAATTTTACTTTTCAAATTTAAACACGGCTTTATTTGCACACACAGGCACACACATTTACAGGTTTCTTTTCATTATCCTTGATTCAAGTGTTATTTCTCATGATAATGGTGAATTCATAGCACTTTCCGTTGTTTCCCTCCTGGATTAAATGTGAAAGAGAGTTTGTACATGTGTGCTTTTGTTTGATTTTAGGCACACGAGAATTTAAAATAGGAACTGGAGCATGACTTAGATGTTTGATGACTATGGCTATTTTCTCTGCCTCATTACCTTAAAAGTTGTCACTTTCACTTAACATAATCAAGCCAAAGACCACCAGTAATACACTCATAGTTAAGCAAATTGGATTTATCTATCTTTGCAGCAAAGGAGAACATACACTATGGTGAACCATGGAGTATCTCTGAAGGAAGGTGCTAGAAAGAACCCATTATAGGATATGGGGCGTTGGGTAATTTTTGTGAAGATGTAAGGAAGCAAGTGTTTGTCTAGGTTTGATGCTGTCAGAAAGTGAAGGCAACTCTGTGATTGTCTATCTCAATAAAATTTACCTATAGTAAGAGGAGACTAACAGAAGAGTGAAGCTGTAGTTATTTTAAAAATATTAATTTATTTTTCTCAGAAGGTGAGGGAGGTGTTTGTATTTTGGAGTTTTTAACAATTATTTATTTTTCACTGTGCTTAAACAAAATTACAAAGTGGTCTCAGTTTGTCCCATTTTATCATGGTCTTAGAGTAACCTGTCTAAGGATGGTACTTTGTGAAATTGCTTTTTTTTAAAGATTGTATTTATTTATTCATGAAAGACAGAGAGAGACAGGCAGAGACATAGAAAAAGGCAGAATCAGAGTCCATGCAGGGAGCTGGATATGGGACTCGATCCCGGGATCACTCCCTGAGCCGAAGGCAGAAGCCCAAGCACTGAGCCACTCAGGTGCCCAAAAATTGTTTATATCTAATAGGAAAATAACAGCCTAAATGTGTCAGGCCATCTTCAGAATGTCAGGAGCTGCTCTCTTTCCCCCACTTTTTATTTTTTATTTTTATTTTTATTTTTTTTTTAATTTTTATTTATTCATGATAGGCACACAGTGAGAGAGAGAGAGAGGCAGAGACACAAGCAGAGGGAGAAGCAGGCTCCATGCACCGGGAGCCTGACGTGGGATTCGATCCCAGATCTCCAGGATCGCGCCCTGGGCCAAAGGCAGGCGCCAAACCGCTGCGCCACCCAGGGATCCCTTCCCCCACTTTTTAAATTCAAATGTGGTGAATATCTGTTCTTTGTGTTCAGAGCAGTTTCACAAGATATAAAAGTAATCAAATTAGTTTTTCAAAAAATCCAAGCTTAATGATTTTTTTTTATTTCTTATATTTTATTCTGTAAAAATTCTTATTTTTTCAACGAGTATCTGAGTGGACATTCTAATTTCATTTGGAAATTCTTTTGAGATAATGCTAGTGTTGGCCAACCAGCCAAATATTTGCAGAAGAAAATATTTTGCATGAATAATTCCTATAAATCAGTTAAGTATGTGTTATCCAAGGTCTCTATTGCAAAACAGCTGATTAATCTATGTTATATACTATCATACAAATTATTATACTGTTATTTAAGAATATATTGATAATTGACATCTTCTAATTAGTTATCTTAAAATACTAACAGGTGTACGTTTAAAAGTAACATTGAAAACAATGGACTATAATAGCTTAAAGAACTTGAAGATTTTTCTTCCTCCAGAGTTAGGATATTCTATTCTGAACATATGAAAATTGTAGATGAATGCCAGGATCTTATTTAAAAGGCAGTTGACATGGTATATTTCCTCCTGCCATCAAAAGATACTTGTCATAATTATTTTAATTATACAAAGCAAAGTTTAGAGAGATTTAATGAGTGTCTATTTTTATGTTTGAGAGGAAATTAAAGCAAATACCAGAATTTCCACATTATCTGAGGCTTGACCTCAAAGAGTTTTCAATTCTTCAATGAGAAAGCAAATGTTCACATGAAGTAATTAGGTGCAAAATATACTCTAAACATACTTCAGGGGGTGATATGTTTCTTTTTAGTGTGGAAAATTGGGTACAGAATTACTTTTAGTATAATAGTAGGGGCAAAATAATAAGGGCAAAAATCCCTTACAATCCCTTGTATTTTATTTCCTGGTAGAGTTCTCAATGATGCAAGGTAACTGTTGGGGAGGGTGAGCATGAAATTGTATTAGTGGTGTTCATTATCGATGAATTTCACTACACTTGGCCCTGTAAATAAAGAAGTAAATCTTCAGGTTCTGAGAGTAGAACATGTAATGTTTAAATATTAATTCTACAATTAAGATAAATTACAGAATTCTTTTTATCCTTGATTAACACTCTAGTTTGTCAGAAGCATGATCCAAAAAGGAAATGGGGTGTAGAATCTATCGATAATGATACTTTATTGACTGTGAGCCAATAGTAAGAACAAGGGTGATAAGCACCTTGTCAGTGTGAGTATGTCAAGGAGTAAAACAGACATCTAACCATGAGCATGACACCTATGAATGTTGTCACATTCTCCATGACAATTATATTTCTTTCCAACTGTGTTAAAGATGGGTACCATCATTTCCATATGTGAATGTCAATAATAAAAAGCATATTTAACAATTGCAAGTCTAATTCTCTATTTTCCCTTTATTTTCATCATATTAGTTGATCTTTGGAATACAATATGTACCAAATTTTTAATCAAAAGAGGAAAGTTTTACCTAAATCTTGTCAAATGAGCTTTTTTCCTCATCAAACATTCTAGAATCTGAAGAATTTGGAGATAATGCAAAAACATACAAATTTCCAACAGAGTGAAAATAATCTTGCCCTGGTTTGTAAAACAGTAATCAGTAAATGCTGAAGGGAACCATTCTTATAGATATCTCTCCTTCCAATTTTACCAATTAGAAATCCAGTGAATTTAAAATACATTAAATGTATATTGACTCATCAGAAACATTAAGCCTGTTGGTCATTCAAAGTTCTTAAACCACTTTTAAGTTTAATCATCAACTGAGATCAGCAATCATCAAGAAATGGAAGTTTGATATGAGCAGTGGTTGGAGATCTAAGAGAACACATGGACAACATTAGTAACTTTGGTATTCCCAAGAGCCACATAGGAGTCCTGTGTCCAGTGGATTTAAGAGTAAATTTAGGTGACATGCCATTGGAGTTTGGATCTGTCTTTCCCTGATGATCAGTGATGTTGAATATCTTTTCATGTGTCTATATGGAAGTGTTGAATCACTATATTGTACAACTGAAACTAATATTACACTGTATGTTAACTGACTGGAATTTAAAGAAAAACTTTAAAAGAGAGAGAGAAGGGGCCCTGGATGGCTCAGTTGGTTGAATGCCCAACTCTTGATTTTGGCTCATGTCATGATCTCTGGGTTGTGAAATACAGCCCTATGTCAGGCTCCATGCTCAGTGGGGAATCTGCTTGATATTCTCTTGCTCCCCTGTACATGCACCTGCATGCTCTCCTGCTCTCTCTCTCTAAAATAATAAATAAATAAATAAATAGTTTTTAAAAACTTTAAAAAAAGAGAAGTTAGGAAGTGTCAAGAATGCTAGTTTTGAGAAATGAAAGGCTAGCAACCCTAGGATACTTACACTGGTATTATTAACAATTGAGTATTTAGTTAGTTATTGATGTTCCAGTTTAGATAACCGCATGCTGAAAGTTTTAAATCTCAGAGTGTAATCAAATTACTCTTTTCATTCAGGGCTAATTCAATATGCCTCAGCAGTTAAATTAGGTGTTTCTTAGTTAGGTCCATTTTTTCCTCTGAAAAAAGTTTTCTTGAAAGTTTTGGAATGGAAAGATAGCAGTCTATAGTAGAATTTATTTATTTGTTAATTTGTCAATGTGCCTTGCAGGTTGTAGGTGCTAGGAGGAAAAAAAAAGGCAAAGTTTTACTATATATATATAAATAATTGACATTAATATATTTTATATTTATATTAATAGTTCACATAATATTGATATATTAATATTGATAATATTAATGTACGTATAATACAATATATTATATATATATATATAGAGAGAGAGAGAGAGAGAGAGAGAGAGACATATTTAAAATGCTTGAAGAAAACTGTAACTTTTTGCAGCTGTCTAGAATTCATAAGAGGATCCCACCTAATGGGCCAAAACAGATAGGAGATCACAACAAACACACTTGGATATTTGACAATGTCTTTGAATTAAAGAACTCTGGACTTACCCTGCCTTGGGGCTTCCTCTTATGTGAGCTAATACAGTTGACTTATTTTTAAAACATTTTTATTGGGCAGCCCAGGTGGCTCAGTAGTTTAGCGCTCCCCTTGGCCCAGGGCATGATCCTGGAAACCTGGGATTGAGTCCCACGTTGGTCTCCCTGCATGGAGCCTGCTTCTCCCTCTGCCTGTGTCTCTGCCTCTCTCTTTCTGTGTCTCTCATGAAAAAATAAATAAAATCTTAAAAAAATAAAAAATAAAATAAATAAAACATTTTAGGAGATTATTGTTATTTATAGTTGAAAACTCCTAACTTAGCTTATTTATTATTTATAAGTGATAAATAAATTATTATTTAGTCTGAGGAACTTTAGTAAATGCTGCTCACCTCTTGCATGTGAACATATACTAAAAATTTTGAGGAATATCACAATGAATGGAGAAGAGAAAAAATAATGGAATTCAAAACTGTCAGAAAAGTCTTTAGATAGAGTATGAGACCACGGATTGTGTTTGATAGATGAGAATGTAAAGAGAAAATGAGAGAATGAAAAGGCTGTGCATCTGACTGAAAAGCCTGATTTGACAGACCATCACAGTACACTTCAAATATATTGCTTCTATGTCATTGTGGCCTATTTTCATGCACTAAAAAAAATTATCCATTATTTCCATTACTTTTAGTTGGTGTTTCAGAGCTTCTAAAAGGTTGAATTCTGTTTATTCGTTGTATGTATAATATTTATTGACTTAGAGATTCTAGTCTAGATGTTCACATCAATATTGATGCTTTAGTTGTTTCAAACCAATATTTATTATGGGAAAAATACAATGTCAGGTACACTTTGTGAATGCAAATACAAAACCCAATTGGTTGCTTCAAGGAGAACATTCCCAGTAACCATGAGAAAACTAGAAAAGGAACAGCAACAAGACTTGTTTTACCACCTATACACATTTTTAATGAGTTTTTTTATATACATAAAAATTTGGATAATTCTTAAAATCTGAGAAACAAAGTAAGATTAGAGCTACATTTAAATTTCAATTATCTAATTTTAGTATTTACTTTGGTAGTTTTTTGTTCACTATATTCCATCTTATACATTAGTATTTTCTTAGCATAGCACATTTACCTATTAATACAAATACTTAATTAACATGTCCATGAACAATACTTTTAAAGTAAATTAATATTTATTTGTATAAAATTTGCATTTGTATCTTGGGACAGTTTCATAGAGTTGAACAAGTCTTATTACATGTAAGGTAAAAACAATTAGTAATTTTTCTGGACACTGGCAATTTGAAAAAAAAATCATCTTGGGGTGTCTGGGTGGCTCAGTAGTTAAGTGTCTTACTGCAGTTCTGGTCAGGATCTCAGGTCCTGTCATGTAGTATCTAAATGTTATTAAATTAAATTTGAATTGCCAAGTATCACTTCCTCATTCAAAACTATTTTCTAAAATCTACTTATTATTCAAACAGGTCAATAATTTTTTAGTTATGTGTGAACATTAATGATACTATTATTGATTCCAATGAGCTAACAGCAAATACACTTAGTACAAATCAGTGCATTTGAAAAGTATAGACATAATCTCTAATTTAAAGGAAATTTCATTGTTCTTTTTATTTTTAAGGATTTATTTATTATTTGAGAGAGAAAGAAAGAGAAAACGAGAAGACCAGATGGACAGGGAGAGAGATACCCAAGAAGACTCCCTGCTGATCATGGAACCCAACACAGGGCTCCTCACAGGACTCAATTCCATGACCCTGAGATCACCTAAGCCAAAATCAAGACACCACCACTTAACTGACTGAACCACCAAGGTGCCTCAAGAAATTTCATTATTCTTGTAGTTTACTATATGATCAATAAAATTTAAGAGGCAGTTTTTGCATTTTAACATTAATATATAAATGTTAAATAACAAATGCAATTAAAAAGCTTTTCTCTATTAATGTCTGCAGTTTTACTCATAGAATTTCTTTAGATATCTTCTCTTATATGTCATCATATACTTTCTCTACACTTTCTTTCTAATGTGTTCTTTTAACTGTTACAGATAGAGTTGAATCTGTAACACAATTACAAAAAAAAAAAAATTATAACTCCTGGATGGCTCAGTCAGTTAAGCATCTCCTTGCACCTCAGGTGATGGTCTCGGGGTCCTGGGATCTAGCCCCATATTGTAGAGTCTGCTTATCCCTCTCCCTCTGCCCCTCTGCCCCTCATTCATGCTCCCTCTCTCTCAGATAAATGAATAAAATTTTGAGAAAAAAATTACAACTCTATAAAGTGTTATTTTACCAGCACCACCAATCATGACAAAATGCATGTATTATAGGACTATAATGTATTATGATGCTTATAGTTTTAAGGCCAGACAATTGAGTGTCTTGTACATTTTTTTAAATTGAAGTATAGTTGACATGTAATATTATATTAGTTTCAGGTATACAACAAAGTGATTTGACTATTTTATATATTATGCAAGCCTTACCACGATAAATAGGTTTATATATATATGGAAGGGCTTATGCTAATCTATGTGTTTTTCATGAGAGAATAAGATAAGATTTAAATAATATTTAAAGTACTACATTATGCAAAGTTATATGATTATGCAAAATAATGCAATTTACTATCTTCTGTGAACTGTTAGATTATCCCATTTACTTGTTAACTTGTTAACTTGGCTTTTCATGCTGTTTACATTTTATCTAATATTCTTTTTTCTGGTATCATGTTAATATTCTGCAGCTTTTTTTCCCATTCATATGCTTTCAAAATTTATAGATGTTGATATGAATAGTCTTAGTTCAATCATTTTAATATGTTGATCATTTAGGCTTTTGAATATTCTTCTCTTTCAGAAATTATGCAATAAATATTATTGAACAGGTATAATTATTCACTTGCACAGGGCTTCTCTATGATTTATTCTCAGAAATGGAACTCTTGGGGTTAGGTTATGTGCATATTTCTAAACACCAAGAAAAAATCTACCTACCCTTTGTGTTATTTCTATTTATGTTCTCAGAGTATAACTTTCACTTCTTAAAAGTATTTCTCAAAATTAAAAACAATTCAGGGATAATTCAATTATGATAATGTGTAGAAACCCTAGATAAATATCTATCAATTTAAACCCTTTTATTTTGCATACACTTTTTATATTGAAGCAATTTTTGGATTAAAGAAAAAATAACGGGACAGTGTTTACTTCATTGGGACAGTGTTTACTTCATAATATTATTGATGTTACAATCTGAATTCTGGTATTTACTGTGGGGAAAAAGGAGCCTACACTAATAATATTCCTTCTCTTCCCCTTTGTAGGCAACTTGATTTTCCTGTGTATTTGCTAATATGATTTTTTAATATTAAAATTGAATAATTAAGGAGCTTATATTACTATTTTTTTCCATATCAACTTAGGTAAAAGATAGACCTTTGTATTGTAATGTTCTTATTTTTTAAAGATTTTTTTCTCAGATTCTCTACCTCTTTCCCATTATTTCCTGTTCTCTTACTCAACACTATTATTTTTGTGCATGTTGGCATTTCTCTGTCTTCTAATTCTGCAATTTAATTTTTTAGTTATATTTATATCTTTTGGCCTTTTCCCAACATTTGACATGACTTTCAATAGGTATTTCAAATGTTCTAAGTTATATATTTTTCTTTTTTTGGTGTTTAATGTTATATCAATCACTAAGGTCTTTTTATTCTTCTATTTCTCCACAAAGTTGTCAACTTGATTTTTATTTTGTTTTTATCCTTTTAAAAAATTGTCTCATTATTGAACCCTTTCTATGGTACTTTTTATTTTGTTTTGTTTCATAATACCAGCTGTCCATATTTTTTCTGAGTTATTGTTTGGAATTAATCTTTGAATAATCTTTCTCTGCTATAAATCATTTACCTTTTTTGTATCATATGTAATTATATTTTGGAGAATATTAATTATATATAAATATAGTAATCAATTTACTGAAAAGATTTATTGAAGAGCAATACTGAAGAGAGAAAGGGGACTGAGAAGTGTCCATCTAAGAGTCATGTTTGCTGTTCAACACTCTCTCATCAAATCTGTTGTTTTCTTAGCAATTGTGCTTTCAGAAGTTGGCATTTCAAAGGTTAGTGATGTACAAAGTAAAACCATTAAAATCAGAGTCATGTAGTGTTCCCTGGATGTTGCTGTTTGCCTTCCTTTCTTTTTTTCTTTCTTTTTTTTTTTTTTTTTTTCTTTTTTGACATCTGGCTAGGTTGCTAAATTGAAATAGAAACTACATGTAAGCATGGTGTTTACCTTTGTACCATTCTGTCTTCTTTAGAAATAAATGGTTTCTTCCCTGATTTGATCAGGACTCTAAGATATAATATTCTAATAAAAAATTTTCATATATGATTTTCACGACCAATAATGATTTCTAGGAAAGTGTGCATTTTGTTCTAGATTTTTAGTTTTTTATATTGTTTGGTTTTTGCACATCTTTTTCTATTTGAGTGCAACAATTACAGAATTTGGCAAGGATGTTCTATAGCTTAATTTCTTTCATTGATTCTTAGTTTCATGGGACATGTTTTTGTAGATATGGTTTGGTTTTGGGGATGTTTTTTGGTTTGTTTTGTTTTGATTTTTTTTCGGTTTGTTTTTATTTTTGTTTGTTTTTTGCCCTCTGTGTATTCCAAAGGAGATAAATGAAGTAAAATTCCTATAGGGAACTTAATTTCACAGAAGTTCCAATTACCAACTTGAAAATATTTCTTTCCTAATGTCTTCACGGTAAGAGAACAGTTTATAATAAATGAAAGGAAAACTTCCATGGCACACATACACACACAAGAGAATCAGCAATTGTACACAGTGACACTATTATCATGTCTTCCTCAAGATGCAAAGTTCAAACAAAGTTTTATGCTATTGATATCTTGTTAACAAAATTCTAGTTGAGATATAATGTGTTGATGACTAAGAAGTAAATATTAAACATAGCAAAACATTCGTTCAATGAGAGAAATGTATGCAGCTGTAAATTCTCAAGCTATTTGTGTACATATTTCCTTTCCTTTCTTGTTATGATAAGCTACATAAGTGACCTTTGCTTGCCCCCGCTTCCAGACAACACAAAGTTAGACAGGTATTAATTACTGTTACTGCAACAGAAAAGGGAAATTGATTTCTATGTTTCAAATTTGGCATCTGAATTTTACATAGCTTAACTGTATAAATCAAGAAACATGCTGTAGCATTCTGCATCCAATTGTCTACACATCTTCATTCCATTTATAAAAAAAAAAAAAAGGATTTTTTTCTGAGGAAGCATGAGAATGTTCTTTGAGTCCAACATAGGACAGCTGCCTGGAATACACAATCTTCGCAAAGGAAAAAGAGTGCTCTGGTAAAGGAACGTTTCGTGTAGGGTTATATACATTTCTTACAGAAACAGTTACAAAAAACAAATTTAATAACTCTTTGACTACTTTGACATGTTTATTCTCTTGACTCTTCCACTTTACTTTCTAAGTCTTTTTGTGCTCATATTTTTCTATTATCTGCATCTAGTTCTTAGACAACGAATGCAAATATGATGAACCTAATTGCCTTGTCACATTGTCCATACAACATATTTGTCTAGAAAATTCCAAGTTTGAATAAAAACACTGTTTTGTGGATGCCAGGACAGCTTGGTAAGGGCTATATACACATTGGCACCATTTTAGACTCCTAATATTCGTATTCAAGCAATGCCCTAGATCTGTCCTTTTTTTTTTCCCCTAGATCTGTCTTGACTTTTTTATCCTTTCTCTTTCCTATGTGTCTTCCTGCCTTCTTTCTCTTCCTCTCTCCTTCCATTCTTCTATTTTTCCCTATTTCCCTTCCTCCCTCTCTCTCTTCATTATGATTATATTCACCTAAAACTCCACTCTAAAGATATAATTTCATTTTCTACTCCAGAACGGAATTATAATAAGCCCTGAGAGGAATCTCCTCAAATTATTTTTTTAATTCTTTTTTTTATTTATTTATGATAGTCACAGAGAGAGAGAGAGAGGCAGAGACATAGGCAGAGGGAGAAGCAGGCTCCATGCACCGGGAGCCCGACGTGGGATTCGATCCCGAGGAATCCAGGATCGCGCCCTGGGCCAAAGGCAGGAGCTAAACCGCTGCGCCACCCAGGGATCCCTCAAATTCTATCTCTGAACCAGGAAACTTACTTGCACCAACATGTTCATATGTCTTCTCTTTGTTACAGTGCACAATCTTGCTTCTCAGATTGATTCCTTCTAACAAGGCCCTGATTTCTAGCTTTGCTTCCTTCTCAAGTACCACACTTTGCCGATTATTTCTTGTCTTCCATATCTTTAGTTTCAGGCTCTCTAGTGCCTTATAACTATCAGCTTTTATTTATTTCCTTAAGATTTATTTATTTACTTTATAGAGAGAGCACGTGCATGTGAGGAGAGGCAGAGGGAGAGAATCTTTAAACTCACTCCCCACAGAGCACAGAGCCTGACACCGAGTTCGACCTCATAACCCAAAAGATCATGACTGAGCTAAACTCAAGAGCCCCATCAGTTCTCATAAGCTTTTAAACATGCTCCAACCTATCACCAAAACCAAATAAAAATAATAAATAAAACTCCTGAGCTGACACACTTATAAAGATGCTGACACACATAATAAAGTTTCTCAGAACTGTCCATGTATGTGTACCTAAGAAGGTTAAAATCTATATTTGCAAAATAGAAACAGCTAATTATTTTTATATCTGGCCCTATTCTGCTCTTCCTCTTATATCTTCCTTCTTAATGAAAGTCACAAACATTCACCAGATAACTAAAAAATAAAGTGTGGTTTGATATGGTACACAATTTATATGTATTTCACAGAATGATATATAAATACTCTATGATGAATTTTGGAATTGAAAGGATATATTTTTTTAAGGATTTAATTTATTTATTCATGACAGACAGAGAAAGAGAGAGGCAGAGACACAGGCAGAGGGAGAAGCAGGCTCCATGCAGGGAGCCCGATGTGGGACTCCATCCTGGGACTCCAGGATCACACCCTGGGCCAAAGGCAGGGGCTAAACCACTGAGCCACCCAGGGATCCCCTGAAAGGATAATTTTTTAGCTTAAGGAGTTCATTATTATTTAGGCAAAAAAATATTACCAGACCATTTATGGAGATGGGTTTTTCCACATGTATAAAAACTGCTACGATTAAACAATTCATAAACTTAAATGCTTAAGGCATTTTTCTATGTAAAATTATCTGTGTATGTAATTTTAAAATATTATATATATTATATTTTAAAGTTTACTTAAAGTTTATAATATTACATATGTTATTTATATATTTTAGAATATGAAAGTTTATTTGGTTATTATTTTTAATATTCTAAGCTGTAGAAAAATTGATGAGGAGAAAGTAAACAAAAATATTTCCGAACGTAAGTTTATAAAAGATACATGTGTCAATTTATAAAAAAATTCCAGGTACAAATGTTGCCATAATATGAAAACAATAAGCTTTATTAATCTGCCTTGCAATATATGAATTTAGTATGCTTGTATAAAAATATGCTCATGAAAGAGAAACAAAACTTTTAGGGGCCTTATTATTTTTAAACAGTACAGTCTAGGTAAATGTTCCTCATTATTATCATTCTCCTATTGTTTAGAGACTAGTGTTGTAATTATCCATTGAAAATGTGCTGAATTAACAAATTAATCGGTATGCATATTGAAAGGATTTGACAGTGTATGGGGAGCAATATGCTTCCTTTTTATGGACTAAATAACGTTAATGAATCTTAGGAAAAATTTAAGACCTGAGGTTAGCTTGCAATTGGGTAAGTGATCAATTAAAAAATCAACTCAAATTTGATATAGTCAATACTGACAGCATCAACTTCAAACAGCTGCTGAGTTCCTGATGAGATAAACAAATTAATGTGATTTCAAATGCAAAGCAATCCATTATTTCCAGAAGAAGGCTTTGAAGTAAATGTTTGGAGCTGCATTTATTTTCAAAGTAAGAGATGTAAGGAAGACATTTACAAATAGCATAAGGCCCAGAAAACTAATTTTGTCCTTACAGTGTAGACAATTCAGAGGGTTCTCTCTCTCTTTTTTTTAATCGGTTTGTTGAATGTATGAGATTAAACATCGACTATTGTCATGTATACATCTTGCATTTCCAATTATTATCAAAATTTTCAAGGCTACTGGAAGAGAAGACAATGAGAATATAGACAGTCTGTAAGTTAGAATCAACCAAACTTGTTGAATGTTTTGATATGCCCTGGAATATAAAAATGAACTAAATACACTCTCGACTTGAATAACCTAATTTATGAAAATAGATGTTATTGATAATTACTATATAGTAATAAGGGGCACTTTCATGTAAAAATTGGAGTGAAGGAGGGGGAGAGTTTTTCTTAGGAGAAAGTGAGGAAAATGAATTTCAGGAAAATTCCAAAAACGCATGCAAAGGCACATGGGCATAAGTGAAGATGTCATCTTTGGTTAATGTTGAATGGCTAAAGGTGACCATGCGACAATTTGTCAGGAGAGTGAAAGCATGATCCAGTTTGTGTTTTAGTTTGTATTTTAGAGAAATAATAACAGTGAAGAAGATTATTCGGAGAGATAGACTATATATACAAGAAGATTATCATGAAGAGACAAGGCAAACAATTCTGAGGATTTCCACTAAGACCTGGGTTTGAGATGGAAAGAAGAAGGTATTTTTAACAAACATTGAAGTTATTTCTCTTGTCATTAATATTCTTGCTTTGTAATTTCAGATTGCTGCGTTTAACCCACACCAAATGTAGGCAGAAACAAACTTGAATGATAGATATTTTCAAAATTGCAATAGTAAAAGCCCTTTCTTTCAAACCTACGGTCCTTTAAGTATATCAATCATTGAGACAGCTGTGTCATTGGTTTAAATAATTTTTATATATTCTATCTGCCCTAATACTATGTAAATCTTTTTAAGTCAAAAATTAAAGATTCACAGATAGCAATGCCTTTTGACTAGTCTGCTTTCTCTGGGCTGATGATCTTAAACGGAACTGTAGCAGTGAAAAAGGATACAGCTACTCTGGAGATCCATGCATCCACAATGGCAAAGGGAGGCTTTATCTAATGAGCTCCCTGCCCACCCCCGCCCACCTCCACCCATATCCATATTAAGATGTCAACGGGATTTGTGGCATTTTACTGAACCCTCACCAAAGCACGAGAATCTTTTCCAATTTACTGTCAGTCAAATTAAGCACATTTGTACAAGACAAATTATTTATGATATACAATTCTTACTATATAAATTTCCAATTTTCCCTCATTACAGCATTTCTACAGCTAAGTGAATAGTTTCTATTCTAAGCATTCCATATAAGTCTTATTTATTTATACATATTCTGTTCATGGTATTATCAATTTCCTATTTCTCTGCTCTGGGTTGTCACTTCTTAATATGAAAGCTTTCTTTTGCTGTTAATAGGAAATATTCATGTTCTGCTTTTGTCCTTGCATAAAATTTAAGCATACAATCTTTATCAAAAAAAAGGTTTTGCTCTCTCATTCCCTGTCATATGTTTTAGTGAGGAACTGCTTGCTTTTTCCCTCAGTCTCTGGGGGTTGATTCTCTTCACATCCAGTGTCAAACTGCCATTACATTAGGTCCACTCAGGACCCTGGCTTCCCTGGAAGGGGTGAAGATGGCAGTTTGCTTATCCTCTTGTTCCAATTGAGTAGCAGGTAAAATGGTTTCCTTATTTCTTTAACATTTGAGATATATTGTAAATCCAGTGAAAGACTAAAATTATTATCTTGATCTACAGCACCTCTTACGGCTTTATTTCATATAGACAGTATTTGGTGAGACTTTTACCTATCTACGGCAGAAAAACACATGCATCAGAAGAATAGTGAAAAAAGCAAGTTTAATAACGTAACAGATTATGTCAAGAAATCATATAAGAATAACATAAAATTGAACTGGGATTTTTATAGACAGTCCAGACAAAGGCTAAGAGTAAGCTAAAGATACCTGAAAATAAGAGAACATTAAGATGCTATTTAGCTTTCTGTTAGGGATACCATTATTCAAAGTGACAGCAATTATGTCATGGTTTTACTTTCAATGTTTCTCTCCAAGATGTTCAAACATAAAGATATATAATGGCTCATTAGTCACTATTATGTCATATTTTCATTGTAATTATGTTCATATGTAACTCCACATGACACCATAAAGAAGCAGAAGTATTTATCTTCCAAATCAATAAACTTTTAAAAATCATCACAACATTATGTTATAAAATTCAGCATAGATCTTAAAAGTGAATTTTCTGGGTCTATAGCATTTATACTATCACATTAAATTTTATACTATAATAAGAAGACAAATATCAAGAAATAAATTATTTCTCAATGTGTTACCTGTCTAAAAAATGTTTAATGTATTTAAATAGTAAAAAAAAGTCTTGAATTTTCCAAGATTAAAATCCTGGATGATTTTAGAATTTATCTTTTAATTATATTTGATCATGCATGAAAATTCTATTACTTAAAAGATTCTAAAGTAATTAATGATTTTTGTAATTTCTTCGCTAATATTGTATAACATATATATCATAAAACAAAACCAATACAGAAAAACATTTCTTTATAATCTTAGTGATGAAGATAGTTACACTAGCAAATTGCTTGCATAGCATTGAGAAGGGATTCAATAAATATTTGTGAAATATTTTAAAACTATGTTGTATATGGATGATGGCAGAGAAACTGTTATATGACCAAACATCTTCCTTTGTCTTTGGAAAAGGAAAGTATTATAAATATTGTTTTTTTAATGTTATCACTGTGTTATCTAATGTTATGTTTGTCAAATTTCAGAGCTAGTCTCAGTGGATCATGAAATCAATGCAGTGGTTTGTTACTAATATTTCAACATGAAATAAACTTGATTAAAATAGATAGTAGAAAAATCAGGGTGCATTTCAAATATTAAGAGTCAATATAGTTGGGCAGCCTGGGTGGTTCAGTGGTTTAGTGCCACCTTCAGCCCAGGGCCTTATCCTGGGGTCCCAGGGATTGAGTCCCACGTCAGGCTCCCTGTGTGGAGCCTACTTCTCCCTCTGCCTGTGCCTTTGCCTCTCTCTCTGTGTGTCTCTCATGAATAAATAAATAAAATCTTAAAAAAAGAGTCAATATAGTTTATGAAATTTTTACTTTAGCTTTATATATGCATTTGTTACTATTTAGCCAGTAAAGGCCAGTGTGGCCAGAGGAGTTTAAGTTTAGCAACATGTGAATCGATCAATACATCCATTCTGATGCTGCTTTCACACCAGAGACAATGGTAAATGTCTTCAATACTCACCCTGGACATTATTTATATAATTTTCACATGTTTATGCCAAATATCTTTCTTATTGTCATTTATAAGCAACATATTAGAGCAGACTTGTGACTGTAATTATATTTTTATGATAATGGAAGGGGCCAAGGGGGTTTGTTATATGTACTTCACTAGCAAATGGTACCAACTAACAAAGTTATTTTTGTGTAAAATAAATAAAAGGGAACAATGAGGGATCCCTGGGTGGCTCAGCCGTTTAGCGCCTGCCTTTGGCCCAGGGTGTGATCCTGGAGTCCCAGGATTGATTCCCGCATCAGGCTCCCTGCCTTGAGCCTGCTTCTCCTCCCTCTGCCTGTGCCTCTGCCTCTTCTCTGTGTCTCTCATGAATGAATAAATAAAATCTTAAAAAAAAATAAAAAGGAACAATGATTATATTCTTAAAAGGCAGATTTCCACTCTAAACACCTCTATGGCAAATGCTGAAGAATATGTAAGAGTATATTTTTCTATTAACTCACATGTTTTACCCTCATTTTTCTTAATCCATTTTGAGATCAATCCAGGAATGTATGACAGTTGAACATTTCCATTTTTTGGTAGTGTATAGCAATATAAACTGTATAAATTACGAATAGATACTTCTCTATTATCATCTCTAGTACTTCTGCATTCAAACAGAAGCCTAAAAAGTTATAATGTAAGTCATGGTCTTCATGCAAGCTATATCCATCGTAGAGAGGAATTGGAATTGCCAGTTAGCATATAAGTAGGAAACTGAGAATTAATGTTCTCCACAACAGAAAAAGCAGTCCAATCAATCTTGCTGTGTTCTATTCACAGTGTTATTTAATAAACCTGTGCCCTCCCCACTCGGGCAGGAAGTGATCCTTGTCCACATTCAACATTCATAATCTTGTTTTCCCTTTTGGAATTCTTGCCCTCAGAACTGTATTGATATCAAAATATTACCATATATGTAGGAGTTAAATTAATAATGCAATATATAATATTATGAGCATTATGTGTAAAGTTGTGAATCTTTGTTCCTAACAAAATTATAATATGTTTTAGGCAAAGACTCTAATCAATTCTTAAATGAAACGACAACTTTAAATTACAAGTGAGTGTTGTTATTTATTGCAGTGGTGTCCCTCAAGTATTTGGGAATGCTTTGCAAAAGAAAAGGACTTCCATGTTTTTCATCCTGGAGTATGAAAGAAACCAAGTGAGCTCTTGCAGACCTGAAAGTCCCCAAGGAAATATTATTCATTATGTATTTACAGTTATTAGATCAAAACTTTGTAACGTGCTATGTTCAATTAATAATAATACAGAACAGGGTGAACTATGAAATACATTGTGCTTTTTTAAAAGCTCTAATATGGGAAAAGACAAGCAGTTTGTCCTAATGAATGCATCTAATTGGTGCACTTTATTATAAAACACTGGAGCAGCATTTTTCAAGAAGCTGTTCTATTTGTAACTGGCTGTCTTCAGCATGTCAGGGTGTAATAAATGTGCTGCAGACTAGAACTGCTGATTAGCATTTCTGGAATCCCAGGAAGTTAGTAAAAGCTGTTTGCCATTAAAGTAAGACCTTTTTAGCAGCCTTCAGAAAGGAGCTATAGTCCAATGACCTACGGTTGTTATTCAGTGTAAGTAACTTTAGGAAGGCTTCTTATAATGTATTTGGTGATATATATATATGCCCAAAAAGGAAAAGAAATACTAATGAGAAAATTACAATGCATTGTTGTAGTGTAATAATATTTCAGTATTTCCCACAGAGGTATGTTTGAAATCTCCAGTATGAGTGGTATCTTAACAATAATTATCTGGAACACATTATTATTTTTTACTTTTTTTGGTTTTGTTTTATGTTTCCCAGTAACTCAGAATCAGTAATGGATATAAATCAGCCACTCATGGAAAGAAAATGAATAAGAGGAGATTTCAGTGGAATCACTAGTGATGACAAGTGAGGCCAAATCAAAATTCACTTATGAAATCGAGTTTGAATGTCACACTACAAAAAAAAAAAAAAAAGAAAAGAAAAAAAAGGTCATAATTAAAAAGTCACACTAAAAAAAGACATTTCTATTTTCTAACAGATAATATAATATAATAAAATGCACCTTTAATCTAAACTTTTGGAGACACTAGGTAGCTACAATACTTAATCCTGAAAATATTAAAATAATGCCTATTATAATAATTTTCAAGATGTAAAACATAAGCATAGACACAAATCATATGTTGACACATAATATTCACTGCTTTTGGTCTATTACTAGATTGTTATTCTAAATCTCTTCTATCAATTATAACTAAAAGTAGAGTCATAATTTATCTATTTTTGAACTTTAAATAAAATACTTTTAGATAATGTATCCTATAGCTGGAATCTCTTGAGTTTTTAAGGCTAAAATAACATGTGAATAGGTCTATGTTAAGGAGTGAAATTACTCTTAATGACAACATTCTGAATTAGAAACTATGGTAACTTAATATACAATGATCTAATGTGTGGACAGAGAAGATTAATTGAATTCTTGATGAATAGTATATTATAAGAGACCAAAAATAATCTTACATGGTTAAATTAAAAATACATAAGTAAAAGTTGAAGCAGCGTCTAAAGAATTTAAAGGGACAGCAACCTGTTTGTTTCTTCTGAACATTAAAAATTAACCCCATATATAGTGGAATTTAGAAAATCATTGTAAACCACTTCCCAGTGAAAGACACAGGTTCATAGAAGTTCTTAGAAGAAGACTGTTCACATACAAGGAATTCTCAATGAGACTTCTAATCAATTTATTCTCAGAAACCTTGGAAGGAAGAAAAAAGTGAATTTATATAGTAAAAAATGGTCAAACTGGAAGGAAGAAAAAAGTGAATTTATTTAGTAAAAGTAAAAAAATATATATAGTAAAAGTAGTAGACTTGTGATAAAGAGAGTCTTTTGGGTAAAATGAAAAGAAGGTAGGCAGTGACAAAGCCATATGGAAAAATAAAACTTCTGGTAAAGGTAAATACATGAAAAGTTTTAAAACTGGCACAATTTTATTTTTAGTTTATGAATTCAATTTTTATTTTTACATGATTTAAAAGACAAATGTTTTAAAAAGAGCAATTATTAATTATAGTTCAGGGTTTTCAATGTAAAAGACATAATAATCTGTGACACCAGTAATAGAATAGGGGATAGGTAAGAGTTTTATAGGAACAGAGTTTTTGTAAGGTTTAAGTAAGGTTGATATAAGTTCAAATAAATTGTTATTACAGTAAAATTCTAAATGCAATCCCCATGGTATTCAGAAAGAAAATATCTATGGAATATACACAAGAAGAAGTGAGAGGGGAATCAAAATTTTTCAGAATGAAAAAATCAACTAAATACCAAAATAGTCAGTGATGGGAAAAATAAAGGACAGAAAGTTATTTTTAAAAAAGCATGTAACAAACAAATAGAACAAAGTAGAAGTATGTCCTCTTTTTTTTTAGTTATTACTTTAAATTTAAATGGTTTAAACTCTTCAAACAAAAGACAGAAATTGGCAGAATGATTTTTTTTAAATCCATGGTTCTACTATATACTGTCTACAATAAACTTTTTCTTTTTTTAGTTATGAAGACAAATGGATTGAAGTAATGAGATGGAAAAATATATTTCACATAATAGTAACCAAAATAGAGCTGTGTTGGCTACGCTATTATCATAGCAAAAGAGAATAGATTTTAAATTTTAAAAAAGTAACAAGAAACAAAGATCATTACTAACATTAATAAAATATTTAATACAGCAAGAAGGTATAATTATAAGCATTTATACCTCTAACTATGGCTCCTCAAAATTTAAGATGTAAAAGTTGACAGCATGGATGGGAGAAATAGCTCTACAATAATAGCTGAAAACTTTAAAACATCACTTTTAATGATGGATAGATAGGTCAATTAAACAGAATATAAGTGAGGACATAGAGAAGTAAACAAAATAAACCAACTAGACTTATTAGATATAGAACATCCTACCCAACAATGACAGGATACAAATTCTTCTTGAGTGCATTAGACATTCTCCAGGATAGACCATGTATTAGACCGCAACATAAGTCTTACTAGATTTAAAAAAGAGGTATCATACAAAAATACAAAGTATTTTTTTTTCAACCAACAAGATACAGTTAGAATTCAACAACAAAACAAAAACTGAAAAGTCACAAATATCTGGAAACTAAACACAGTCTGAACCAAGTAATAGATCAAAGAAATCACATATATAATTAGAAAATACTCTGAGAGGAAGATAAATGAAAATACAACATATCAAAACTTATGGAAGGCAGAGAAAGCAGTGATCAGAGGTAAAATTATAGTCATAAATGCCTAAATTAAAAAGGAAAGAAGATCTCAAATCAATAACCTAACTTTACTACTTAAAGAAGTAGAAAAAAGAGAGCAAGCGAAATCCAAAGCTAACTGAAGGAAGGGAATAATAAAGATTAGAATGGAAATAAATAAAATAGAAAATTTAAAAATGAAAATGGAATCAATAAACCAAAAGTTGATTTTTTGACAAAACTTTAGCTAGACTAACAAGAAAGAGTGAGAAGACTGACATAATTAAATCTGAGATGAGGGATCCCTGGGTGGCGCAGCGGTTTGGCGCTTGCCTTTGGCCCAGGGTGCAATCCTGGACACCCGGGATCGAATCGCACGTCAGGCTCCCGGTGCATGGAGCCTGCTTCTCCCTCTGCCTGTGTCTCTGCCTCTCTCTCTCTCTCTCCTCTGTGACTATCATGAATAAATAAATAAAATCTTTAAAAAATAATAAAAAAAAATCTGAGATGAAAGTGAATATACTAGGGGTGCCTGGGTGGCTCAGTTGGTAATTGCCTGCCTTCAGTTTGGGTCATGATCCCTGAGTCCAGGATCAAGCCCTGCATCAGGCTCACTGCTCAGGGGCATCTGCTTCTCCCTCTGCCCCTCACTCCACTCCTGCTCTCTGAGGATATTACAAACTTTACAGAGATAAAAAACATTTTAAAAGAATGCTATTAATGATTGTACACCAAGTTTTGTAAATAGAAGACATGGACAATTACCTTAAAACATACAAATTTCTTAAACTGACTGAAGGAGAAATAGACAATCTCAGTAAACCTATAACTAGTAGAAAGGTTGCATCAGCAATCAAAAACTTTCCAAAAGAAAAAAAAAAAATCCTGGATGAGGTAGCCTCACCTATTAACTCTACCATATATTTAAAGAAGAATTACCCCACATTCTTCTCAAATTCTTCCAAAACATTGAATGAACAGGAGGGAATCATTTCTAACTCATTTTGTCACATCAATATTATTTTGATGTTAAGGCTGAATTTAAAACACACACACACACACACACACACACACACACAAAAGAAAAATAAATAAAATTAAAATCCAGCACCCCTTATAAATATATTTTCAAAAATACTCAACAAAATATAAGCAAAATGAATCAAACAGCATATTAAAAGGATTATATGCCATGACCAAGTGGAATTTATCTTGTCAACATAAGTGTAGTTCAACATAAGAAAATCAACCAATTTAACATGTTACACTAGCAGAACAAGAGAGAAAACCACCATGATCATCTCAACTGACACAGAAAAGGCACTTGACAAAATTGAATATCTTGTCATAATAAAAACTAAAAAAAAATGAAGAACAGAGAAAAACGTTCTCAGCTTGATTAAGGACATTTATGAAAAACCCACAGCTAACACCATAGTCAGTGGTGAAAGACTGAAGATTCCCCCCAAAAGCTCAGGAGCATGACAAAGACTTCCATTTTCACTGCTGCTTTTCAACGTTGTACTGGAAGTTCTATTTAGAGTTATTAGATAAGAAAAAGAAATAAAAGACATCAAATTGGAAAGAAAGCAGTGCAATTTTTCATATTCGTGGATGACATGAATCTCAAGAATATACGGAAGCGCACACAAAAATACTTCTAAAACTAATAAGCAAATTCAGCAAAGTCACAGGGTACAGGATCAATATACAAAAATCAGTTGATTTTCTCTACACCAAAAATAGTCTGAAAAGAATTTGTTCGATTAATTACATGTACTGTAGCATCTAAAAAAATGAAATACTTTGTAATAAATGTAGCCAAGGAAGTGAAAACCTTTGTGCAGAAAACTAAAAACTATAGAAGAAAGAATTTAGATAAGACTAAAGAAATGGAAAGACATTCCATGTTTATGAACAGGAAGACTGAATCAACATTGTTAAGATTCGGTACTCAGAAAGTGACTTAAAGATCCAGATCTAACTCATTTAGAAAATATTGAATTATCAAAACAGTCCTTTTTTTGCAGAAATAAAAGATCCCATCTTCAAATCCATATGGAATTATAAGAAATCCCAAACCAAAACAATTTTGAAAAAGAATAAATTTGAAGTGTTCACATTTCTCAACTTTAAAACTTTTGAAAAATCTATTTAAGTAAAGATTTAAAAAGCCTGGTCCTGGCATAAAGATAGAGAATAGAATAGAGAACCCAGAGATTAACCTCCAAACACAGAATTGATTAATTTTCAACAAGGTAAGAAGAGCATTCAGTGGGGAAAAGATAGTCTTTTCAGTGAATGATACTGGAAAAAACTGGATATCCACATGCAAAAGAGAAATTGGTGGGCAGGCAGAGGGAGAAGCAGATTCCATGCAGGGAGCCCAGTGTGAGACTTGATGTGGGACTTGATCCAGGGACTCCAGAATCACACACTTGGCCAAAGGCAGGCACTGAACCACTGAGCCACCCAGGGATCCCCAATTAGATCCTTATCTTAAGCCATATACAAATACTACTCAAAATGGATAAAAGAACCAAATTTAAGAATTTAGGAGCTAAAACTATAAGAATATTAGAAGAAAATACTAGGGAATGTCTTCATGCATGTGGCAGTGATATTATGGACATGGCACTAAAACCAGTCACCAAAACAAAAGAAAAAAATAGGTAAATTGGATGTCATTAATTATGACCTTTTGTGCCTCAAAACATTAGATCAAGAAAATGAAAGACAACTTATTAAATAGATGAAAATATTTTCAAACACGTACCTGATAGTGGATTCATATACAATATATAAAGAACTCCTAAACTTAATAACAACAAAACAATTTAAAAATAGACAAAGAGGGCAGCCAAGGTGGCTCAGCGGTTTAGTGCCACCTGCAGCCTGGGTGTGATCCTGGAGACCTGGGATCAAGTCCCACGTCGGGCTCCCTGCATGGGGCCTGCTTCTCCCTCTGCCTGTGTCTCTGCCTCTCTCTCTCTCTGTCTCTATGAATAAATAATAAATAAATAAATACATAAATAAATAAATAAATAAATAAATAAAAATAAATAAATAAATAAATAAATAAATAAATAAATATAAAAATAGACAAAGAATGTGAATGGACATTTCTCCAATATACATAACAAATGGCTATTAAGCAAATGAAGAGATGTCTGATATTTTTAATCATTGGGGAAATGTGAATCTAAACTACAATGTAGTCTCACTTCACATCTCCTAGGCTGGGTGTAACGGAGGGAAGGAAGGAAAATAGCAAATGTTGTCCAGGAGATGGGGAAATTGAAATGCTCGTGCATTGTTGGTAGAAATGTAAAATGATGCAGCAGCAGTGGATAACAGCCTATGGTTCTTCAAAGATTAAATACAGAACCTCATAAACCTCAGAAATTCCACTCATAGATATATATTCAAAAAATTGAAAGCAGGGTGTCGTAGGTGTTTGTAAACCAATATTCATAGTAGCATTATCCATAAGAGCAAAAAGTTAGGAACAACACAAGTGTCCATCAACAGGTAAATGGATAAGCAAAATGTGCTATATACATATAATGGAAGATTATTTGGCCATGAAAATGAGAATTTTGATATATATTACAACATAGATGGGCACTGAAAGCATTACATTCTTTTAAATAAGTTAGACATAGAAAAATAGTGTATGATTTTACTTATACGAGGTATCCCTAATAGGCCAATTCAAAAAGACTAAAAATAGGATAGAGGTTCTCAGGGTCTGGGGGAGCGAGAAAAGTAAGAAGTTATTATCTAATGGGTACAGAGTTTTTAAGGATGATGAAAATGTTTTAAGGGCTAGATAATTGTCATGATTATAAAACATTATAATTTCATTTAATGCTACTGAACTGTATACTTTCTGTGGGTCAAAATGATAAATATCATGGCATGTAAATTTACCACATTTTTTATTAATAACAATGTAAGTAATAATATAAATTTAAATAAAATAAAAAAATCTCAAAAGTTCTGGCATGTTTAAGGCTTTAAGCAAGTTATGTATTTATATAATTGCCTTGATTTCTTATATTATCTTAAAGATTTATTTATTTTTGTGAGGGAGAGAGAGGGGGAGAGAGAGCGAGAGAGTGAGAGCATGAACGGGGAGAGGCCAAGAAGAGGGAGAGGAAAAAGCGGACTCCCTGCTGAGCGGTGAGCCCAAAGTGGGGCTTGATTTCACCACCCTGAGTCAAAATTGAGTCGATGCTTAACCAACTGAGCCATCCAGGAGCCCCATTCTTACTTTTTAAACTATAAATATTCAGTGACAAACATGCTTGCTACACACATATACACACACACACAAGTGCATGCACACACACACGGAGGTATGTAAATTTATATAAACCTTTATCACCAAATATTAATCTCCAGGGTAATCTCACTCAAGAAACTAAAATTATAAGCACTCGCTCAGTATTTTTTTTATTTTTCCCACCTACATGGATCATGTCATAAATCCACTCAGAAACTCTGATGGAAACTAGGTCTCTCCTTTAGAATAATGATCTCTACTAAACAAACACACACACACACACACACACATATACTTCCAAGTGGATTTCTACAGAGCCTTTGGTTTAGAATCTTTAGTAATAAATGCTGGACCTCTTTTTCAGAAAAATAAAGTTATTTATTCCATCTAAACACATACACATTGACACTTTGTTATGAGGAGTTTTTTCATTTCAAATCCTCTGTCTTCTGTCAATGGGATAAGGTTCAAAACCTTTAAGTGATTCTCTCACCAAAAGAGGAGGCTCTGATGAAGAGATATGACACCTAAAAGTCCTCAATACCCCAGAACATGAAAGTAGATGTACAATAGTTTCTTCTCTGCTAAAGCATAACACATGATTACAGATGCTAACACTTGACTGGAGAATGAAACTCCATTTGATTCTATGATAACCTCACTTACTGCCATTTTCTATTTAAAAGAAAAGATGTAAGGAGAGGATAACATTACTTTCTGGGATTCTTCCTGGGTTTTGAACTTTGCTAGATGTTGGAATGCTCGCTGATGATCTATCATGTATTTGAAATAATACACTTCTCATTTCAAGAATGTGTTTAGTTTGATTTTGGCTGCTGGGGCTATGCATGTGTCACATCGCCTGTGGCATTTCCGTTCTTCTAACCATCTCCTTTGAAGTCACATAATAGTCACTAATATTTGTCATTTCCATATTCATTCTAAACACGCTTGATGGTTCAATCCATAAATTTGTTCTTGCTGTAACTTCTTATATAGAATTATTCGTAATTACCTTACAATTACTCTTTCACTATATTCTTCACAGACGTCAGTCAGATTTATCAAGTGTAGCCTTAATGTCATCCAAACTTTATTGCCATAACTGCAAATACCCAGGGATGTCTTGCAGTACAAAGCCATTAGCACTAACTGCTCATGAAATTCTGTGCCTTCTAGAACCTAATGGACTTGCAGTCATTTCTCAGGAGCTAAAAAGCTGTGACCACCAGTGTGTTTCATGTTCACTTACTTATTTCTGATACACAATCATTTATTTTCTCTCTGAGCTTACAAACGTAGTACTACTCAGTTATTTACTCTCCATAAACCATCTAGTCACACTTATGAATATCAAATCATAATAGAGATGATAATACATGAATGCTTATAATAGGCTTATTAAAACAGGTCGTTACATTCTTATTATTGTTCAATATTGACATCAACAAAGTGAATGGCAATAAAATGATTATGTTTCAGAATATGTAATAAAAATGCACAAAAGAACGTAATAAAATGTTATTATGCACCATAAGGAAAATAAATAGTTTTAGGAATGAAACAGTTGAACCATTAAAAATGTTGCAAAACGGATTTCAAAGTCCTTTGTGGCTAAAATATAATATCAGATAAAACCATGACGTAAAAGTTACATGGAAAATTAAACTAGTTCATTTCAAAAGTTGAAACCATATAAAAGTTGGATAGCTGAAGAAAAATATATTTAAGTTTCTATCACACTCAAATACACATAAATGAATAGTGTAATTTTTCTTAAACCAAAAATGGTATATTTAATGATTCTGTTGATAAAATACCTTGTATTAAGTGAGACAAACATGAGTTTCTGAGATGTTTAAATGGTTCACAATTATGGAATTTGGAAGAAAACTGTTCCTGATGATATTTCAATAGGAAATGGAGATTTTATATATCTTAGCCAGTTATCATGAGTCATAACTGTAAAGAAGGATCAATGACAGTCTAAAGAAATGCCAGACAGTCTAGACAGGCTGACACCTATAAATTGCCTTTAAATGTGTATAATATAAAGTGGGGTGATGCAGAGTCACTAGACAATGTACAAGAAAAAAATCAAAATGATAAAACTTGTATAATGTAATGTGTGAGTCTCATTATAAACCACTCTGTAAGTCCTATGTAGGGAAGGAAAAATAATTTTCCCTCTACGTCTTCTGAGTTTTCAGCTGAGACTTCTGCAAGATAAATTAAAGAGAAAAAATAAATAAGTATGTTAATATGTATATCTCATATATGCATGGGAGTAACTCCTGGGGTGGCTTAGAATTTAGGCTCAATGTAGGCCTTTTAGGGAGAGTCAGTGATTTTTAGGAAAGGTGAATGGGCCTTTGGAAGAACAGATGGGAGCTATGGTAGTTTGTGACAAAGTTTTCTGGATGGCGTGTCAACTTTTAGTCTCCTTTCCTGTGATACGAGTCGATCTTCCCTTGCTGATGAAGTGCTCTGAAAGGAGATTTTTGACCTGGAGTTCTTTTTGGAAGATATGCCAGTCGTTAGGTAGATTAAAGCGAATTCAGAGTGTAAAGAGCTACACTGAGACACATTAAAATTTTCAAAAGTTTTTTTGCGCAAACATCGTTTTCAGGCAATGCCAAACCACAGGTGGTTAGGAGCTCTGGGAAAGGCTTTTATAGAGCAGATGAGGAAGGGAAGCAAGTAGATGTTTTGACTGACAATAGTTTAAGCAGTTGTCTCATTACGGGGAAGCCTTGTTGTTTGCCTGTGATTGGCTGTTTTCAGGTATGAGTTCTTCACCTCTATCCACTTATGGATATATGGATATATATATATATATATATATATATACACACACATATATATATATAACAATATATGGATATATGAATTTACTCTGATTTAGATTTCCTTTATTTCCTATGGGCTGTCAAGGCATTACAGCCCCCTCAGTCCTATGGTCTCTTGTTTAATTGCATTACCAAGAGAAGGCTTCTTGCTGTGTGTGCTGTTTTCAATTGCCTACGACTCAAAATAATCAATATACCTAAGTGATATATTCTGGGGGCGAGATAATCTTTATATTTTTCTATTGTTTGCCTAAAAAATTTCCAGAAAATGTAGGGAGAAGGCTACTTGTTTAGAAGTCTGAAGGCATATACTGTATTAGATATCAAATATCAGGCCAGGACACAGCTTTACTAAGTGTGTCCAAAGAATATTTATTCTGAAAAAGTTTTGTAGGGAAAATATCTGATCTTAAGTCAGTCTGGGGAGTAGAACATAATACTTCCTATGCTAGGACCAGTATGGTAGCATCAGCATATCAAGTGCTTTTAGAAGGTCTGATGAAAAAACATTTAACTTCACTAGTCTTCTACTTCTCAAACTCATTATAACAACTATTCATGTTTTATGTAAGACATATAACTACTTTCTTAAATCATTAAGTCACTGTTTAGTGAGGAGTGTCTATTGGGGATGTCATGTCATTGACTTTTTTTTAAGATTTTATTTATTTATTCATGAGACAGAGAGATGCACAGAGAGGCAGAGACACAGACAGAGGGAGAAGCAGCTCCATGCAGGGAGCCTGACGTGGGACTCGATCCCAGGACTGGATCACACCCTGAGACAAAGGGAGATGCTCAACCACTGAGTCACCCAGGCATTCCTGTCATTAACTTCTTAAAACCAAATTTCATTGATTATTTACCAGACAGAGTAACCTATTTACATTTATTATCACAATAAAAACTAGTGGACTTAATAGTATTTAATTTAGTCGTTCTGTTTTATTCATTTATAGGCATATCTTGCTTTGCTGTTCTTCCCTTTCCTGCATTTCACATATATTCTGCTTTTTACAAATTTGAGGCTTGAGGCAATTCTGTGTCAAAGCAAGTCTATGGCACCGTTATTCTGACAGCATTTGCTCAGTACATATCTCCATGTCACATTTTGGTGGTTCTCACAATGTTTCCAACTTCTTCATTAATATTATATTATTATATTTGTTATAGTAATCAGTGATCAACAATGCTACTATTGTAATTATCGTGGGGCGCCTTGAACCATGCACATGTAAGAAAGCAAACTGAATCCATAAACATGTGTGTTCTGACTGTTTTGCCTACCAGCTGTCCCCCTACCCTGTCTGTCTCTCTTTTCTTTTCCTGGGCCTTCCTCTTCCCTGAGGTACAATAATATTGAAATCAGGCCAATTAATAATCCTGCAATGGCCTCTAAGTGGTCAAGTGAATGGAAAAATTACACATATCTTACTTTATATGAAAAGGTAGAAATAATTAAGCTGAGTGAGGAAAGCAGGTCAAAAGCCAGAGAATCTGAAAGCTAAGCTTTTGGCACCAAACGGCCATGTGGTGATCGCAAAGGGCAAGTTCTTGAAGGAAATTAAAAGTGCTAGCTCCTCCAGGGAATACATGAACGATATGAAAACAATACAGCCTGTTGCTGAGATGGAGAAAGTTTTGGCGGTCTGCGGAGAAGCTCAGAGCAGCTACAATATCTCTTTATGCCAAAACCTAATCCAGACCAAGTACCCTAACTCTGTTCAGTTCTAGGAAGGGTGAGAGGAGTGAGGAAGCTGCAGAAGAAAAGTTGGAAGCTGGCAGAGGTTGGTTCATGAGTTTTTTTTTTTAAAAAAAGAAGCTGTCTCCTTGACAGAAGAGGGCAAAATGAAGCAGCAGATGCTGAGGTTAGAAACAGCAGCAAGTTCTCCAGAAGATTGAGCTGTGATCATTAATAAAGTTGGCTACACTAAACAACAGATTTTCAATGAGACAAAACAGCCTTCTTTTAGAAGAAGATGCTATCTAGGACTTGCCTAGCCAAAGAGGAGAAGTCAATGTCTGGTTTGAAAGTTTTGAAGATTTCAAACAAGACTCTTTTGTTAAGAGGCTAATGTACATGGTGTCTAAGTTGAAGGTAGTTCGTTCACCATTCTGCAAATTGTAGGCCCCTCAAGAATTATGCTACAAATAATTGCCCGTGCTTTCTAAATGGAAACAACAAAGCTTGGAGGGCAGCACATCTGTTTACAACATGGTTTACCAATTATTTTAAGCCTGCTGTGGAGACCTAGTGTTTAGAAAAAAAAAATTCCCTTCGAATAGGACTGCTCATCAACACTACATCTGGTCATCCAAGAGCTCTGATGGAGTTGGTACCACAAGATGAATGGTGTTTTCATGCGTGCTGCCAGGTCATGCATTCTGCAGCCCATGGATCAAGGAATCATTTCAACTTTTCAACAAGTCTCATGATTTAAGAAATCAATTAAGAAAGAAGGAAGGAAGGAAGGAAGGAAGGAAGGAAGGAAGGAAGGAAGGAAGGAAGGAGAAAGAAAGAAAAGAAAAAGAAAGAAAGAGAGAAGAAAGAAAAGAAAGAAAAAAGAAAGAAAGAAGAAAGAAAGAAAGAAAGAAAGAAAGAGAAAAAAAGAAAGAAAGAAAAAAGAAAGAAAGAAAAAGAAAGAAAGAAAAGAAAAGACATTTCATATAGCTTCTACAGTTAGTGATTTTGCTGATGGATCTGCACAGAAAATCTTTCGGGAAGAACTCACCATTCTAGATGTCATTCATGATTCATGGAAAGAGGTCAAAATATCAATATTAACAAGAGTTTTGAAGAAGTTATTTGCAACCCTCACGTGTGGCCTTGAGGAGCTCAAGACTTCAGTGGCAGAAGTAACTACAAATGTGGCAGAAATAGCAAGATAACTAGAATTAGAAATGGAGCCTATAGATGGAACTGAATTGCTTCAATCTCATGATCAAATTTTAATGTACATTTTTTAGATTACTGTACATTTAATAGACTACAGTATAAACAACTTATACATGCACTGGGAAACCAAATAATTCATTTGACTCACTATATTGTGATATTTGGATTGCTGCAGTGGTCTGGAACTAAACCCATAATATCTCCAAGGCTTGGCTATTTATATGTCTTTCATCCCTTGTTTCCATCTTTGCCAGAGGGAATGCCCTATACATGTTTTTCTTTTTAGTAGTGTCACTAATGATAGAGATAGAAGCATAGATACATTAATACAGATATAGATGGTAGACTCAATTCAATTTTACTAAGGGACTGCTTTAAGCTTGTGAAAAAAAACTTTTTTAAAGATTTTATTTATTTATTTAAGAGAGAGAGAGAGAGCACGAGCAAGGGGAGATCCTCCTGAGGATCTTTTTGAGATCTTCATACTCCCTCAACCTCTCTTCTCTTCAAAAGTCTGGACTTAAAAAAAATAAAAATTAAAAAAAAAAAGTCTGGGCTGGCCGTTAGTCCCTATGTATTATAAAAGAGGAGCTTTATGTCCATACAGGTACCTTAGAGTGAACAATATCAGGATGGTGGGGGACACTTTCTTACTATACTGTATTTTGCAGTCTGGATCTATATGTTATTTTGACAAATCTACATCATTCTTCATTGTTCCAAAGACTTTCACATAATTAGGAAACAAGATGAGAGAGTAGAAATCATTGCTTGCCACACTTTGTAGTTATAATTTATATATGTCAAATATATTTTGTTGTTTCCTTGTCCTCTTATTACACAGTAGTTCAACTAAACACATTTTGAATTTTACTTTGAAAAAGAACTTGTGTATGTACAAACATATATAATATATATATTTTATATAATAGATAGATATAGATATATATGCATATATATAGATATAGATAGATATAAAGAGTTTAGATTGATTCTATTTAAAGTAATACATTTCAAAAAAAATAAAGTAATACATTTCATGAAATGGTCATCTGAATTAAGCTGAATGATTAATGTGAATAAAAACAAAAACAAAACAGACAAAAAAAAAAGAGAGAGTAGGTTTTAGACTTGAAGAAATTAAAACTCTTTATGTGGTAAATAAAATGACTCAAAGTGGTAAAACAGGTGACTTTTCTTATACCATTTGGAGGAATCAGCCCATCAGAAAACTGGTGCCCAGAATAGATGTGAATCAGAAGAGGTAACGTGAAAAATCAATGACTGCACTGTATCGAGAAGAAATACTTGTCAATGGGGAAAGAAAATAAAAGAGTATTAACTAATAGTGCCCCAGCCAGATAGAATATAACTATTATCAATTGACCCATGGTACTTTATTTCCTGGGCACATAAGGGAAGAGAGACAAAACCAATTTAGGAAAAGAAAATTTCTTCAAACTATTCACACATTGGAATGTGGCCAGTGTCAACAGACCTGTAATGAACAGGGAATCCTAGCATAGAGGCAAATAATATACAAGTGGAAGATTCTCCTTCACTTGAGTGATTTTAGGTAGATTTTTTTTCTTCCTCTATTGAGGCCATGGGAGAATTTAACCCGTATAAGGTGTATAGTAAAGAAAAGACGTATTTACAGTTATGAGAAAATGTTAGAAGATGTTATTCCAGCAAAGGAGCATTGGTCTTTACTATGAAGGTTGGAGAATTGAAACAAAATACATAGAATTTTTAAAGGGGAAAATACAAAAAAAAAAAAAAAAAACAATTATAACGTTTACAATGGAAAATCATGACTTATGATGTTCTTATTAATCAGTAATTCTAATAAATGTTATCTATTTTCAAAAATTTTGCAACTGGTAATATTTTCATTTAAATACTGTTTTTCATTTATTTGAAGGAACCCAGGGTTTTTTTTAAAGATTATTTACTTATTTATTCATGAGAGACAAAGAGAGAGACAGAGACATAGATAGAGGGTGAAGCAGGCTCCCTGCAGGGAATCAGATGTGGGAGTTGCTCCCAGGACCCCAAGATCACAACCTGAGCTGAAGGCAGACGCTCAACCACTGAGCCACCCAGGTGCCCCTAAGGAACCCAGTTTTTTTTATAATGTCTTTTAAATCGTATTACTAAAATTTTGCCATTTTTATATGTTTGATATTAAATTTAAAGGTATAATAAGTTCATGTTTTAGGAAGGATTTTTTTGTATTTAATATAATTAATATTCACAATCACATTTTTGCCCTTTAGTACTGTTTTTCTAAAATCCTTTTTAGAAGTTCTCATATAAAAAAGAAAAAAAAGAAGTTCTCATATGGAAGAATTATTCTACCTTAGATATATATATATATACATATATATACATATATATGTATATATATATAATATATATAATATAAATAATATTAACTCTCTGGGATTGTTTTGCTTTTTTTTAACAGTTTGAAAGGAAATACTGTAGTAGGATTTTATATTAAATTATCTAATTTTAATAAGCTTATAGTTTATAAATGTAAATAATCTTTAAGTTGGCAGTACTTCAATCAGCAAATATTTGTCAAGGGTGGACTAAGTAAAGGCCTGTTTTAAATTTTGAGAGAAAACAGTAAACAAAGAGATAGATTTAGCCCTCTTGGTCCCTGTAAAAATGGATAAATTTGATTTCAATGATAAATATTAAATCAAATAAACCCATCTGTGTGTAACCATGTACTTCTTGTAAAGAATACAAATAAATGAATGTATATAAAATAGATGATGTTTGAAAAGATTTTGCTGAGACATGTTCACATCTTTTGATCCATGTATAAGCATCTAGTTGGTTATATTACTTTGTATTTAGGAGAATTATAAGTAGAAAAAAAAACAGGAAGAAAGAAAAAGTAATATTCTATTGTGTTACTACAAATGTATAACACAGAACTGTCACAGCAGACCCACGTGATCTTACTGAGCACCAAGCTTTATCAACTCAAGTGATACCATGAGCTCTGGAACAGAGAAACATTTTTTTTTTCTTTAGGGAGCCAGAAACACATCAAAAGCTGCCGTCAAAAATTGTCTCTTCTCTTCTACATATTATAGTGCCTTTAGTTCTGTTAAGCATAATGTATATAAGCACACTGATCAACTAGGAGAGCTATTGATTTAACTTCTCCATTATCTCTCCTTTAAGTCTTCAGGAAAGGTGCTTAGGTGATTTCAGTTTTCAGTCAGCCCTGCCCCATAAATCTATAAATTTCAGGGTGATTTACAGGTATATCCTTATAAAAGTGTGACTTTGCTGTTTTTTAAGCCAATAATTATTAAGAAAGTCTGAGATTGTTCATTAGGGTATTAAGGAGATTTTTATTTCACAGATATAGAGGGAATGGGTTATAGGTCAATCCAATAATTTGGATAGCTTGATTAATCAATATGATTAATAAGTGCAAACTGGTTATCATAGAATTATGATACTTAAAACAAATTTAAATGAATCAGATAAAACCCATTATGTACTTATCACAACACTCAGCACATAATATGGTCTGAAAAATATTATTTACAAGTGTTCCAAAATGAACAATAATAAAATTAGTTTTCAAAGTTGTTTAAAGTGTTGAAAAATAATTATTTTTTGCACTAGCTAACATAAAATTTATGCTATATTGTAGGGATTTGCCTAGCACTTATTGTAAAAATAGTCTCACCTTGCTAACAAGGGATATAGGGAAAATCAAGTCCTAAGACTTTCTGTGTATCATTAAAGGTATATTTTATATATATAAAATAAATATCAGAAATAGAAAGTTAATAACAATAGAAAAGGAAATCAAGACTCTAAAGATATAAATGTATCTGCCTGTATATATTCCTAGAATAAATAAATACTCATTATATTAATTTTATTCTAGAAATATTTTGAGCAGTTTTATATAAGTGGTTTTTCTCTCAATTGATGGAATGCCTGTTATTCATTTATGAAACCAAAAATATGTGAATAATACAGAAAATCAATGTAATTCCTTAGATATTCTTCTAAAAAGAAGCATTTTTAGCCTCCCTGAACTATTGAATGAGATAGATCAAGGAACATATATTTGTAATGTCACAAATAGCTTACATATTAACCATATATATCTTACTGTCAAAATGCCTAAAATCATTAAAACTTTGACTTAAACTCAGTTTTACTAAATTTGTGATATTGTCCCATCTCTTTAAATAAATATCTCAAATTTCTTACCAATAAAATGAGAAAAACAATAATGAAGGATATCAGAATATGTCACTTTAAGATATTGATTATTCTGAGCTAAAGATAATTGAAAAAAAAAAAAAAACACATCTGATCTCCTGACCCACAAGATTGTGATCTGAGCCAAAACCAAGAGTTGGATGCTTAACAGACTGTGTCACTCAGGTGCCCCACATCTTTTGCGAGTTTAGACAGAATTTGTGTCTGCAAAGCATAGCAATTTAATGAAATTAATTAATTAAAATAAATAGAGCGTGTGTATGCGTGTGTATGTGTGTGTGTGTGTGTGTGTGTCTATATATTTTAGAGAATAAAGAGAAAGGAGGCTGGGATATGAAACATTCAAAGAACTCTGAGTACTTTCATTTGAATGGGTTGTATTCAAAAAACTAAAATTCAGTAGATTGTCAAACTCTTACGTGCATTGCAGGTCTAACATACTCATTTTGAATAAAGCTCAGGGTTTATATTTACTTAAAGTCGATTGTTAAATTATACATATTTATGGAGTAGCCTATGAAAAGTATATATATATATATATACACACACACACACACATACATATACACACACACATACTATTCACACACACAATGGTGCATACACAACGTGGACAATATGACAGTGAATAATTAGAACTAATTTTAGAGTTTGTGATTTATATAACTGTTCATTCTATATGTAAATTCTACCGCATGACATATCCAAGAAAAAAAATGCTCTAAGGACAATAGTTCTAGATGTTTTAAGATTTAAAAAAAAAAATTGATGACTTTGTAGTTGAATTTTTAAAAAGCTGATACAGTGTTGTTAGGAGAAAAAACAAGAACCCATTTACTATACCTGCAATCAAGCCTATACCATGGAAATATCCTGATATATGTATGACAATAATAAAAAAAAAAACTAACTCAGCAAGAGTGATTGTGAAGTTTTTCTTTTAAGCACTATCTATCACAAAGGTGATCAAACCTTACACAAGTAAGCAAACCAAAAAAAGAAGCAAAGTACTTTTACAGGTATCATTGAACTGTATACATTAAAGGTAATACCTTAGTTGTTAAGGAGTTTATATCCAAAAAGAACTTACACAACTCAACACCAATCATCATCATCATCATCATCATCATCATCTAATTAAAAATGGATAGAAAACCTGAATAGACACTTTTTTTCCCAAACAGGGTATATGGATAGCCAATAAACTCATGAAAAGTTGCTCAACTCCTTAATCATCAGGAAAATACAAATTAAAATCATAATGTGATATAACCTTACATCTAGCAAATGGCTAGAATCAAAAAGTCAGGAAATAACGAATGTTGGCAAGGATGTGGAGAAAAAGGAACACTTGTTTATTGTTGATAGGAAGGCCAATTGGTATAGCCATTATGGAAAACAGTATGGAGTTTTCTCAAAACAAATAAAAATAGAATTACCATATAATCCAAAAATCCCATTACTGAATATTTATCCAAAGAAAATGAAAACATTAATTTGAAAAAAATGTGCACTTCTGTTTATTGCAATATTGTTTACAATAGTCAAGATATATGAAGAAATCCAAGTGTCCACCCATAGATAAATGTATAAAGAAACTGTGATATGTATGCATGTATGCATATAAAAAGAGATATTACTCAGCGATAAAAAAGAACAAACTCTTGCCATTAGCAATAACATGGATGGACTTACAAGGTTTGAGAGTAAGTGAAATAAGTCACACAGAGAAAGACAAAAATCCTACAATTTAACTCATGTGTAGAATTTAAGACACAAAACAAAGAAACAAAGAGACAAAAACAGACTCAAATACAGAGAACAAACTGGTGGTTAGCAGATGGCAGTTGGGTAGTGAGATGAGTGAAATAGATAAAGGGGATTAAGAAGTACGAATTTCCAGTTACAAAATAAATAAGTCACAGAGATGAAAAGTAGAGCATAGGGAATATAGCTATAGGCAATAAGATGCTACTAACATTGTTTGGTAACCTGGTGACTATGCTTGTAACAGGGAGCACTGAGTAAAGTATAGACTGCTAAATCACTATATTGTATATTTGAAACTAATATAACACTATATGTTAATTATACCTCAGTAATAACAGTATTATATCAATATTGGTTCATCAATTGTAGCAAACATATCACATTAATGTGAGAATCTAAGAATAAGAAAAAATGTGTGTGTGTGTGTGTGTGTGTGTAAGAGATATGGGAGCTGTCAGTACTTTCTACTCACTGTCTCTATAAACATAAAATTGCTCTAAAAGCAAAGTCCATCACTTATTTTTTGAGGGAGTAATGGCTCTGATATAGTTGAGAAAATATTCTTTTTAGAGTCAGAAGTAAGGGATACGGGACACCTATTTGGCTCATTAGTAGAGCATGTGACTCTTGATCTAGGGGTTGCAAGTTCAAGCCCCGTGGTGAGTGTAGAGATTACTTAAAAATGAATTAAAAAAAAGAAGTAAGGAAGTAATATAAGGAGTTGGTTTTGTTTTTGTTTGTTTGGTTGTGTTTTCATTTTGTTTTTTTTGCTAAACTACCTTCCATCTTTAGCCACAAGCAGCAGGTTCATCCATTCTTTAACCATCTTTATTAAATATGTTATTCTTCCAAAAGTCTTTTTCATTTTAAAAGCATTTTTTGAAAGACTTTACACATATTAACTTATAGGCATCATTCCATGTATTCCTACATCTTGGGTACCATTTTATCTCATGTTACAATTTATTTTGTATCCATTTGTTTATATATGTATGTCTTTTATTGAAGTATAATATAAAAAGGTAATTTCATAATTTGGGAGGAATATAATGAGGGAAGCAATGAGATTTTATGACCGGTTAACAGAGTATTTTACAAATTAGGGTTTCTGGATTAGCTACACATGGTTAATATCTAATAGGGGCACAACGCTTTGGAGTCATCTGTTTTTTTTTTTTTTTTAATTTTTATTTATTTATGATAGTCACACAGAGAGAGAGAGAGAGAGGCAGAGACACAGGCAGAGGGAGAAGCAGGCTCCATGCAGGGAGCCCGACGTGGGATTCAATCCCGGGTCTCCAGGATCGCGCCCTGGGCCAAAGGCAGGCGCTAAACCGTTGCGCCACCCAGGGATCCCTGGAGTCATCTGTTTTACTGAGAATCATTCTGTACCACTACTGAACAAAAACCTACAAATTATCATGTAATTTTAATAAGTCTGGGAACTTTAAGCAGTAAGAAACAGTGAATTTAGATAAGTACATTTTCCCAAACGATCGTTGGATGGACTTCACCTCACGTGACATTGAAAGGATGTACCATCCATATTCTCGTATTATTTCCCGATTTCAAATATTTTTGAGATGTATTAAATCTATATTTATTAAAGAAGTCTCTAAGCAAATACTTTTCTTTTTTTTTAAGCAAATACTTTTCTTCCTCAAAGTGGCTTTCCCTTTCCTAGAAAACCGTAGATTGTTAGTTGCTTTAACACCTTGATCCATATATTACCTTGATGAGTTGCAGAGAATTTAAGTTACTGGTTTCCTATATAAACATTTTCCTCACTTGGAGTTCACATATTTTACTTTATCAAGGAAATGGATTGAAAATTTACATATCTAAGTGATTATAAAATGTAGGTTGATATCACATTCCTCTGACATGGTAAATGTCATAAAAAAGCAGAAATTTAGGAACATTAGGTGGAAAGTATGTTTTATACAATGTTAACATTTGAATATTTTTTCAAAAGTTATGGAAAAATTTAGAAGCTTAAGAAATTTGTGATATTCAAAAAGGAACCTTCATAAAAGACTAAAGTTTAATTTTATAACATATCTTGGTTAACTGTATTTCTGATACCATGTACACTCGGATTACATGAATTGGATCTTATTGTTAATAGTGGTAATAGTAGTACAAATGTTATTTGTATTTGACTAGTAAAGTTAGAACAAGATAATGCAAAATAGAATTGAAGTTTCATCTCATATAGACCATAGCACAATTCTAATATGAGTATTTGCCACTACTTTTTTTTCATAAAATCTGCTAAATTAATACTCTGTTTAAAAGAAACCTCTTTATGGATGAAAACCAAATTGTTTATAACTATCCTAGAAGCAAGATCTTTGAAATGACCTTCTACTATCTTAGAAAATACGCCCATGTTGGACTTTCCTTCAATGTGCTTTGATAGTCATTCAAGCTTGTCTGATTTAAAATTAAAATTAGTCATGAGAAGAATTATTCCTTGAGAACTCTTAAAAAAATCCATTCACCTCACTGCCAGCTCTCAGACTCTACCATTTGGATTATCTCAAGACCTCATGTAAATGTATGTTTTTAGATATCTCCATATGGAGAATAGTTAATTTTAAAAATAAGGAGAGACTCTGAACTGGCCTATAACTTTTGTATGCTAAACCTTCTACAGAAAAATAATTTTTGGATAAGATTTTGGCAAATGTACAGACATCCTATTTAAATTCAACATGTTCAAAATTCTATTAAGACATATTCTTAAAATTAAGAAGGTAATCCTGATGTATGGGTGGCAAATTTGTTTTAAAATGAGGGAGGATTTCTCACTGAATAGTCAAGAAAGGATTGACATCTATCTACCTTCAGTCTGTTGGAACAGCTTCTCTTCTAAATATATACGTTGCCTAGAGTACTGATAAGGTTGTTATGAGAAGGTTTCAGACTAATAAGAGAGAAAAAAAAGCATACTTTAATGATTTAAATAAAGGATTTGAAGTAAGAAATGCCTGTGTTCAAATTTTAACTATAATGCTCGTTGGACCATTACTCTGAGAAAAATAAATTGACCACTTGTCGATACTATTTCTATTGCATTATAGAACACATTTAATTGAGCAAGTGCATTCTCTTTAATTCAAGGAAAACTTTTCTAAAAGGAAACTGGAGTTTCAAAGTTTTTTCCAGTTTGCAAGTTCACTTAAGTTTGCACCAGACACTATATCTAGTTATGAGATAAAGAAAGGCAGGAAGTCTTGTAAAATGGATAGGAAGGGGTGTGAGAAATAATCCAGTTATCAGTCTTTCTATCTACCTCAATTTGCTTTCCATTGAGGCACATTTAAATGTAATCACTGATCCTCTTCAGGGGATCATGCCAATCCCCAAATGACACTTTGCATATTGATTATGTTGAGCTAATGTTACTTGAGAAACAGCAGTTGTAGGAAGCATTCTCTGACCTCTGGTTTCTACCTAAACACATAATAAAATTTCCCATGAGAAAGATGTCCTTCCTGTACCAGGAAGAGAACATTCTTATCACTGGATACTGAGTTGATGGATCTGTACAAACAACCTTACTAAAACAATCCTTATCTTTCATTGGTTTCCCCCATATATTTCCTAGTCCCTTTCCCACATTTACTGCCCTAGCCCAAACCCATTTGTCTTGTCACTTTTCTAAAAATGGATCAATTCTTTGTTAAAGAAAAAAAAAGTATATAAACTCTCAGTCCTGACTGCCCTTTTGAGTCTTCATTTTCCTTCTGAAGATTTCTGTGTGAATGTAAAATTATCAAATAAAATCGGTATGTTTTTCTTTTGTTAATCTGTCTTATACCAGTTTGTCAGACCCAGTGACAAAATCTAGGCGGGAAGTGGAAATTGCCCTTTATCAACTCAGATACCTCAGGAGAGTAAGTTGACTAAAAAAATGCAACTCAGTAGCTAGGTTCAATGTGGGAGGAGGAGGAGGCAAATGGAAACCAAAACATCTTTCCCAAGAAGGTTTCTGGGAAAATAGAAGGATTTTGAGACTTAAGCAGTAAATAATGAAGGAAGCAATAAATAGCATTTATATTATACAAAACACTGGAAAGAAAAGAATAGAGGCAGAAATTTGCCAGATTGGGTGTGAAACTGAATCATTGGAATTTAGTATGACAATATGTGGGACACATGATAGGGAAGCCTGACCAGGAGGGGGTGGTATGAGGAAAACAAAAACAAAAACAAAAAAAAAGGAAAAATCAGCACAAAATGGTTGCCTAGGTACATTGCACAAGCATCTAAATCATCAGCAAGGAAGTGAACTTATGAAACCTTATCGACATGTCTTCTTTTTGCCATGAAGTGGGTTCAATTATCCACTCCTGCTCAATTCAAATCACTCTCTCTGAACACTCTTCAATAACTAGGATGCTTATCAACCCAGTCCCTTCATTACATATAAATCAAGTATGAGTTCTTGACTCTTAAGTTTATAGTCAGAAAGGGAATGTCATTGGGCAGTATTAATAATTGGGCGGGTCTGCTGAACACCAGCTTAAATTTTCCTTGGAGTCAAAAAAGAAGACCTCGTCTTACATTATATGCATAAACCTTACCACACCAAATGTACTATAAGAATATTCAAAAGCTAAGGAAATGATATTTGAATATGTGCTGAGACATGAGAAGATAAAGATTATTAATTTGATTTCTGTATTTTCCTAAATTAGACTGCCCTGGAAACATAGCAGATATTTACTATCATAGTGAACAGTTTCAAAAAGGAGCATAGTATGGTAAACTTTTGTAAGCAGTAAAAAAGTGTCTAAAATGAGAAATTATGTAAACTGTGATCGACTTTATGGTATATGATGACCTATTTATTTTTATATTTTATGTACTCAAATTCCAGAGACAACACAGGAATTAGTTACTAGTGCTAAGCACCTATGGGTTCTAATATTGGATTTGACAAATGATATCTCCACATCTAGCTTTTGCTCTCATAAACAGTGATAATAAAGCAAGTCTTGTTCTGCTTATCTCAGATATAAGATGAAAGGAAAAATTAGAAGGACACATATGAGGATTCCTTGAACATTACCTAAGTAGTAACGATCTTAACTAGCATATCCGATGAATCAGATGAGTAACAGCAGGATGCTAGAAAGAGATTATTTTTAAACTGCTTGGATTTGAAGGAAGAAAATCGTTGATTGCTTTATTTATTGCAATTCCTTTTTAATCTGTATATGTGTATACGCTTTAAACTTAAGCCTTTTTTTTTAATTGAACTAATTCAGGTTGAAAACCTTGTAAGCAATGCATTTAGAGGATTATAAATCTCATTTTAAATAAAGAACTTGCTTTTAGTATATCATTTAACTGAGAGTTGGAAGGTCAGCATTTGAAATATTGGAGTATTATTTTCCTAATTAGCAAAATAAATTAAACACATTAAAATATTTGGCAATCTTTTAGTAGTCTTGTATTTTGAAGTAGAATAGAAATGAAATTTAATTTAAACAGAATATGATAAAATTTAGCATTATTAACTTTAATAAATTAATAATTATAGAGAGGACATGTGTTTTGAAAAGGACATTATTAGCTTTACTTTTACAAAATTCAGTATTTTCATAGTTGATGCATAATTCATTTATGCAAACTAGATGTATGACATTAGACAAAAGAATTTTTCATTTAAGTACATGATTGGTAAATGATAATATTCTGGAATTCATTATTTTAACATATTAGTTTCTAAACATCTAGAAATAATTTTCTTCAAATTGTAATTCAAAACTCAATATGCTTTGGGTTATATTTTTGCATTATAATACTATCTAAAGTTTGATGATTCGTATGGAAAGCATTAGCTCTTCCTTTAAAAAATAAATGGATTTTTCAGCTTAATGAAAATCACAGTTCATATAATCCGATTTCTATTAGTTTTACTCAGAAGAAATGCTAAATCATTAGAATGTTTTTATTTTTACTGTTATTGATTAGTTTCTAAGTTCTTCTAAGACAGATTTAAGCAGCCAACTTGCTAAATGTAATGACAAATTTAGCTCAGGCAATTAAATATTCAATAAAAAAAAATCCTTGAAGTCCACACTTCAAACAAACAATCTTATTGGAGAGAATAGCTTTTATTTTATTTATTTATTTATTTTTTTTTTTGAGAGAATAGCTTTTATATTATTGTAGAGACAACTTAGTATTTGATGAAATTGTGCTTGACATTTGTTTTTGGATATTCAACATGTTCAAATTGTCTTGCTCTAAAACACTAAAGAAAATATTTGAAAATTCAAAACACCTGGAATATTTAATTAATGATTCTTGGCACATTTTATTAAAGTTGAAAAAATAATAAACAGTGAAGTAGAATTATGCTAAGAAAATGATTTAAAAGGATATTTAGATATCCTTTTGTCTATTATTATGTTTTCACCTCCTCACTGGATGAGTAAATTGTCAGTTATCTCATTTGCCTCTTACAAGAAAATTGAGTGGTAATTTTAGAAAGGGCCTTAACAAAATAGCGAATTTTGTCATAAGTATCTAACACATGGTAGTCGTTCAATAAAGAATGAGAAAGGAAACTACCAAAACATGGACAAGAATACTGTTGGCATCCAATAATGATTTTATAGAGAAATTTTAAAGAGCATGAAGTCAGATTTTTCTTCATTTCCATATTTACCTTGGAGGCAAAGATTGAGGAAAAAAAAAAACTGTGCATCATATCTTATTATTTGTATTACTTCATTTTGGCTCTGTGGATTCTTTTCACAACATGCAGTAACATGGCAGATGTGTTGTAGAAGGGTGTTTTTCTTCTCAGAAAGCATAATTTTGCTCTCTACATCAATGTTGGCACCATATCTCCACAGAAAGTGCTGAGACATAGAAGACATGTAGAGAGATATTTACAGAAAGTGCAAGAACTCAGGCTCCTAGTGATGTCTCAATTTGAAAAGAAATCAACCATGACTTACTTCTATTTAAAAAGTGAGAGTCTGACTAATAGTAATCTACCAATAAAAATGTGTTAAAATATAAATTTTATTTATTCTTTACTGCAAAAATATTCATTAAATATTACTATGGGTTATCTCCAAACTTTGAATCTATGTAGAATAAGGTGACAAGTTATATGTTGATTCGACATTTACTCTATTTATTAAATGCTTACTTAACATAATCCGTATATTATCATTATCACTGAAATATAACCAATATCAAAATGGTCAACAATTTCTTTTTTGAAGAAAATTACAATGATGTAAAAAGAGAAACCATAAAAGAGAATAGGTCTACCATATGGTATGTTAAATGGTAATAGGTATTAGGGAAAAGTAATAATAAAGGGAAGGAGGGCGGAATGGCAGCAAAGAAATGGTGGTGGAAATTTAAATAGGGAAGTCAAAGTAATGAAAGATATTGAGAAAGTGACTCAGGTAGGCAAACCGTGAAAAGGCATTTTAGGCAGAGAGGGAAAAAATGCAAAAAAAATGCAAAAATGCAAATCCATTTAAGATCTGAATATACCCTGTGAGCTCTTTTTTTTTTTTTTTTTTTCAAATTTTTATTTATTTATGATAGTCACAGAGAGAGAGAGAGGAGGCAGAGACACAGGCAGAGGGAGAAGCAGGCTCCATGCACCGGGAACCCGACGTGGGATTCGATCCCGGGTATCCGGGATCACGCCCTGGGCCAAAGGCAGGCGCCAAACCGCTGCGCCACCCAGGGATCCCTGTGAGCTCTTATTTGAGGAAGAGCTAGAGATTTCTGTGAAGAAAATGAGGAGGGTAATAGTTTGTGTGTGCCTGGATAGAAAGGATAGAAAAGATGTTAGATTGTGTATACCCATAGAAGCGTCACCACTGTAAGATAATCAGCTTTCATTTAGAGACATATAGGGTGCCACAGGAGGGCATTGAGCGGGAGAACATACTCCGATTAATGTTTTTTTTTTTTTTTTTTTTTTCAGGATCACTGTGATTGCTTTGTGTGGAATAGGTTAAAGGGGAATTAAACAAAGTAGAAGGAAAACAACTTCTGAGATTTGTAACAATCTTAGTGATAAGTGACTTGGACCAAGGTGGCCTAGAAATGACATGTCTTGGGATGGACATAGAAGGCCTTATGGGTACAGACAAAAGAAGACACATGGAGAAAATGTGACCTAAAAATTGGAAGACTAGAGAAAACGTTTAACTAAACTGTGGAAGTCATTGGGAGGAGGAGATATTTTGTTTACTTGTTTGTTTGTTATAAGAGTTAGGAGTTAGGTTTTTGATAAATCCCATATGCCTACTAGATAGCTGAATACATGATTTTTGATGCCAGCATAGAGATTTTGATAAAAATATAAATTTAGGGATTATTAGCATGCTGATGGTATTTACATCCAGGAACTGTAAGGGAGGATCAAGAAAGAGACTATCCATGGGAAAGATACATGGGCCCCAAAGACTTGGGGTTTTAGTCACACCAATGTTAACATTGGGAGAGTTGGGGAGAAAGCACCTTACCAGCCTGAGATGGAGCACAGGAAATAATCCTTTAAGTCAAGTGAAGACATTTTTCAAGGGAAAAGAAGACACAAAGTTGTGTCAAACACTACTAATAGGTCAAATAAGATGAGTTCTGAGATTGGATTTAGCGGCAGGAAGGTAATTGGTGAACTTGACAATGGAGGTTTCAATGGATTAGTAGCAAAAGCCAGGCTGAAATACTTTCAAAAGAAAATGGGAGAGGGATTTGAGCCAGTGAGTGGGGAATGAAAAAGCTCTCAGTTTAGCTGCAAAGGAAAGAGAGAAACAGTGATAGTTGTAAAAAGGGTCAAGAGGGATTTTTTGTTCCCCCTAAGATGGGAGAAATAATGCCATGTCCTCATGCTAAGAGGAAGGTCTGAGTAGAAGGGGGAAAGCTTGGAACCTGGCATATTTGTTAAATATGCTCCAGAGGGTCCCAGGTCTCTCAGTAGTCGCCACTGCCACCATGAGGTGGCGGGGACAGTTGCAATGGCCCAGCTGGTGAGGGGGGAGCGCCAATGCCACCTGACTTATTTATTGCCCCTGGGCCGGAGCTGGAGAAGGTGTCCCTGCCTGCTGCCACTCCAAGGATGCACTTTTCATTTTTGCTGCAACTCCTGGAGAATGTGTGTGACAGGCTGACAGCTCACACGCTCACTGTGGCCTCTGCTCTGTTGCCCCAGGCCTCTTCCTAAAACCTCAGCTCAGTTGCTTCAGCTGGGATCCAGGGCAACTAGGAAGTGAGAGAGGCAGGGGGCAAAACGAATACATCTTCCACTTGTGCTTGGAGGGACAATTCTGGGGATATATCTCACACAGGTCTTGCACAGTTGACGGAGACATTGAGTGTAGCCGTCCACAGGAATTAAATCTATAACTCCCTTTTTATTTGCCTTTTCTATTCCCTAGCTCCCTTCTCTCCCACCCTCCTCCCCTGCTCCCTGAGTTCACTTACCCTGGGAAGTACAAGCACCCAGGCCTTCCTCCTGGCTCTGTTTTGTGAGGCACTCAAATTAGGCAAAGTCCAAGGATTTTAATTCTAATATTATGTATAATGTTAAAAATATAGGCAGCATTTAAAACCGTGAAGAATGAGTTAAACATAATTAAATGTTATGCAGTCATTAAAATATTTTTTTGAAGAAAATACAAAATGTTCGTAAAAGCTAAATCTGGGGGAGTATATATAGTTGTGTTTTACATTAATTCTTTTTTTAATTAAAAACAGTTTCTTAAGTAATTTATGCCATCTTTATAAACATGAAAATACAATAAATATTAGTTATGGAGATAAATGCCATCAGCAAAGCATAAAATGCAGGGAGAAAGTCTGTGTATTCTTTTCCTTGCCTGCAGGCAAACTGCACAAATGATTGGGTTTTAACTAGTTCAAAAGGTAGAGTGAAAAGAATGAATATATATTTAAGGAACTGGAATGTAGCAAATAATGTGCCAGAAGGAAAAAAAAAAACCACCTCAGGTAATAGCAGCTTTGAAAAATTTCTTATTTTTATTTATGTAATCGAATCTATACTGTGTAATGACCAATATTATTGAAAATAAATAATATATACAATTATAGAGGTAAATGGTAAGACTTTTTCATGCAACATACATGCTTACAGCCTTTTTATGTGTTTTAGTTCACTGAGGAGACATCCACATTTATTTAATCACACTAATGTCTTTATACTTTTTTTTCTTTCTTAGTTGATGGCTAATTTAGAGGCTATCCATAGATCTAAATCATTTACACTGTTTCATTCCGTGTTTATTATCTGGTCCTTATCTATGCCATACATCAAAATTAATGTTTTTATGAGGGTTTTAGTGCATTACTGGAATCATGACATGTTAATAAAAATTATGGTATTTTATTTTATTATATAAATGGGTAATCTCCTACCAACATGTTGCCAGAGAAATCCTTATAGTCTATTATGTTAATAACTCAAGGGTATGTAAAATCCCCAACTGAAAATAATGGACTATAACCCAGAATAAATAAATAATAGATCACAGAGATATATTTAACCATCTTATTTCAGTTACCAATAAGATGCTTTTAAAAATGAAGAGGAATGTATTGTCCTTATAGGGTCTTTGTATCCTTGAGATTTAGTAGATCATATCATATTTAAGACTATAATTGTTCCCTTATAACATTTTTTTTTTAATTTTTATTTATTTATGATAGTCACACAGAGAGAGAGAGAGAGAGAGGCAGAGACATAGGCAGAAGGAGAAGCAGGCTCCACGCACCGGGAGCCCGACGTGGGATTCGATCCCGGGTCTCCAGGATCGCGCCCTGGGCCAAAGGCAGGCGCCAAACCGCTGCGCCACCCAGGGATCCCCCCTTATAACATTTATAATGACTCCATGAATATTTGAAATTTCTATGATTTTATATGAATGTTGAATCTGCTTATATATACAGTGTAAAACTTGATTATGATTTCCTATTTAGGCAAAACAATGAATTATGTTTGAAAATAAGACTAAAGAATATTATTATGGATTAGTTAAATAATGAATTAAATAATGAATTCATTAAGTAATGAATTCATTAATTTTGTGTTGTTATTCTTTTATTCTGCAATTATTTGCTAAATATCTTGTATTTGCCAGGCAGTGTTTTGTGCACCAGGTTAGAAGAGAAAACAAAACAGGCCAAAGTTACTGCTCTCAATCTAGTGAAAGGAGACAATCTGTAAACTAGAATTAGAAAACTATAGGACTCCAAATGAAGATTAATGTCAGAGAAAAATGAATGGGAAGGGGAAGGGGTTAGGGATTAGGGTGAGAGTGGCACCAGGATTTTAAAAGGGAGTGGAAAGGAAGTCTTCACTGAGGGTAACCCTGGCAGAGGGAAGAGAGCCAGCAGGAGGAAAACTATTTCAAAGAGAGTGCAAAAGCCCTGAATTGAGGCAGGAGATGATTTGGTGTGTTTGAGGATTAGACATGAGCTTTGTAATTTTGAAACAGACTCAGTGAGGGAGAAGGGGGCTATCTGAAAAAAGATTGGCAGATGTTATAAGATTCTGTAGACCACAACAAGGAGTGATCTGCACTGAACCTTCAATTCTTTATCAGAGTCCTAAAGCCACAAGATCATCTTCTGTACTTCCAAAATAAAGGCTTGGAGTCTCTATTAAGGAGAATATTCTTCATGAAAACTCAAGAATCTCCATTAAACTACATGAATCGAGCAACATGGATCATATAGATCCATGAATATCCCAACGCAATGTCAGTATCTATAATTACTTTGAGTTTCTTGATCCAGACCATTTGTCAGCATATGGAAATTGGGTCTCTTTATCCAGAAATTTAAAGCATTATTAAATTTAATGGATTTATATAATTGTAAATCACTTTCATTTGTTATAATGAAGACAGAGCTTTTACTTAAACTATTAACTTTGACAATAGCAATCTGAAGACTAGCAAAAAATTATAAAACTGCTAAGCCATATTCACTCATTTTAGATCCCAGCAGGAGATATACATTTAGCATGTTATATTAAAAACAGGGAAGAGGAGGCTGACATCGCAAATGTGGATTTATTTCATTTGTTGTTAATTATTATTCAATTTTTATGTTAATATTTGCAAATCCAATGAAACTTACATAAATAATGGCTACTATATAGCATCTGTTATATGTAATGCATTGCGCAAAGCATTTTACATTTGTTACCTCATTTTTGAATTGTAATAGTGAATATATTTTAAATGAATGTTTTATATTAGAACAGCTTTAGGTTTACAGAGAAAATTCCAAAGATAGTGTAAAAATTCTCATCTGTCCTACAGTTTCTAGTATTATTAACATATTATATTAATTATGACACATTTGTTACAATTAATAAGCTAATATTAATATATCATATTAACTTAAGTCTATATTTTATTTAGATTTCCTTAGTTTTATCTGATGTTCTTTTGTGTTCCAGGATTATGTGTAAGACATCATATTACACTGAATTACAGGTCTCCTTAGGCTCCTTGTTACTGTGACAGTATCTCAGACTTTTCGTATTTTTCATGACCTTAATAGTTTTGAGGAATATTGGTCAAGTATTTTGTAAAGAAATCCTTCAGTTGTGACTTTTCTGTTTTGTTTTGTTTTGCTTTGCTTTTTAATGATTAAAATGGGATTATGGTTTTTTAGAAGGAAAACCACAAAATTAAAGTGCCATTTTCATCACATTATATCAAGGGCCATGATATGGGTTGAATTATATCTCCCTCCCCCCACCCCCCAAAAAAAAACAAAGTCCTTAATCTCAGTATCTCAAAATTTGTGATCTTACCTGCAAAGAGGTTTGTTGCAAAGGTAATTGGTTAAAATGTGTCCTTCTGGAGTAGGAGGGGTTCCTAATCCAATATGCCTAGTATCCTTCTAAGAAGACAGCCAGGTGAAAACAGACACAGAGGAACAAACACCATGTGCTGATGAAATAAAAAATCAAAGTTATGCAGCTATAAGCCAAGGAATGACAAGGATTGCCAGGGACACCAGAAGCTAAGAAAAGCATGGAATCCCCTAGAGACTTTGAAACTTCAATAGAACATGGCCCTGATGATGCCTTGATTTCAGATTTCTAGACTTCAGAACTGTGAAACAATACATTTATTATATTTATATAATGTAATACTCAATCTATGGCACTTCGTTACAACATCCCTAGGAAACTAATATGGGTGCATACTATTCATATTATTTATCGCTATTGTTATTAACCTTGATCACCAGGCACAGGTAGTGTTTGTCAGGTTTCTCAACCTTAAATTACTCATTTTTCCCCTTTTCTATCCTGCACTTTTTGAAAGAAGTCACTATGGATAACCCACATGCAAGGAATGGGGAGTTCTGGTCCACCTTCTTGTAGATGGAGCATATACATACATTATTTTGAATTCCTCTGTATAGGAGATTTGTCAAATCTCCTCATGTATCTTAGTCACTCGTGCAATCAATCATTTAGTTATATCACTATAAACTCATGGGAATTTTAAAATATTTTTTGGTTATAATACAGTAATACATTATTTTGTGGCTCGTATCGTTCCATGTTTGGCCATTAGAAGCTCTTTTGGTTGATAAATAATGTGCATACATAACCCCATTTTAATTTAACTAATTACTTCTGCAAGAACCCTATTTCCAAATAAGATCACACATTGAGGTACTGAGAGCTAGGATTTTAATTTATCTTTTTTTGGGGGGGACACCATTCAATCCATAGCGGTGCCTTTGATATGATGTGATAAAAATAACACTTTACTTCTTTGGTCTTTTTCCTAAAAATTCATAATCCCATTCTAATCATGAAAAAAAAAAAAGACAAAGCAACATTAGACAAATCCCAAATAAGGGATAATATACAATATGGGTATAAGTAGTGATATAAACTGCATATATGTAGTGATTTTATGAAAAGTTTTAGGCATTATCATAACTCTAAATCACTTATAATTTGCTTTCATTTTTTCTTCTTTGCCAAGTTTCTTCATCCTTCATTAAGAATCTCTGACATCTATACTTTAGTTCTAAGCTTATTGTCAAGTTTCTGCTTCAGAAGATTCTACTATCTTGTCTATGGTGTTCTCATGTTCCATATCCACTGCAGTGATATTAAGCATTTTTCCCTAAAGTAAAACAATGCCCATGCCATGCCCTTATGGAAAAATGTCCCCTGGCTTTCCATCACCAATCAAATAAAATTCTACTCCCACTCAAGGTTTATATGATCTATTGCATACAGACTTTCTAGTACCACCTGTCTATTCTCTTTCTCAAACCTCAAACTTCAGCAAGTAGAATTTTCATCAGTGTACATATATACACCAAATTATGTATCTTATTCATATTGTTCCCACTAGCCAGATTACACACATCCCACAGCCAAATGTCTGAGTCAAATTTATCTTTTCTGGACAAGAACAAATGTAGTTAGCTTGACTAAACCTCTCCTAATCTTTGCAGTTAGAAGTAATCTCTGGTCTCTGAACACCCCCCTGACATTTAGGTATTTCTCTTTTTACACACCACTCTTGATTTCATCCATGGATCTATGATTTTTGAAAGCAGGATACATATCTTAGCTCTTTTAAAAATCCTCCACCGCACCTAACACGATATCACCCATATTTAGTTTTATATTTATCGTGAATTGATGTAGCCTAGGTCAAAAAAAATATTTTTAATCTTCTGCTAAATTGATAAAATTTACAAACTTTTTTTTCTGTCAGTTACATCCAATAACACAATAAGTGATTCAGTACCTCCTCCATATTCAGCTCTCCATCTTCAGTAAACCATTTAATGGAGTTTTTCTGACTAATGCTAATTTATAAAATCAGAGATTATTTTAGCCCTGTCTCCCTCTTCCCATTATTCTCGTATTTTATTCTGTATTTATAAGAGTTGTTTTTCTCTAAGTACATAATCATATCATTGATTTACATATGAATGTTGTACTTTCAAAGGTAAGGAAAGAGAGAGAATCTCTCTAAGAAGCCAAAGCTAAAGAAAAAGTCCTTAAATCTAGGGAAATACTCATAAATGAAAATAATAGTTTCTTATATAAGCCCTTTATCTAAATTAGCCAGTGACACTTTTAAACATCAGGGAAAAATTTAGTTTCCTGCTAAGAAACACTACAGGGCACCTGGGTGGCTCTGTTGGTTAAGTGTCCAACTCTTGGTTTCTGTTCAGGTCATGATCGCAGGGTCCTGGGCTTCAGCCCTGTGTTGGGCTCTGTGCTTAGCAGGGAGTCTGCTTAAGATTTTCTCTGTCTCTCTTTGTTCCTCCCCCCCCTCATCCCCACTCTCTCTCTCTCTCTCTCTCTAAAATAAAGAAATATATCTTTACAAAAAAAAAAAAAAAGAAATGGTATACAGACATAAATAATTGAGAGCAATGATGGGGTGAAGAAGCAACTGGAAAGCTAGAACTGAAATAGAAAAGCTAAATATTAACATGCTTTCTCAAAAATAAGCAAGACAACAGACTTTAATATTGCCATTAGTTAAATTCATATGGCCATTGCCAATTCTTTCCAAGATTGGTAAATATTTCCCAATATTTGCTTGTCCAAATAAAAAGTATTTTTCTAGGGCCATATTTCTTTTCAATGACTCTTCCTTCAAGGACTATAATTCATAGTTACTTTCAAGGACATTTTTGATGGGACAAACTGATGAATCACATATGCAATAAATTTTACATTGAGTTCTTAATGTATATCTGGTTCTATTCTTCACATATTGGACACTGCCAATAAATCATGGTCATTCTCTCATTCTGTCAACATCTTAATAAATAGACAAAATATAAATAAGTTAATACATAGATTTTAAAATGATCTTGAGTAGTAATGATTCTTATAAAGCTAAATAAAGTAAGATAATATGTAAGGGTGTGGCTGAGGGTGGGGAGAGCCTGTGTGTGTATGTCTGTGTGTGTGTAATTGGGAAGTCAAGAAAGACTTCCTTGATACATACCATTTAAGTTGGAAGCTTGGGTGAAATGAAAAAGTGGGTTCTCTGAGCTCTTAATATGGATACAATCCTTTATTGGGGTTTTTGCAGCCTGAAAGCAATATAGTTGTTTAAAGAAAGTGAAAAGTATTTGAGCAAGATAAGGATTTGAGATACTGTAATTCTATTTTGTTGCATACCTTGTAAAGTCTGTAGTCAAATCCAGAACTTTCTGTGTCTTTCTTCATCCCTAGGCACACTTGATTGCATAAGAGGTACAAGTATTGTGACTTTTTAATATAAGAAACTCCTTTGGAGTCTCAGGGTGATGGTTAATTTTATGTGTCAGCTTGAGTGGGGCACAAGATGCCTAGATATTTGATTAAGTATTATTTCAGTGTGTCTGGAGGGATATTTCTGGAAAAGATAAGCATTTGAATTGGCCAGTTGAATATGCAAATGGCTCTCCTCAATGTTGGCATCATCCAATCCATTGAGGGTCTGAATAGAACAAAATGGTAGGGAAAGATTGAATTCACTCTCTGCCTGAAGGTTTGAGCTGGAACATCAGGCTTCTTCCCTCAAACTGGGACTTGGGCTTACAGATCCAACTTATACTATCCTAGTTGTCAAGCCTTCGGACCCAGACTGTAATCAACACCAATGGCATTTAGTCCTTTGAATTACACCATGCCTTTCCTGAGCCTCCAGTTTGTAGGCAGTTGATGGTGGGATTTCTTTGCATCTATAATTGTGAGGTAATACTTTATAATCGATTTGATGTATATAATTTCTTCCTCATTTTGTTTCTCTGGAGAACCCTGACTATAGATTCAGTTTCTGTTGAGATAATTAAAAATAAAACCCATTTTGGCCTGAAAGAAATCTCCAGTAGTTATTTCTTAAAGGAAACACAGATGTGACCAGAATTTCTTAATTCTAGGATGGCATTTATTTTTGTAGACATAGTATCACTTTAAAAGTAGTTTAGTAGGAGAAATGTTAACCTTGCATAGAATATGTACATACAAAACCTTTAGAACCACAGAAAATCTTGTATTTATTCATATCACGATAAAGATTGGCAATCGAGCTTCTTTTATAGTCTGGTTCTAGTCTTCTCAATCCCCTAAACACATCGACATGGCCACACTATATTTTATAACCTGTGCATGTGATTTTATACTTTTAAGCAACCAATCATTCACAACGTAACTACCCATATATTATTTTGTCTTTAATTAATATTTTTAAAATATTTTATTTATTTTGGGGATCCCTGGGTGGCTCAGTGGTTTAGCACCTGCCTTTGGCCCAGGCAGGGTGTGATCCTGGAGTTCCGGGATCAAGTCCCACATCAGGCTTCCTGCATGGAGCCTGCTTCTCTCTCTGCCTATGTCTCTGCCTCTCTCTCTCTCTCTCTCTCTCTCTCTCTCTCTGTGTGTGTGTCTCTCATGAATAAATAGATAAAATCTTTTTTAAAAAATATTTTATTTATTTATTAGAGAGAGCATGTGTGTGTGTGTGTGTGTATGTGTGTGTGTGTGCAAGCAGAGGGGCTGAGCAGGAATCCAACACAGGCCTCCATCCCTGGGACCTTGGGATCATGACCTGAGCCAAGGCAGTTGTTGAGCCGACTGAGCCACCCAGGGTCTCCTAACTAATATTTGTTTGAACTCATAGTATATTTTCCTGTTTTCATTGTCTGTTGATCATTAAGTGATAAGCACGTTTTGCACGTTTTGTGTAAATTCGGATATTTTGGCCTTAGATATATGGTCAGGGTTATAGTAGTTGACAATTAAAGAAGTAGTAACAACAGACCTTCTACTGGGTGGGGGGGATTCCAAACCTTCCAAGATATGTGGCAATTACTTTGTGTATAATGTGTTGTCTGTGACTTTAAATAAATTATAATTAAATTAAGTTTTTCATTTTAAGATTATCAAAATGTAATCTTTTTTAGAAAGGATTTTAATGTTTTGTCATCAAGATTTGGGGCCAAACATTTAAATTACAGATCCATTTTATTGTGTTACCAATCTGGGGCCAAACATTTAACTTACAGATCCATGTATTGTGTTACAATGACAATCAGTGGAAGATATACCACCTTGCACTGCTCACTTCACTCTGATACAGACAGTGTGAATGCCATAACTTATTGCACATGTATACACTACTTAAATTTGGAGGGCACACACAATAGCAATTTTTCATTACGGTTGGATATATTTAATAATCTATTAGTAAGAAGCCTATATAGCTTGCTTGGATCTTTGTGTAAATTTTCCAGTAACCTAGGATTCCAGCACCTTTCAGATGGCACAATTTGACTTTCACACACTGAATAAATACTAGGGTCAGACTAGCTGACTTCTGCTATTGCTTCTTAAATCCACCTTATATATGTACCAGACATTGGTAATCTGGTTTCTCTGACTTAAAGATGTCTTACTGGTTTCATCCTAGTCAGACCACATTGTTCTTCAAAGAACCCAGCCATTTTCTCGGTGCTGAGGTCTGATAAGTCTTTGATATTGTAGTCATTACATTCTGCTTTTAGATCCACATATATTTTCCTTTCTGGCTGCTAGCAATAGGATTTTTTTTTCCAGCAACTTCTACATGAGAGACCCACAAAATGCCCTCCCATAATCTTCCCCCTCCCCAAACAGGTCAAGCTATTTGACTGTTTTGAATCTTAAATTAAGAAATCTTTAATTTGCTTCCTCTTCTCCAAAGACTTATCCTCTGCAGGGGGCAACACTCAGTGATTTGGCCTGCTGTGGTAGCCTTCATGCAGGAACTTGGGTGGAACTTCTTCCACTTGGTCTTCTCATAGAGGACACTCTCGGTGATTCCAAGATGACTTTCAGTTTATGTCTGCATCCTTATTAACTCCTCTCATTAGAGAAAAGCAAGTGCAAATGCACACAGGTGTAACTTTGCCAGAACACACCCTCTGGTACTTTCCTCACAGCTCCTCTGCCAAGTGCCTGGCAAATTTATTTTGGCACCAATTAGAAGATATCTTGATTTCAGAAAAATAAAATGTAAGAAATGTGCTACTTTGACTTTGGCAACATATTATGTAGAGTCACAACTTTCGTATTATGTCCTCGGGCTGAATTTAGAGCTGTGGAATTATGCTGTGAAAGAAACTGAATGGGGGAAAATAAGAGATAAATGGTAATCTTGATTAGCATGTTCAACTCTTCTCACTCCTTAAGGGAAAGTGACGCTGTTATCTACCCATCTATTCAAGCCAGGAAACTATGTATCATCAGACTTCTTCTGCTTTCTCGTTTTTCTTGTCTCCCACATATAATCCATCACCAGATTGTGTCAGGTCTGTCTTCTAAATATGATTCACTTCAGTCTATTTCTTTTTCATTTCCACTGATATACTTCAGTCCATGCCACCAGCATCTCTGGCTTGAGTTACTCTAATAGCCTCCAACTAGAGTCTCTGCCTCCAGTTGTGCTCACAAATCAAATCCATTTTCCACACTGTAGCCAAAATATTATTTTTAAAGTACAAATCTGATCATGTCACATCCCTGGTAAACTCTATTATTGGCTCCCCAATGTTCCCAGGGTGAGACTCTATATGGCTTACTAGGCTTTTCATATGGACCCTATTTCCCTTCCCAGCTTCAGCTTTTAGCATTATTCTTCCTAAAACCCAGTGATACAGTAAACTGAACTTGCCTTCAGGTAATTTAACACACTGTACTCTTTGAATGGAATGTTCTTCTGCTCCATTACTCTGTCAAGACCCAAATGCTCTCTTTAACCTTCACCTTAGATGCCACTATTGCAGAAAAGTCTTACCTGACTCCTGAATTTGTTCCTATACATGTCCCTAATACAACATTGATCATTTTGTATGGGGATTGCTGGTTTTACTAACCTATTTTTATTTGTAGGCACTCTGGTGTCTCGGAATGAAGGCAGTGGACAGATGTATTGTATGGTCCCAAATTTCTTTTAAATATTCTGCATTTCACTGTTATTAGGTAGGGCATATAATTGCCAATTTTCTAGTCTTCATTATTGCTTTTTTCTATACCTGCTCTATACATTTTAAGGAATCCTGCATTTCTTCTGGAGACATTTAATTTTGTGCCTTCTATATTGCCATGTTAATTCTTTGGTGCCTTCCTTTGTTTAGAGTTATATCCCCCGAAATTTGCATAATGTTTGAGCGTGTCTCAAAACACATTACATGAATCCTATTATCAGTGTGAGTTATACATAACTTATTCACAGTATCTGTGGCTTATTACCAAATAAATAAACCTATCTGAAATTGTAAGACCTACATGTGCTGTTTAAATTTTCATTGTGGATATAAAGTGAATTCCTTAACCAGTAATTATAAGTTATATCATTACCCATACAATGGTTTACAATAGACAGTCTTTATGTTATTATGGGTGGACAACAAAAAAGAATTCAAAATTTAAAAATATCCTTGTGAGGATTTTGAGAATATAGAGTAATACAACAGGTTTTTTCCTCCTGAAATTTGCTTAACAATACCCATAACCTTAAATAAAACAAAAATATTCCATAAAATTTAAACTGTATTTTGTGGCCAACCATGTTTCTGATTATATAAATGAGCTGCAGTAACATAGGATTGAAATAGCTTAAGTTCAAAATGATGTTTATTTTTCAGAAGAATATTGTTTATAAAGGCTGGAATTTCAATGATTTACTTGAAATAAATCAAAGTACTATGAACGATACCACTTTATAATGTTTTGAATAATCTCCTACAAAAAAGCAAGTAATTAAGGAGTTTAACTTTTAAACTTTATTTTCCTTTTAGTTTTTTGCCCACTGTATTGGGTTATTCTGCAGTAATTCATTTCCACCTGGTGTTTCAGAATGTGACTTTATTTGGAAATAGCATCTTTGAAGATGTACTTTTTAAAGGATTTCAAGATGAAATCATCCTGGATTTAGGATGGGATCTAAATCCAATGATTGGTGTCTATTATGAAAAGAGAAAAGGAACCCAGACACACAGGTAAAGAAGGCCACAGGATGGTGGGGGCAAAGATTCGTAGAGTTAAAGAATTCCAAAAGTCACCAGAAACTGGAGAGGACAGGAACAATTGTCCCCTAGATCCTTTGGAGGGAGTGTGGCTGTTGACACCTCATTTTGTACTTCTGGCTTCCAGAACTATAAAGAGTAAATTTCTGTTGCTTTAAACCACTCAAACAATGGTAATTAATTATGATAGTCCTAAGAAACTAATATACCTATCAAGCACACAATCCTTTGAAGATTTGTTTTATCTCCATTCATTTTCCTATAATTTTGAATTTTTCTATTGAAAATCACTCTCTGCTTTTGAAGATTTTCAGAGTTCAAACATTTCTATCTACAATTTTCCAATACGACAATCAACTACATTTTAAAGACAATGACAGCATTTGATTTTCATCTTCACTAAATATATAGTACCATGAGAAAATTGTATGCAGTTTTTAAAGAAGAATATATTATATTCATTACCAGAAAAGTAAAGAAATTTTAGATATAACAAAAAGCATTGTTCATTCAGCTGAAGTGAAAATCAGATTTATTCCTTTAATTATTTTTTTCTTACAATCTATTTAAATGTGGCATCTGCATAATAATTTCAAGAGGGTTTTTCTTTTTTTAATGTTCCATTAGTGGAAGATCTACTGAAGCTTTGCAGTAAGGATGTATTTCAGCCTCATAATTAGGAATTATCATATTGTTGAAATCCATTATAGTATTAGGAATTTGTTATGGACTAAATGTTTGCGTTTCTCCAAAATTCACATGTGGAAGCACTAATCCCCAACATGATGGTATTTAGGGAGGGCTTTTGGGAGTTATTTTAGTTGACATGAACTCATAAGGGTGATGCCTTCAAGTTGAGATTAGTTCCCTTGTAAGAATAAGAAGAGACGCAAGAGCTCTCTTTCTCTGTCTCCACATGCACAAAAAAAGAGGTCACGTGAACATACAATAAGATGGCTGCAATCTGCCAACAGGACAAGGACTTTCACCAAAGCATCAAATTGGCTGGCACCTTGATCTTGGACATATCAAGCTCCAGAAATATGAGAAATCAATGTTTTTGCAGCAGCCCAAACTGACTAAGAGAGTACTCTAATAATTTCAACTATTTCAAGCACAGATACCAAGCACAAATATCTGTTTTAAGTGTAGGGCTATGTTTAATATAATGAGTTTTGGTGATTACAGTCACACATCAACATGCATTGGAATCACCAGAGGAATTTTAAAAGTATAGGTCGCTGGGTCTTACCCAGGAATTTCTGACTCAGTAGATTTTTTTGGTTGGGGTTCAAAATTTTGCTTCTCTAGGCCTGATGTGATGCTGTCCTGTGCATCTGTTCTGTGGAGTAGTGTTTTATTTCTATTTGCCTTTTCTCCCACCTAAGTGGGTGTCACCATTCTGTAGAAGATTGGATGGACATGGACATAAGCACCCTGAGGTCCCAGAACTATCTTTTCAGTTGTGAACTAAAGGTTGACAGAGATTATCACTTTAAGTTGGATAATGATGAAAATGAGCACCAGTTATCTTTAAGAATGGTCAGTTTAGGGACTGGTAAAAATGGTGAATTGCACATTGTTGAAGCAGGGGAAATGAATTATGAAGGCAGTCCGATTAAAATCACACTCACAACTTTGAAAATGTCCATACAGCCAACAGTTTCCCTTGGGGGCTTTGAAATAACACTGCCTGTGGTCTCACATTCAAATGGTGGTTCACAGACTGGGCATGTTGGTGGAAAGCACTTAGTGGCTGTGGAAGAAGATGTAGAGTTAGAAGATATGGCAGAAGAGGATGTGAAAGTCCTTAGTATATCTGGAAAAATGTTCTGCATCTGGGAGATGGTAACAAGTTTCCATAGAAAAAAGTCAAACTTGCTGCTGATGAAGATGATGATGGATAACAACAATGATGATCAAGGATGACGATGAAGATGGTGATGATGATTTGGAAGATGATGAAACTGAAGAAAAGGCTTCAGTAAAGAAATCTACATGAGATACTCGAGCCAAAAATACACAAAAATCAAACCAGAGTGGAAAAAACTCAAAACTATCAACACCAACATCAAAAAAATCAAGAATCTCTCAAAAAAAAAAAAAAGGAAAAAATTCTCAAAACACAAGAAGGACCTAGTCCTGTAGAGACATTAAAGCAAAAATGCAAGCAGGTATAGAAAAAGATCCTTTTCTTCCCAAAGTAGAAGCCAAGTTCATCAATTACGTGAAGAATTGCTTCCAGATGACTGACCAAGAGGCTATTCAAGATCTATGACAATGGAGCAAGTTTCTTTAAGAAATAGTTTAAACAGTTTGCTAAAATTTTCCATTTTATCTCATTTCCGTAACAGTTGATATCGGCTGTCCTTTTTATACTGCAGAGTGAGAACTTCCATTACAGTGTCTGATAACTGCTGTCCAGATTCCACTGTCAAGAATGTGTTGTCCAAATTGCCTGTTTAGTTTTTAAAGATGGAATTCCCCCTTCGCTTTGTTTAAAGTATGTATGGAATGTTATGATAGGACATAGTAGTAGTGGTGGTCAGACAAATAGAAATGGTGGGGACATGAAAATATACAGGTGAAATAAGCTCAATGTTGTAATAAGGTGTAGAAACGAATTTGCTTCTCTAAAGGTTTTCTGCTGTTGTCAATGCTGTAGGTCTGAGAACTACTCATTGGGAACTTATGGGTATAGCATGAAGAATCCTAAGTCTGAATTCTATATCTTTCCCTAATAACTCGGAAGTATATTCCATCAATTTCCTTATCTGTTAGAATAAAAATGTTAGAAGAAGTTATCATATAGTATTCTTATGTTAAATAAAACAATACACATAAAGCTCATAATATAATGCTTAATACGTTATAAGTGTTCAAAGGAATATTGATAATATTCCAGCCATCTACTTACTTCTCTCAAAGTTGATCCCAGAGTTCTAACTATATACTTCACTGTCAATTCCATATGTGTGTGTTTGAGCATGTGGGCATCTGACTGGTGAAAGAGAGAGATTTCTGTGCAAATTTATCCAGAAAGGTTTTCACACTTTTTTTTTATTATTATCTTATGATTATCGATATTTTGCTGTTTTAATCTGAGGTTAATTAATGTAGTTTGGAGCCACCAAAGTTTTCAATAACATAAACCATTCTTCAGAATCCCGATTATTGGCATGGTCAGTTTACATTACTCAAATGTTTCTATGAGGTTTAGTATAAAAAATACAGATCTCAGTTATTTTCTTTATTTCTCTCTCTCCCTAAGCATCTAGCACAGTAATCTGTAAACGATGGGTGTTGACTAATTATCTGCTGACATTTCTAATTCTGTCAGAGTTACCTTTACACGTAATACTCAGGCAGCAAACACAAATAATACATCTGAAGAGTAAAATTGTGTTGTTTTGTTGGTTTTCTTCTATTTTGGTTGTGATTGCATTGTTCTCTCAAACAAGAATCTGGCTAAAGATTATTGTTTTACTACTTTCATTCAACTAACACATAACCAGAAGCAGCAAAGTATAACATGTCTTTCTTGTAGCAAACTTCTAAAAGGACTTTACCAGTTAAAACACTTTCAAAAGCCAATCCATTGGCTCATACAACAAATTGGTGTGTGAGCCAGAATTCTCTCTTGGGGTAACCGTAAAATACTTAATAACCTATTGGGTGGTAGAAGCAATACTGCCAGAAAGATGGAACTGCTTCCTAAAAACACACAGTCTTCCAAACACTGAAAAGGAAATAGTAACAAAGTTTTATGTGGTTATATTTCAATGGCAAAGTCCCAACTAAGACTAATATCAATGTTGTAAATCATAATACAACATAAACATTATTTTTTTTAATTTTAAAGACATTTTGAAAGGAAATACATATATATATATATATATATTTTCAGTCTGAGACTATAAACTTAAAACCCTGACTAAATTTTATCTGGTGTGGGTCTATAAATATTTATTTTATCATTTTATTCCATGCTTTGCTACAACTATCTCTAAACCTGAAGTCTTTTTCCAATTCCATCTTTTTAAAAGAATTCCTGTGGTTACTAATTTAAATACTATATTTCTTTTCTTTATCTTTCCTCTAAATAAATAAGTTGCAAAATATCCTCTGACTTATTCAGCAAGTTTTTATTTGTAGCAACATGAAAAAATACTGAATAGGTATTGGTTTATTGAGCAACAGGCTGGTAAAAATAATGAAAGATACATGTTTACTTACTAAATATCTTTTTGTGGTGAAATAAGTAATTACTCTTGAAACCTATTTTGTAAATTATCCTGTGAAAGGAAAAAAGATATTAATAATCATGTTGTAGTCACTTTTTCTTTCAGTAATGAATTGAGCTAGAATGGATTGAAAGAAATTTGGCTTATTATCAATTTCCCTTGATCCCATGGAATTTAAGTGTGAATCGCAGTCAAATTAGATTGTTGGAACTTAAGAAGTAGTATTTGGTTGTAAAGAAAAAACAAAATTTTCAACAATTTCAAGATTTCTCAAGATCTGCTTCACTATGGGAAGTCAGATATTACAATTACTATTATTTAGAAAGTAAAATTAGACTGATGGTAATAAAGAAATTCATGTATTTATATACCTTACATAGTTATACAGACTGTCAAACTGAATATTACTAAGGTTGTCTACTTATTTCAAGTAACAGCAGATCACAATAAAACATGATCATAATTCTCCAAGAGTTTTTATACTGTGAAGCAAACATTATTGACAAAATACTAACTGTTAAAATATTTAAGGCACTTTTCCCTACAAAGTTGGTGTTATAAATGTGCACTGTCCAATATGGAAGCTACTAGTCATATGTGGCTATTTAAGTGTAAATGTAAATTAATTAAATTTAATTAAATCAAAGATTTTCTCAGTCCAACTAGTCATATTTCAAGTGCTCAATAGTCACATGTGACTAATGGTACTAAACTAGACAGAGAGGATATAGGATATTTTCATCATTGCAGAAATTTCTGTTGGTCGATACTAAAGTATTTTCCTTAAATCAGTATAGTTTTGTTTTATTAACAAATATTCTGTATTTTATTAACAAAATTTCATAGATGGTATTTATTTCATGCATTTTAATCTAATAATTGAAATGTTTATATTCATAAACTTTGTTTATACAGGTTGTGCTTACACAAGAATATTTTAGGGAAGTATTAATATATTTTTTAAAATGCCTATTGAGCATGCCAATATTTGATCAAGTCAAGTTACTGACTTGGAGATGTCTATGAAATCAAATAGTAGCAAGCCTAAGAAATTTAAGCCAATCAAAGACACTTGATAATTTATGTCCAGCCATTGATAAGAAAATATTTATAATAGCCAGAACTGAATATTACTTGCCTATAGGGGCTGCTGTCATGACACCACTGTGATCCATGGTTACCTTCTCTCTCTTCTCTTAATTAATTCAAAGGAGGCCCTCCGAGCACCAAGTTAATTAAGAGTTATGAATTTGGTTAATTTCTCACTCTCTATTCTTTGTAGATCTTAATAAATTAATTAACATCATTTGAAAGCTTGATATGGTACCCAGAAGTGATACACAAACTTAGCTCACAATCTTCAGATCAACTCTATAAGATAGCAACATCTTTGCTCTATATCTATTATCTTTGCTCTATATTTGAGTAAGTTGCTATTCAATGTAGTAAAGTCATTATTGAAAGGCTGTCTTTCTTCTATAAGTCATAGTATAAAATAGGGCATTCTCTTAATTGCTGTGTGTGCTCTGCCTCTTGCCAAGCTAAACTGGCTTCACTCACATGTCATGGAATAAGTAATGCTCCAAAGGAAAGTTCACCTATAAATGTGGCATGTGGGGGATCCCTGGGTGGCTCAGCGGTTTAGCCCCTGCCTTCGGCCCAGGGCCTGATCCTGGAGTCCTGGGATCGAGTCCCAAGTCAGGCTCCCTGCATGGAGCCTGCTTCTCCCTCCTCCTGTGTCTCTGCTTGCTCTCTCTCCCTCTCTCTGTGTCTCTCATGAATAAATAAATAAAATCTTTAAAAATATAAAATCTAAAAAAATGTGGTATATGTATTAAAACATTTATGAAATTCATAAAAGTAAAAAAAAAAAAGAATGAAACTTCTCAAAAAAGGAAATGAAGAAAGAGAACAGTACAGAGCAGAATCAAAATACAAAAATAGAGGAGAAAAGTAAGGAGAAGGAAATAGAGAATAGATAAGAGAAAAGAAGAATAAAGAATTGAGAATATATGAAATAAGAAAGTAGAACTAAGGATGAGAAAATAAAATCTGGATTTCTGCCCATTCCTTTACAATCTAGTCGGTGGACATCTACGAGTTTGTTAGATGCTCTCCTAGATGATTGGAATAGAAGTGTCAATGAAATATGCTAATGGAATCTTGTCAGAACCAGCTCTGATGATGTAATATCCCTGAGATTTGCCTATTAAACTTCCACCAACCTTGTTCCAGTCTATGGGGCTGTGACCTTCATTCTACTATCTCTTACTTAAAATCTCAGAGTGAGGGGAAGGAATCACCTCCTAATCTGCTTATTAAATGAATAGTCCCTTTTATTGTATCCTTGTATAGAAAAAATAATCATCTTAGCTATAAAATAAATTCTGTCATTTTAATTTTCTGTCAAAGTTGAAAACTTATTTCCAATTTATGTTGGCCCTCATTCTCACACTGAGGGTAGCCTTTCTTGTCTTCCATTTTTCTATCTCAAATCATGACTCATTTTGTCATTGCCTAACAAAATTCTATCCCATAACCTTTGCTTTTATTTTTTTAATCCCCGTATTTCAATCCAGCATGCATGATGAACTGGGTGTAAAAGGAACAATTTTTAGGAGGGGCTATGTTATGGGTTGAATTGTTTCTCCCCCAAATTCACATGTTGACGTCCTAACACCGAGTACCTCAGAATGTGACCTTATTTAGAAATAGTCATTGGCAATGTAATTGGCTAAGATGAGATTGTTAGGGTGAATTGAGGTCTGCTGATGTGGGAAATTAAAAAAAAAAAAGTAGAAAAATGCAGAATTCAATAAAAACTGATGTTACAAAACTTCCTTTGAACAGGCTTTGTGCAAAATATGTCTGTATCATTTGATCTTTATAATCAATGACAAGTGCCTTTTTAGCCTGTTCTACTCTTCTATTTGTCTTTCTTTGCATCAAACTAAGATCTCTTCATTATTCTAGTGTTACAGGTTTTGATAACTAGTAGAACAACTTCCTCAATCTTGATACTTTTCCTCATGGGTGTCATGGCTATTTTTTTTTTTTTTTGTTCTTTCTTTGAGTGACAAAATAGATTTTTATTTACTTATTATTTATTTATTTATTCATTCATTCATTCATTCATTTTTGTTTTAAATATTTTATTTATTTATCTATTTGAGAGAATGAGAACAAGTGGGGGAGGGGTAGAGGGACAGGGAGAAGAAGATTCCCTGTTGAACAGGAAGCCCCACTCAGAGCGGGGCTGAATCCCAGGACCCACGGATCCTGAACTGAGTTGGAGGCAGATGCTTAATAGACTGAGCCATTCAGGCACCCATTAATATATATTTTAAGCTTACCCACTCTAAATTATAATTATGCATTAATTTGGATAGATTTGGCATCCTAACAATACTAAATTATTCAATTAATGAAAATCTTGTATTTCTCAAATTACTTAATTTTAAATCTTTTAATTTCTCTCAGTCTTGTATCATGTAAAGTCATTAGACTTAGTTTGATCACCTTTATATGTTTATATTTTTATAATGTTTATGTTACACATAAAAATACAAGTTTATGGGATGCCTGGGTGGCTCAGCTATTGAGTATCTGCCTTCGGCTTAGGGCATGATTCTGGAGTCCTGGGATCGAGTCCCAAGTCAGGCTCCCTGCATGTGGCTTGCTTCTCCCTCTGCCTGTGTCTCTGCCTCTCTCTCTCTCTCTCTATGTATGTGTGTGTGTCTTTCATGAATAATAAAATCTTTTAAAAAAATGAGAAAAAAAATGAGACAAGTGGTATCAAGTGGTTTAAACAAAATTACAAGTTCATTTTGATTACTGGCTTGTATCTATTAACTTTCTGAATAAGTAATTTATTTGAAATTTGTTCTGTATTGTTTTTGTATGTGATTATATGTCTGCAAAAAACAAGTTTTATTTCTTCTTTTACAGTTTTTACACATATCTTAAATCCTTTGTATTGTACTCCCTAGAGTATAATTAAATTTTGTTAACTTTTTGTCATTAAGTTTGTACTTCTTACAGTTTCATTTATAGCTACACATAAGCTATGCATATAAGGTTTTTGTCTTTGAAATTTTATCACAATTCATGCTTGTTTTTAAATGATCATTTTTAAATTCCTTATTACATCAGTATGCTGAATTCCATAATTTAATTGAAGTGTTAAATCAACTTTACATTCATGAAGAAACTCAATTTAATTGTCATATTTTTTCATTTTTTAATTATTCTTTTGATATATAGCTGTATTTGGTTTGCTAATATTTTGTTAAAGATGTTTAAAATATGTTTATGAATAAGATTGGCTTACACTTTCATTTTCTTGACATTTGGTATTAAGGCTATTGTAGTCTCTCATAATATAAAAAGTGCTTCCTCTTTTTCTATACTCTGATGACATTTGTGAAAAATTAGTATTATTTCTATAAATTTACCAGTGAATAATTCTTGCCCTGAAGTAGTTGTCTGTTTTCATTATTTTCATTTCATTTAGATTCTTTTTTTGTTTTTGTTTTTAAGAATTAATGTTGTGTTCTATTTCTTTCTGGCTTAATTTTAGTAAGTTGCATTTTTCAGGAGATCTTCCATTTCACCTAAAACGTCAAATTTATTGAAATATAATTATGGTATCTTTTATACTAGCTTTAAATATCTTCTTATTGTCAAATATAACCCAAATAGAAAAAATAAGACAAATATAAACTTCATATCTTATTATTAAACAACTGCTCCATTATAATCTTCGCAATTTATAACATTCTTCAATGTCTCTGGTCAAAGAACAATGATATTACTATTAACTTGTTAAAATATCTACAAATGAGTACAGAGCTAATCTGTTGGAAGCATTACAGAAATATACAATGGTTGGAATAATCATGATTGGTGGATGTTTTCATGGATGAGATTATAGAGACCATTAACTGGAATGAGAGGTTGTTTTGAAAGTAGATAAAAGAAAATCTGGCCATGTAACTTGGAAAAAGAGTTTAGAAAACAATGAAGTTCCAGGATTTTCTGGGAGCCACCTTTAGAGTTTTGAATATGTAGGATATTTAATATTTTTACTCTTTTGTTGTCTAAAAATATAACCTTTACGAAGATTGCCTTTCTTCCTTTCACTTGTTGTAAGGTAATATAATCTCTAGTTGAAAAATCAATGGAAAATAAATAAATAAATAAATAAAACGCAATGGAAAAAATGTATGAAGATAAAACATTATTTATAGGTACAACATTTTTACTTTGAGTAGACTTTTTTAATTGTAGTTTGAAAAACAACTTATCTGGCCTAATCAAATTCACACTATGGGAACCAGGGACATCATAAGTCACCAACCAATGAGATTAATTCAAATAAACAAGTGTGTAATATCTTTAAAAGTCATCTTTTGGCCACTAATCCTTCTGGGTTTGCAAGAGCTATCTGATCAGTGTTTTAAAGTGGTTATGACATTAGTCTGTGAAGATATACAGGCACAGATGCAGGTCTTGCTTCTGTCATTTACCTTCAGTGATATCTCACATATTTCATCTGCCTCAGTTTTGCCATGTGTAAGATTCAGATAATATGTCACAAGTTTGTGGTCATATGAACAATAGCATCTACTGTTGATTGATCTTACTATGTATGGAAAGCTAGTCCTCAAAAGGTATAGTATGACTTTGGTCGTCACTCTAGAAAGAAATAAAGCACTACTTATGATACATCTGGTTTTATTCTGGTTCTATTTCTTGTTGGACTCATGAGTGACAGAAAAAACTACAAGCAAGAGAAGATATTCCAGCCTAATGAAGATAGTGGACAAATGCAGATAATGTAAGTGGGGCGAATTACTTTTTACCTTATCAGATAGAAGAAAATCAGCTAAAGTCAAAGATGCGAGTAAGTAGCTTTAAAGGTATAGAAATTACTAGGGAGCTGGGTTGTGATACCAAAATATTATCATTATCACAATTTTAAAAAATCCAGCGTCTTTGTGGTATTTTGATACATATAGTATTTTATAGAGTGCATTTGCCATTCTCTGTGCCAAATTGATGCCTCAGGCTTTATTCATAAGGACAAAAATCGGAGAAAATAAACCATATTTAATTTTCACAAAGTTTAAATAGCGTGTGTATGTGTGTGTGTGTGTGTGTGTGTGTATGTAGATGCATATGTATATACATATATTTATCTTGTAGGCAGGTATTTTTCTTTCAGCAAATATCTGCTTCTTTGCATTACCAAGTGTTAATGAAGGTAACTTTACCATCCAGGAGCAAACAAAACCTGAATGAATTATTAAGTTATTACAGATTGAAACATTGTAAGTGTGCAGCAAAGCATTTAGTGAACTTTTAGGGCTATATACCTGAAGCACTCATAAAGTCAGAATTGAACCTGCAAATTATCAGGTTCTTAAATTATACTGCAGCATTTCCAAAGCCTTCTTCTGTTTATCTTTCCATTAAAATAACAAAACAAAAAATGTACAAAAAACTACAAACCACAAGTCACGAATGTAGTACCTAGAAAATTATGTTTGAATTCCTATGAAAATAAAGGAGAATGCTCTGAAGCTGAAATATTCATAATACTTATTTAATGTTAGAAGACAAATGAAAAGTAAGTGTAAAAAATGCCAAGCTTTAAGCTAACTTAGGGAAAGTGCTTGGAAATCTTCAACTTTATTTGACTCTTGTGATCCCGTAGAACAGCAATAAATAAATTGTCTCATTCTGTTATGTTCCAGAAAGCCACTTATTGCAAAAAAAAAAAAAAAAAAAAAATCCTTCCTCAAATGAATTAGGTACGACTCAGGGATATTCCCTATGATAAGGCTTTTTACACAGACCTTCCAAATTCTCATTTTTTATCTCATAAAGAATTCACTCAGCCTTTGGCCCAGTCTTCTTAATAGGAACCAGAATGCTTGTTAATAACCAAGCCTTGGTCAAGCAACCCTGCTTCTCTCAGGACCCTGAACTTTGGGTCCCCCCTCAGCGGGAGTCAATAAACAACCCTTTCTTAGCTTCTCCAACAATTGGCTGGCATCAAGGTAAAAAATACTTTTACCTACTGTCCTATCTCTACCACCTCTGTCCATTCATTCTTTCATCTCACTCCTCCCGTCCCTGCTTTTCTTTGTTTTGTTTTATTTTATTTTTCTTGTTTACTTTCCCTATAAAAGAAAAGCAACTTTCTGCCTAACTTGAGACATTTGCAGATGTAATGGGTTGGTACTTTCTCTCTATGGCAATAGTTTTCCTCCCCTGACTCGACAGTCCATTTCCTCCTATTGACAACAAGTTTTGACATAAAGTTTTTCCTTATCTAAATCCTGTTTCACTTCTTATTTGACATAGTTCAGAATAAATATGATATATATTTATATATATTATTTATATTTTTATATATTTATATCTATTATATATCTATTATATATATAATTATATATAAGCATATATTATTATAAATATATATTTATATCTAGATAGATATAATATATATCCATATTTATAATATAAATATATATTTATATTATAATATAATATATAGATATTTATATCTATTCCATATGATTTCACTCACGTGGTATTTAAGAAACAAATGAACACAGGATAAGGGAAGGAAAAAAAATTAAGATAAAAACAGAGAAAGAGACAAGCCATGAGACACTCTTCTCTCTGGGAAACAAACTGAGGGTTGCTGAAGGGGAAGTGAGGAGGGATAATAACTGGATTATGGGTATTAAGGAGGGCACTTGAGGTAATGCACACTGGGTGTTATATGCAACTGATGAATCACTGAAACTAATAATAATATGTTAACTAACTTGAATTTAAATTTTAAAAAATAAAGGAAAAGAAATCTTGTCATTGCTGATTTTGAAATAAATGAATGAATAAATAAATCCATGAATAGATAATGATAGATAACAAAAAAGAAGAAAGAAAGAAAGAAAGAAAGAAAGAAAGAAAGAAGAAAGAAAGAAAGAAAGAAAGAAAGAAAGAAAGAAAGAAAGAAAGAAAGAGAAAGAAAGAAAAAAGAAATTCATCTCTAACATTTGTTATCCAAAACAAACCAAAGTTATAGCATGACTCACTGTAATAGTACGCTCTACCATTTCTTGCCTTCCCTGAATGTTCTCTCTCACACCTTGACTCATCATTAACACCCTCGATCACAGAGTATAAAACATTCATAAAAATGGAAGAGTGAACTATTTAAAATGCTTACTTTATTTTGGTTCTGCTATGATTATTCTATTCTTAATTCTCATTTTTGGAAGCAAATAACTTTCACAAGAGTCAATATGTAAGAAGTCTAAGGTAAAAACTTGATAAATATGATAGCTATTAATGAAAATTAACCATTTATTTCCAATGGAAAAATCTCCACTAGCATCACTTTGATCAAAGTATGTTTGAATAGTGCTTGGTTGTTTATAAAATAATTTTCATTATTATCTTTTCACCCTCCAAAAAAAGTCTTAGCATATAGAAATTGTATTATTACCTGCTCTTTATCAAGCAAGAAATGATTAGTGAAGCTAAACTAGTGTTTCAAATTCATATAGATAAGTTTCAGTTTCTTTTGATCAATATATTTGTTATCTGTATTACAAAGAGAATATTCTATGCATTGCACCCAGACATTTGTGAAATGGATTTTTTCTTTTTCTTTTCTTTTCTTTTCTTTTTTTTTCTTTCTTTTTTTTTTTTTTTTTTTTTTGCGAGGGTTGGTAGAAAAATCAAAGTTAAGCCAGCACTCTGTTTGTTTGCAGCACTATCCTTAACCTAATTTTTTGCTACTATCTCTATTTTGGCTATACTGCTTTCAGTAAGACGCCTTATTTTTTTTTTAATTTTTTCTAAAGTAGGGGAGGATAGATTAGTGAATGTACAAAATGATATTTACTGATAATTACTTTTTAAGACCCTTTCTTAGTGAAAGAGCAAACTTTTTCAGTGTTATTTAAGGCAGTCTTTATTTAATGGGAACTCTTCCTCTTGCAACTTGTCAACCACTCATTGATCATGTCTTTTTAAAAGCCTCATTTAAAGTGTTTCTATAAAAATTGGCGAGAAACTGATGTAAAGACAAACAGAAAGTCTTTCTAGTTAGAACATCTCATCTGGAATTCCGGTTCAACCACTTATTAGCTAAGTGGCCTTTAATGAACCATTTAATCTCTCTCAAACATGGTTCTTTTGTCTTGAAATGGGGTTATGAAATAACCACTACTTCAGAGAAATTTGGAAAATATAGAGTAAGAGCATAAGCAAAAGTACTATTTCAAATGCTGTGCACCATATAAATGCTAGTTATGTTTATTGTACTTTAAAGAGCTCGAGGGAAAAAGTTTTTCCAGCAATGTAATGTTTCCCTTAAATATATTTTAACTACTTTTTGTTGTCATGAAGTGAGTGTATATGTAAAAACAGAAAATGAATTAACCAAATATCAATATGCCTATATTCCCCCAGTAATTCAGGGGAGGGTAATAAACATGTGTCGTGTGTGTGCATGTGCATGCGCGTGAGAGTGAGTGTGTGTAGAGGGTAGGAGCAGGCAAAGATAAAACACTTCTCAAAGTCCACACTCAGAGTACGGGCACTAGGCATTATGAACTCTAATTTTGTACTGTCACTTTGGTTCTGATTCTTGGACTTACACATTTTCAGTGGATTTTAAGCAGGATTATTTCAATGATTGTTAAACTGTCAAGGCTCTGATATGATTTCCTTCTGGAGCAAGTCCGCTCCTATTATAGGCTACTGTGTTTTATAGTGGGCATTTCAAGACCTATGACTGTGCTTCATATTCTAATTTACACCCATTTCACGTACTCTGTGGTTTTAACTGACTTGCTTTAGAAAGATCCCAGGAGTTGCTAGGAAACCTCTCTGTTCTTCTCACTTTTCATATAGCATTAGTGTTTCAAATGATAAGGCTGTACCTGTGGGTACAGGAGGATTTAATAGAATCAAACAGTGACAGCAAGACTATGGCATAGATAACTACCCTCTCAAAGTTTCTTGCTCTTCATATAGATAATAAGGTATCATACCAGTAGGGAAAAGAGCAATACATGTTTTCTTTAAATGCAAAATACTTAGGAAATATAATTTTTTTAAAGTTTCAAAAAAACATATATATACACACATATATAAAAATTTAGTTGACCTCCATAAATGTACATATATAATGCTTATATATGCATACAAATATGTGTATAGATTATATATGTATGCACATGTCTGTTCTCATTATTTATATTTTGGTTTTCTCTTAGATCTCTCCAGTGCTGTGAGGCAAATGACATTGAAGATAAAGATGACTAAGAACTTCTAGAGTTTTAAATTAATCTTCCCGTTGAAAATATCTGTCATTCTCACACTTTGGTATATGGACTGTATTTATATTCTTTGATAAAAAATACTTTCTGTTATTTTGCAAGACTTTTTTTTTTTTAAAATAGATAATTTCTTAAAACAGTGCAATGGACCATTCTAATTCATCAAAGACCAGATAAGATAGCAGGTCAATCTGCTGTTGTTGCCTCTTAGCATTCTTGATCATGCGATTTTTTTTTTTTTTCTGGCACTTCAAGTAAGTAAGCATAGCACTCAGAAAAATATTTGAAATAAAATGCAAATAAATAGTGATAGAAGACGTGATTGCTGCATTGTCACTTCTATTCTCCATTAAAATAAACAATGAACTTTTTCTCATACTTTTCATTTTGAGAAAAGTAATACTTTTCCACCTTGTTCAAGATAGGAATGTGTAGGTATATACCAGATAGAAAAACTAGTTCAATCAGGATGAATAACATTTCATAATGACACGTTTTTCTTAAACTACTGTATTGGTTCTTTTCAATAGCTTCAAATGGCATTTTTAAAGGTTAACTGCAAAGAGCCTGTTGAATCTATTCCCATTTCAAATCTTTTATTATTTTCCCATGGATGTTTCAAAGTCTTTGTTATATTGTCGAAGCTGCTCATCTGTGATTACACTGCACTGAGCTGTGTATGTGTCAACTCATTATCCCAAACAATAGTTAATACAGCAATTCTGAAACACAATGTTATTGCATGATTTTGGACTTAAAGAAAATATTTATCTGCTCTTAAATATGCTGGTACAGATACTAGTTTTGTCTTCTTACTTAGGGAAACGTTTTCATTAAAAAGCAGATTTATTTTTGTAACGGCTTGGCCGATGTTCTGGATTTATTGTGTCTAGGATCTATGTTTCAATCATAATATTGCATACTGAACAATAAAGTACACAGCAAAATTAAATAATTGTTTAGAAGTTAGGTTAAAATGGGAAGCAAAAATTCTATTCCATTAGAATATTCCTAATGGGAAATAAATATTATATTTTTCAAAGCTGAAGAATAAACAGGTCGATAGCTCATGTGCTTATATAGCTTTTTTGGCTGGCTAATTTTAAGGATATGGGAAGAAACTTAGAAAAAATTGCAGTTATTTTCAGTTATTTATGACATTACTTCAACTTAACAAAATATTAACATATTCAAAAGCCCTTGCAGTCCCAAATACCCAGTCTATTACATTCTTAAAAAAAAAATTGTCCTATGTATGAGTCATAACCATTGTTTGGTTATCCATTCAGCTAAATGGCTGAAATAGAGATATACAGACTCTATTACAGTGTTGATCTCTATCCAAAGGACTTTTTATTATAATTAAAGTTTCTAGTGTGAACACATAAACCACCCAAGTGGTCTGGAATGATGTGGGAGTTACTTACTTAAAATTTTAAAGAATAACTCTTTAAGTAAAACCCTTTTTATTGTGCACTTTAAAAACACATTACTAAATTTTCTGCGTTAGTAAACAGAACAAGAGGCAATAAAAAGAGTTAGTTAAGACTGTCTGGTTTTAATTAAGACTGGGTTTTAACCCAAACTGGTTTGGTTGCTTACTTTGGCAAGTTACTTAGTTTCTCTGTGCCTCATTTTCCCCACCTATAAAGTAGGGATAATAGTTGTAAATACCTTATAGAATTATTCTGAAGATGAAGTATTTTTAAAATACTTGGAATAGAGCTTGGCACATAGGACGTATTATATAAACGCTTTAAAAAATAAAATAAAGGCTTAAAATAAGAATGCATATCATGTTCTGGAATAGAAAGAATTGTTCTAATCCAAATGAAAGAGGATTGTAGTTTGGATAAGAATGCTGGTGGTGTAGATGAAAATAAGCAATCATATGAAAAAGACTTTAGGAAGCCTTTGGCTCTGAAAGATGAATATTATGCTTAGACTTGCCCTAACTCTAAAAATGGTGGGAACATTCACAGAGACAAATTGATAAAAGGAGAATTGGTCTGGGGATGGCTATCTGTCCCCTATTTTACACGTTACCTTTTAAGAATCAGAGAAAAGATGTCCTGCAAGCAGTTAAATGCATAGCTCTAGAGCCCAGAAAAAAAGACGTCTGTGCTAATGGCTTGAATTTGGGCTTCATTTTTGTATGTGGTCATCATTCAGTCATCAGCATGGAAGAGCTCACCTACGGCAAAAGTAAGGAGAGATAAGAGAGCCTAGAAATGACCATCGAAAAACTACAACAAATAATGTCTCGATAGAGCAGGATAATCATTCAAAGAAGAGGAAATCACCAAGGAATTGAAAGAAAAGTGAAAGATTGTTGTGATTTAGAAGCAAAGGAAAAGAGTATTTCAAGAAGTTCAATGGCATCCAATGATGCTGAAATAATTATGATATAAAAATTAAAATGTCCATTAAATTTAGTGATGTGGAGTTAATTGGAAACATGATCTGGAGCCATTATTCTTTTTGAGTAATAGTAGTGGAAACTAACACTAAATTTGGTGAATAGAATGGGAGTAGAGGAGGCAGAGATACTGAGCATTGACCATTAGTTTGAAATGTTTGACTGCTGATCCAAATATTGCAACTGTACAATGAAGTACCAGGGGAAAAATATACATCAAAATAATCAATGTCTGAAATCTGTTTTCTTTTTTTTTTTTAGTTCTACAACTTCATTGTTGGTCCATTTATAGACTAGGTGATAAATAGGTATATTGCCTATATTCTTTCTCGAAAATAAATCAATGAATCAAAGTTCATGTAACCTGTACAAAATTACTTCCTTTCTCTCCATAACATTTCTTAAAATAATCTTTATCCATCTAATATAAACAGAGCTAAACCATTGCTCAAATTATCAACATCAGCAACACCTGATTCTTTTCCCAGAATCATGGCCCATAGATTCTGTGATAATTGCATTAAGTTCAATAAAAAGATAATAAGAATAAATATCTCTCTTGATTTGAAGAAATGGTATCAACTACTTTTATGTGTCTTACCTCAAAGTTTGCGAATTTATCCTTAAGTAAAAATGCTACCACCAAAAGAAGGTGGTTTGTAACTTTTCACAAATATTTAGAAGTTTAGATAAAGGCGACATGTAAAAATGAACCTTTGATCTTACAATATCAGCAGTCCTATATATTGCAAGCATGATGAATGTATTTGAGAAACTTCTTTCAATAGCTTATCCTGAACAACATTTTTGGAACACATAGTTGAATCAGTGAGTAATAACAACAGGCAGACAGGCAGGTAATTTTATCAGACAATATAGTTTTCTTATTGTAAATTTGTTAATACCTAGAAATATCTTTACTTTCATAGAATTTTATAATTTCACTTGAAACCTAGGGTTATCTTGTAAAAATCCCTTACTTCTACATTCTTCACAAGTGACTGATGCTATGCCATACCCCACATCAAAGCAGATGACCTAAAATACAATTTTCTGAGCAATGGAATCCATCAAGATGCCAATCAACTTCCTATACACTTCTGAATATAGGAAATACCTTGGCTCTATTTCCTCAATGTTGTTTTACAGAGGGAAATGCTTTTTTCCACTGCATGTAATTTAAAATCAGAAAGTCCATATTAATCTTTTTCATCCTAGAGGTCAATAAAAGAAATAAAATATAAAGTATATCTGTTTCTGGCAGTCAAGGCAAAAGCATCACATATATATCCCAAACTCGGTTTTTCTTTAAGTGATTGTTTCTTAAAATACTTCTTGAAACAATAAGGTGCTACCAAGATCTGTAAACTTTAGAGAGATGCTTAATATTTTGAAGCCTCAGACATCTCATCAGGTAAACAAGGATACTGATAATACTAACTCAACACTATTAGTGTTTTGCAGGGAATTAAATGAATCATTGTATGCAAAGGATTTAGAGATAATAGTCTATAACAGAAAACGTTAAAACATTTTAGGGCTTAGTATTTCATTATTATTGTTGTTTTTGTTGTTAAAAAAATTTAAACTCCATTGTTCAACAAAGAAAGAAGATTCTGAAAAACCAGTTTTGTGAAGTAATTGCTATATTGCAGACAATAAAAGATATATCCTACTACTACTATTATTACTACTACAAAGAGTACTGCATCATTTATAATTACTACTTTTTTAAAAAATAGTAATTATTATTTAAAGAACAATTAGGGAAGCCTGGGTGGCTCAGGGGTTTAGCTCCACCTTCAGCCCAGGGCATGATCCTGCAGTCCCAGGATCGAGTCCCACATCAGGCTCCCTGCATGGAGCCTGCCTCTCCCTCTGCCTGTGTCTCTGCCTCTCTCTTTCTCTCTGTGTCTCTCATGAATAAATAAATAAAATATTTAAATAAATAAATAAATAAATAAATAAATAAATAAATAAATAAGTAAATAATAAAATAGTTAATTTAATTAACAAACAATTGAAAAATTATTGATTTTTAATTAATGATTATTATAGCTTATGATATTATAATTATTACTTATATTTATTATACATTGTCATAGCATATTTTTAACATGCTAAATATCAATTTATCAGATTCTCCCCTAAAGCCTCCAGGAGGGATGCAGTCCTGTCAACATCTTGATTTTAGAAGTCCATTTGCACTCCTGACCTCCAGAACTGTAAGATAATAAACTTGTGCTGTTTGGAGTCACTAAATTTGTGGTGATTTTTTACAGCAGCCATAGGACATGAATACAACCATGATTTCCTCTTGAACTCAGCCCTGTCAGGGTTTCCTCTTCACAACTGGAGACAAAACACTAATTTCAAGATAATCAGCAACAGGGTAGTCAACCTTTCAGTAGTCTTTGACATTAAGGTTTGTTATGAAATATTTTTATTATTCTATGATTATTAGCTCACATTCCTTTTTCTCTTTGTAAAATCTTTTAGGTCTGTTTCTAAAATACATTCTCTGAGAAAGGAAGAGTGTGTTATTTCTGTCAGGCACTTGCCTAGAGCCTGATGGTATAACCACCCTATGAAAAATGTTAATGTCAGTTCTCAACTTGAGACTTTTCAGACCACAAAAAGAATTCAGACACCCACTGAGTAAATACTGGTGTACAGTTAGGATTTATTCAAGGAAGCTTTTTCATTACCCCTGTCTTACTCAGAACAAGATTGGGAGAGGAAAGTCTCCTTTTGAGGGCCTTTTTCTCCTCAACTTCAACCATTGGGGTCCTAACTCTATATGGGGATCTGTGATCCCATTTTCCACCCAGATCAATCTACATTTTTGCCTCCTCATCTTGTACATAGATGGCTCTTCCAGTCCAAGGCTCCAGGCTGCCACGGAGCAGAAGACGATTTTGAAGAAAAATACCAGCTCCAGTGTTAGCTTGTGTTTGTGGAAGGCAGGTTTCCTGTCATTTTTGGCATCTGGTTGTTTCCCTAACATTACCACCTGCTCTGTTTTGCCTTAAAAACAACTTTGTTTAAAATATTATGTCCATCAATCATAAGAATCTATACTGGGAGCATTTTCTCTGTACATCTAGTGTGCCATCTCCTGGAAATAGAAAACCTCTACTTCTTCCAACATATATGCACTTGGCTATAGAGACACACATGCTTTTATTTTTTTTCCTATTGCACTTTGTTCCTTCTCCATTTCCTCTGCTAGCTCCTCATTTCCTTTCCAATTATTTGAAGTTGGAATAAACTAGGATTCACTACTAGGGTATCCATTCTTCTCTGTATGTACTCACACTTTTTTTTGCTCATGTAGCTTTAAATGCTGTTGTTATGTTGATTACTTTGAAGTCTCCAGTTCAGAGATTGTCTCTAAGTTCTTAATTCTAATATATAACTACCTGTTCAAAAATATACAAGGATAACTGATAGGTATCTCAAAATCAATATGTCCAAAACAAACAAACAAACAAACAAAAAACCGTAATTCCTCTGCTTAAACTGTTTTCAGCAATCCCCAATATTTACCTTCTCAATAATACTGCCACTAACCTTTCTGTCACTCAGGAGAACATACATCACTGAGTCTTCTTTTTCCCTCACACACCACATAAAATTTATTATCAAGTTCTCCAATCTAGCCACTCATCACCACCTTACATGCCCCCAAATCCTCAATTCAAGCTATTATTCCTCTCACTTAGTTTAGTGTAATATCTTATATCATCTCTTTGTGCCAACACAGTTGCCCAGAACTTGACTGCATACCTATAAAAATGTTAACATAAATGTTTGACTTGAGATTTATTTTTAATTTAACACATGTCACCTCTACTTGCCCAAATGTTTTCAATAACTTTCATCACACTCAGACCAAAATCAAAATATACACAAGGCCTGGATGAACGCCTGACTAAATCCCTTATTGCTCAGCTCCCACTACTCTGCTCCTCTCTGACTTGGCTCTAGTCACACTTACTTTTTACTTATTCCTCAATATGCTAAGCTTTTACCCTTGAAAGATTTTTGCACTTTCTGTTCTCTCTCCCTGAAATACTCATTCCTCTATCAGTCATATCTCATTTATTTACCATTGTGCTTCCTTAAATGTTCCTCTCCAGATAACTTTTCATGACCGCACTACTTTAAAAAAAAAAAAAAAAGTATTGTGGGAAATTTCAAACATATATAAAAGTGAGAGTTTAATTTGGCAAACCACTGTCAGGGAGGAAGAATTTCTTATGCCCTTTGAGATTCTTCTGGCTGGACTAAGAATCAAACTGATATGAAACAGATTAATAGGAGAAAATCAAATTTAATAGCATACATATGCACAATCCACAGAGACAAGAAGCTCCAAAGACTGTGAGGCAATCTGACACTTATATGAGGGGTGGGATAGGGTCTGAGGATACAAGAGAGAAAAGTCATTAGCAGGAAGGTAAAAGGAGATGTTCAGAAAACAAAGGTTTCCCTATAATGTAGATAAGCTTCTTGGATGAAGAGGAATCTCTGTTAATGGTACCAGCAGGCAGCTGAGGGGTAAAGAGCTTTTCTTGAATCTGCTGGGTTTTGATTTTTTTTAACTCAAAATAACATTCATGCCAAAGTAACCCGTCTTGGGGCTGTCTGGCCTTGGCCCTGACACCACCATGTCTGTGTTATTAATTTCAATAATTATCACCTTATTAAGCAGAGTTTTGATCTTATAGATGTTCAGACACTTAACTATGAATAGCCTAGGTGTTCAGAACCAAGCTGGCCCATGATAGAAATTAAAATTGGCCCAGACAGTCCCTAAGCCAGGAATGGCTTAAGTAACTTTTTTTTTTTCTATTTTCAGAGGTTAAGGAGTCTGTTAATAAGCTTTTGACTTAGGATTATCCTCTAAATTCCTGTTACAGTATACTCTGGAGGTCCACCAAAAGGATAGGAAGAGATGGAGATGCAATTGGGAACCAAACCAACCTGCAAGACTGTTAATGCTATGAAGAGACATTGCAGGCATGGAGAAGGGAAAGGATCGGGCCCCACACCAGGCACCTCAGGCATGGAGGATCCTCACTGGGAAGATGAATTCCCGTAACACTGGGCTTTGAGAACCAAAAGGGCTTAACTTCACAGAATTCTTACAATCAGTGGGGCTTAACACCTGGAACTTTAAAAATCAGCAGGCTCAGTTCAGGGAATACCAGAGGATGATAGGCAACTGAGGCCCCACCTTAAAGAAACAGCATAACAAACAACCCCACTAAGATGCAGCATAGAATCAGCAATTTGAAAAATGACTGGATTATACAGGAAGACCTATTTACTAATCTCAGAAGGCATGCTGGAGGGGCAGGGATCTTTAGGAGACTTCAAAAACAAAAGAGCTGGCAAAAGCATTTCTCTCCCCTCATCAACCAGATACAGGGACACCTTCAGGAACCAGTGCAGCACTAATACTTTCACTTAACTTGCTGACACCCAGACACTGTGCTTTTCTACAGACCTGTCCCCTCCAACCCACCCTCAGCGGTTCTCCAAAGAAGCTACAGCACCCACTCCACCATAGCAGACCTGCACAAACCTTGTCAACACCATACTCCCTGCCCTGCAATCTCCAGCAGATCCACCCCATCCAACATGTCCTCCAAAGCAGCACCACAAAATGATGGTGAATAGGCAGCTCCAAGAGGGCCAGCACCACTCTAAAGTGACTCCTGCCCTGGGGAAAGAGGAAGACAGCCACACAGACCAGTTCAACTGAGGCTGCAGTAGCGGACTGGGGGTAGACATCTAGCCTGACCATCGACCCTACCTGTCAATGAAAGCTTCTCAGAGAACAACAGAGGGAGAGCACCCTATTGTTTTATGGAACTGCAGGTCTGACAAACACTTCATCTAACTCAACTCAAGCCCAAGGTGGCCCCAGACCAGCCCATGAATAACATAGGGATCAAACACTGCCAATAGCAGGCAAAAAGAACCGTTGCAGACAACTGGACTGAATGCAAATGCAGTTCAGCCACAACAATATGGTGCATACAACACACATAAATGACATCCCTGAAGTGCCAGGTTTTGGTGAATGGGGGACAGTGCACTGTAGGACACTACAGGACTTCTCCTTCGTATGGCCACTACCTCTAAGAGCAGAAGACATAGCTGAGCTTCCTAACACATAGAAACAGACACAGAGTTGAGGAGACAGAGGAATATGTCCCAGATCAAAGAAGAGGGCAAAATTGCAACAAGAGAGTGAAATGAAACAAGCAGAGACAACAAGAGACAAGCATTATGCCTCATAGAGACTTTAAAGTAATGGTCATAAGGAAACTCACTGGGCTTTAGAAGCAAATGTGTGGAAGACTCCAGTGGAACCCTCAGCAAAGAGATAGAAAACATTTAAAAAGGACCAATTAGAGATGAAGAACTAAATAACTGAAATTAAATATACACTAGAGAGCATAAATAGACTAGAGAAAATAGATGGATGGATCATCAACCTGGAGATAATGGAAAGCAATCAAACTGAACAGGTGAAAGAAAAAAATAATAAATGAGAATAGATAAGGGAACTCAGAGACACCATTAAGTATAACAACACTTACATTATAGAGATTCCAGAAGGAGAAGAGAAAGAAAAGGGGCAAGAAATTTATTTGACGAAATAATAACTGAAAACTCCCAAATCTGGGGAAAGAAACAGAAATCCAGATCCAGGAGAAACAGAGAGTTCCCAACAAAATCAACCCCAAAAGGTCCATACCAAGAAACATAGTAATTAAAATGACAAAAACATAGTAATAATGAGAGAAATTTAAAAACAGCAAGAGAAAAAGAAAATAGCTGTGTTTTCAAGGGAAACTCCATAAGGCTATCAGTTGATTTTTTACTGGAAACTTTGAAGAACCAGAAGAAAGTGGCATGATACATTCAAAGTGCTGAAAGAAAAAAAAATCTGCAACCAAGAATATTCTCTCCAGCAAGGCTATCATTCAGAGTTGAAGGAGAAATAAAGAGTTTCCCAGACAAACAAAAATTATAGGAATTCATCACCATTAATAAGTGAATAAATAAATTAATGATTGGATGTTTCTGGCTTATTCCAGAAGGCTACAACACTTTGTGACCAGAAATAGCCTGGAGCATGAACGGGAATCTGAAGGGTATTTAGTATACTTTACACGATAGGCATGGAAAAATTTAACAAAATTAATTTAGATCTGCTTTAAGTAGGATCCCATTTGTTAGGCAAACTGTAGGTAAAATAAAAAATATATATAGCATTTATGGGCCCTCTAGGAATGTGGATTGACCTCCTTAAGTCCTATTGAATAGCATGAAACTTTAGTGGGAATGATTTCCATGAAGCTTCTTACACAAGTAGTCAGAGATAATTACTGGGCCTATTGAAATTGTACCCTCTTATGGAAACCATCTTCTAAGGAAGGATTATGAGAGTAAAGCCTTTGAGAAAAACATTTTATGGTGGAAATGTACTCAGTAAGAGTATTTCTGAGCTCAGAACATACTGCATTTAAGATTCCCTTCCTAAAATTTAGCAGCATTATGATTCACTCCAGTATGTCTCCTCACCTCTCCTTTATGTCTGAATGTGTATGTTTCACTCATCTATAAAGTTTTGACCAATTTTTCTCTGAATCAATTTTGCCTCTCTTGCAACCTCTCTCTCTTAATCTCTTTCTTTCCTTTCTTCTCCTCTCCTTTTTTTTCTGTAATGTAAATTATTCAATGTTTTCCTACGAGTCCCATTCAATGTTCTATTGTACTTCTGGTAACTTTGTGTGGTGATCTTAATAAGGATTAGCCATGATGCTTGAGTAAAGAGGTCCCTGATAAGAATTTGGTGTTCTGGGACCAGAGCAGTTGCCATGACACAATATTAGAAAGGAGCAGAACATTCCCCCAGGAGTTTTATAAAGATAAGTCAAAATTGGAGCTTTGGCTTAGGGTAGGGAAAGAGGACTTCTGATAAACCAAAAAGTCAGGGGATGAAATGTAAAATATGTGGAAAAGCAATGGAGTGCCTAGGGGCATAACATGTTGAATGTGATTTTGGAATTAACAGTAAAAAGCTCCTTATAGGGGTACCTGGGTGGCTCAGTCGGTTAAGCATCTGTCTTTGGCTCAGTTCAGGGGCCCAGGGTCCTGGGGTCAAGCCCCAAACCCAGCACCTTGCTCAGGAGGAAGCCTACTTCTCCCTCTGCCTCTGCCTGCTGTTTCCCCTAGTTGTGCTGTCTCTGGCTCAAATAAATAAATAAAACCTTAAAAAATAAATAAATAAAAAGCTGCTTATTTTTGAAACTAGGAAACTTGTTACAGGTTATAGAGACGTTCTGCTACATTTAAGCACATTTTGGCACCACAAGAGTAGAATCTGCAAGAGAGAAAAAAGGAAGATTATGTTTAAACTCAAGAAACTATGGATATTTTTGGCATAGCAGATATTGATAGAACTGTAGGTAAATAAGAATTTTAAAATATAGTAACACCTGTTTATATATAAGATATATACATATCATATATATCATATATTCTAGTTACCATTTTTCATCAAAATCACGTTACCAGCAGTATAAATAATAGAAAAAAGTAACTTTAACATAGCATTTGAATTTGGGATTTTTTTTCTGCCTCATTGTGTTACTGTGCTACCCACCTCCTTACCTGAGATTTGGACTAAAGCCATTGTGGGAATGTTATGTTGTCTTCAAGGGCACCTGAACTCCATGGCTTCCAGAGAGAAGTCCATAATTAATCCAGTGTGACTATATCTTGTACCTATTTGACAGCATGTTGCAATGAAAAATTGCATTGAGAATGAGAAATGCATGTTGTGGCCCTAACTGTATAACACTTGGCATTAGGCAAGTTACAAGTCTGCAACTTAACACGTTTATACATCCAGCCTATCTTCAGAGGAGTTTCAAGGGTTATGCCATAAGTGAAATTGTGTGATAAAAAATGATTTCAATGCAAAGTGCTTTACTTAAATTATAGCATAGCTTGCACCATGCCATCATGAGGAGTTTAAAGAATTCTTAAAACTCTGCATGTCCAAGTAAATATTAGCAATTTCTTCATTCCCATTGGCTTATTATATGCCTTTTCCTATCAAATAATCAGAAATATTTAACTGAAGTAACTGACCCAAAGAAGTTTTTATTCTTTTAAATCCCCTCTAGTAACGTTTTGCTGGCCATTTAATAATCATCTTTTGGGTATACATTTAATTGTGTGTAATATTAAGGAAAAAATTCTGAATCCAATTTTGTCAGACCCACCATCTGTCTCATGTTAAAGGACACACTCTTGATTTTTATGCATGCAAAACACATCATGACTTAAGGTAAAAGATAAAACTGATCATCTGGAAACCTGGAGATCAGTGGAAATAGCTGCCTGCCAGTGATGAACCCAAAGCCTTTCCCACACTCAGCCCTGGCCTCCTTCTCTGCCAGTGGTGGAAGGGTCAGCAGTCTACCACCTTATAGCTAACTCTCTGAGAAAAAAGACGACCGAGGCCACAGAGCCCCAACAAGTTCCCCTCTTTGCTGGGTATATGTTGAAGCTTTCTTTAAGATATAAAGTAACTTGCTTTCTTCAGTCCTTTCCCACTTTCTCATTTTTTCTTCTAGTTTTTTCCATTTACTTATTGCTACTTTAAAAATTCTACACTGGAAAAGTTTTTTTTTTTTTTTTTTTTAATCTACATTGGAAGAAGAAAAATAAGATATCTAAAGTCAAGTTAAAAATAAAAATTTAAAAAACCCTAGAGACCTGGGTAGTGCAGTCAGTTAGAATGCCCAGGGATCCCTGGGTGGCGCAGTGGTTTGGCGCCTGCCTTTGGCCCAGGGCGCGATCCTGGAGACCCGGGATCGAGTCCCACGTCGGGCTCCCGGTGCATGGAGCCTGCTTCTCCATCTGCCTATGTCTCTGCCTCTCTCTCTCTCTCTGTAACTATCATAAATAAATTAAAAAAAAAAATGCCCAGCTCTTGGTTTCAGCTCAGGTCAAGAGACTGAGCCCTCTGGAGGGCTCTGTGCTCAGCATGGAGTCTGCTTGAGATTCTCTCTCCCTTCCTTTCCAACCCCTGCACTCTCATGAGCTCAATATCTCTCTGTGTGTCTTTCTCAAATAAATAAATAAATCTTTTTTTTTTTTTTTTTTTAATCTGACCATTGGGATGCCTGGGTGGCTCAGTGGTTGGTCAGCTCAGGTCATAATCCCAGGGTCGTGGGATCAACCCTCAGCTCAGCAGGGAGCCTGTTTTTGCCCTTCCCGCAATTATGCTCACTTACTCTCTTTTGCTTTCTCTCAAATAAATAAATAAAATCTTTAAAAAATCTGAGTATTAATAAGTTCAGTAGAAACATATACACAAATGAAAATTATAAAAAATGAGGAACACATGAGTTAAGTGAAGACAAGAATAATGGAATAAAGGTAGAGATGGCAAGTTGGCAAAACTTACAAATAATCAAAAATCTCAGGGAGAAGGAAATTTTTAGTTACAAGAACATAATCCAGGAATAATCTTAGTAAACCTTAGACAATTATGATTGTGTTTCCCTTAAGACTTTGGAATGTTTTCTTTTACTGTTGAAAAAAAAAATAGCTAGAGAGTATATTTGGGTAAACAGTGAATCAGTAAATAAAACTAGAATTTGGATTCAGAGTAAACCTATCTTAAAAGTCTTGACGGCTACTTAATGATTATTTATTTGATTTATAGGTAATAAAATTACTATTTAAATCTCCTGAGTCTCAGCTTGTGACCTGACTCCTAGGGTTGTTTTAAGTACTAAACCATGGACTTATGTAAAGTATCCATGTTGTATCTCTGCCCAGCAAATGCTAAAATTGAACTATGACTTGCTTGTTGTCCCCTCTAAAATGCATTTGTAAAGCCTTATTCATTTTGGATTTCTTAATTTCTACACAATGCCTGGAGCACAAGAATGTTTATTAATGAAAAAGCCTTATGAATATTTGAAAATTGGCAGCAACTTATTGGTTCAAAATGTCAATGATATTTAAGTACTTAACTTCTTTTTATTTTATAAGGGTAGAAAAAATAGTCAAATTATTTTTAAAAATACCTTCAGACTTGTTGAAATACTTTCATTTCATTCTGTTGGCACGAAAAAATAACAAAAACATTGTTTAAAAATCTAAGCATTTGAAACAGAAGATTAATAAGTATATTTTGTTTGAAGGTGATAATTTTTCATTAATTGACACAATTTCTGCTGGTTTAAAAAATTCTATAAAACATGCATAATTCCACTGCCTCTCATAATCATTGTGCTATCTTTTATTCCCTGTAGAACGCAGGAAGCTTTATCTTTTTTCTATAACAATGAGTCCTTCCCACTCCTGAAAATATCTAACAAGACTGATTATTCTTTACTTTTCAGACAGCAGTGATAAACACATACATACACACTCACAGATTCCAAACAAAATTCAAAGTTTATTTTGTTGTTGCTTTTATGTTAGTGGTAAAAATGGTGCATGTTAAAAGGGATGATTCATAATCTCACACCAAGGCATACATGTCTGAAGTGCATCCAGGACTATTTCAAACAGCTGCTTTTGGCATTGAGCTAAATTTAATGCCGTTTGTCTCAAGACTACTCTCTACCATTTTAAGTGACAATGCACCTGGAGTACCATCCAACTTGTATTAAACTCTCCTTTTCAAAATGTGCAAGTATAGCTAGAAATGCTGATTTGATTTGAAATGTACTCACATGCCAGGAGTTATATCTGATAGTTACTTTTCCAATGTCATGAAATATGACATATTTTTGTAGAATTCTTTGTTACCTGAAAACTAATTACTGCAAGAGCAAAAAGGAAGTCTTTTAAATTATAAAATTGTCCCTTTTCATTATATATATTATATTATATTATATTATATTATATTATATTAATTATATATATTATATTATAATAATATACATATTTGTTGATTTTCCAAAACAAAGGTCTGCAAAGTATGACCCGTGTGTTAAGCCTGGCCCATGGACACTTTACCTTTTTAATACCATTGATGAGCTAAGAATGGTTTTTAAATGGTTTTTAAGAGAAATAAAGCCCAAGAAGAATTTGTGACAAAGACCACATGTGGACTTCAAAGCTTGAAATATTTCTTATGTGGCCCTATAGAGAAAAAATTTATAGACCTCTGTTCTAGAGTGATTCTCTAACCCATACTTCTATTTAGAGTATGTTTTAACAAAATATTTCAAAAGAACAAGAAGATATTCTCCCTTCTTCCTGTGACATTTTGGCGATTCTATATAGCCATAATAGATGCAATTCCTTCCCATTAACACATTGATCTGTCAAATTACCATGATTTATAAAATTAGAGGGTTTTAACTTAATATTTTTATAGCTATTTCTCTCACTTTGGACCTAATTTTCTTGGTACATTTTGTTTTAAGTGTGCAAAATGAATGTTGACTCTATGTCTGCACTAGTACTAATGTATACATTTTAAAAGTCTGAATTTAAGCCATAATTTTGCCATGGGGACTCTAAATAGACATACCAGGCTCCTAATAGATCTGGGGAAATGCTGAATTTTTATTTATGTCTTCAGGTGACAAGCTGTGATGGATGGCCTGACAAGGTCCCATAGTCTAGCTTTGCACTGCCAGGGAAATGATCGTGGCATCGGCCTGCCAGTTTAGTTATCAACAGCTAGCAGCCTTAAGGCAGCAGTTTAAAAGTCATTTGTTTGCACTTCTAACAAGTACATTCCATTGTGTCGTTTATTCAAGTAAGCATAATTTTATAACAAGTTGTTAAAAGCCCTTTTGTCAACAATAAAAGTCTTTTTTCCTGGTATGAACAGGCCTAATAAGTGAATATCTTGAAAATTGTGTACTCTATTTAAAATCAAAGCAAACATTTTACTAAATATTGCTAAAGTAATTAGTGTGGCACAATTTTTTTGTTATTCTCCCATCAAGTCCTTCTTAAGTAACATTTTTTTTTCTTTATCACAGAAATTGCTCATTTAAACTGAATTATTACTCTCCCTCTTATCACGAGGTGAAGGCTGTCATCCTGTGCTGTTGTCAGGGAATGCATATTTCCAAGAGGAAGGTATCTAATTTTAGCAGTCATAGCTAAAAATGATGTTACTGTTAGTTGTCAGAGGAGTGATCATTAAGGAGTCTATTTTCTCTTTGATGCAAGCAATTCAGATCAACTTTTCAAGGCACTTAGAATTGCCATGAATATTCCTCCAATTTTCACCTCATTCTTGCCACTGTCTTATCAATGTCATTTGTTATGAATGTAATACAAATAATAAAAAACATTTTTCTTGTTCGCTTTTTCCAGATATAGCTTTACTTAAGTCAATTCTTTTTTAAAACCATTTGTGACGATTATTTTGAACTGACTAATTTAAAAAGTAAATCCTATTTTTCATGTTTGTGCTAACAAAATTCTGCGTGTTACATGAAAGTTTTCCTAAATGCAAAAACATCTAGGTTTCAATATATTTAATTTTACTGACAGTAAGCTTTTGCTTCATTTCCATGAGGCATATGATGGGAAAATATTCGGATTTAATCTGGTGCTTCCAACATCCTATACCTGAGCTTAATAAAGTAATCAACTGATTGTAACTTTCTTTTAATTTTGTCCTTAGGAGTCTCAAGTATTGGGTCATAATTAGGCATCATGTCTGTGTTCATAAAAATACCAATTTGTAACATATTTTTCTATAAAGTAAATGTGACTATATAAAACAAGAAAAAAAACAAATGAAAAGAGATTTCATAGAAATATAAAAAGTATTTGAAAATGTTTGACATAACCTACAGAGTGTGGCAAATAAAAATAATATTGAATTTAGGATGGAGATGAACAGCTGTTTTTCTCTTGCTCTTTAATGGAGACCTCTAGTAATTTATTTCTAAGCCTAATATAAAGACTGAACCTTGGTCTCACTGGGTTTCAAATGACATTTAGCTGCTTGAGACGTCCGGCACACTCTGCCAACACCATGCACAGAGTAGCCCTGTTTCTCTGGGTGATAGGTTCCATAGAAGATATTTTCGATCTGAAGATTACTGTCATCTTTTTAGAAACCTGATTCATGGTTGTGGAGCTGCAGAATTGAGAAAGAAAAATGAATTTAGTTTAGTTTTTGGTTATTGTGACCCCAAGGGCCTTCTGACCTACTCTGGGTTACATCCTTTAGTGGCAACACAGTCTTTGAAATACACAGGCAAAGAGTTGTTCTGTTATATTTTCATGTACAGGCTCACATGGACACTGATCCTGAGGATTTTCACATTTCCTGCATCTCCTCTACTGTCTACTCATGAATACATGCAATATTTGCAGTGTTATGAAGCTTCTTTACATGTTGTAGCATATGTTTCTCCTATTAGCTCAAGCATGGTCTTTCCATGGTAGCTAATTGGGCTTCCTTACAGCATGGTGGCCTCAAAAGGTTTGGCCTACTTTTGTGGTAGCTGAATGCTTCAAGAGTTAAAATCCCATTGGATCAGGGAGAAAGGAGCCTCACTGTTTATGATCTGGCCTCAGAAATCACACAGCCTCCTTTTCACTCCATTCTATTCATTATAGCTAAGCCAGGAGCCCTCACTGATGGCAGGATGCCTAGATCACATTCTAGAAGTGCACATAAGATGGAGATGTTGTGGTTATATTTGGAAAATCTACTGCACAGGCAAATGAAAACCAGACATACCGTAAGTGCTGCATGCATATTACTGGTGTGTATATGACTGGTATTATTGCCACTGTACTCCTGTAGACTGGATGCTGTTGCATTGAACCATTTCATGACTATTACAACCAACTCCAAAATGTCTCTTAACAAAGTTCTGGTCTTGAGGTGCCTGAGTGGCTCAGTTGGTTGAGCGTCCAACTCTTGATTTTGGGCTCAGGTCATGATCTTAGAGTCATGGAATTGGGCTCTGTGTTTGGAGCAGAGTTGGCTGACACCAAAAGCAATTCACCATCATCACTTTGATTTTGCATCACTGCCTCCCAATTCAAGGCTGCATCAAATTTACCTGCATAATTTCAGATGCTCCTGTCGTTAACCTTCAATGGTGCTGGGCGATTTATAACTCCTACCAATCCCAAGACTCACAACATAATGTGGGGTCATTTACTAAATATTCTCAAATGAGGGATTCTTAAGTAGGGCAACCAAGGAAATTTCTACTTCATAAAGTACCTTATTCCTGTAGTAAATGGACACAGAAAAAGGAGCGGCATATAAATCTGGCAGTGGCTTATGAAAATTCAAATACAACATTTCTACAAGATAAGCATGAACAGAATATATATAGCTACATATATACTGTTACATATGTAGCTGTACACACATATAAGTTTAACACAACCTCCTATAAATATGGATATAGTTTTTAAATTTTTCAAATGATTTAAAGAAGAAAATCAGACGATGTAGGAAAATTATACCCTAACATAATCAGTGAATTTATCTAAATTATTAGTACAAAATCAAGTTTTAAGTAAAAACCTACTATTTTTTGTTGATAATTTATAGAGTACATACACATACCCACAAATTAGTAAATATAAGTATATATGTGTAAGCATGTAAGTACATACACATAAGTCTATAAGTGTATATATGAATAAATGCATATTTCTAAATATATTTACATGTATAAATGTAGTCTGTTTTTATATATACTCAATAGTATTTAACTGTTTTTAAAATATTCTTATTACGATATCTTATAAAACAAATCTGCAAATAAAATTTTACATACAATCGCACATATTTTAATACCCATAGACCATTCTTTTTGTTCCAGCTTGTTTTGTTATGAATGCCATTTCAGCTACTGATGCCATTAATTTAAAAGCTGTTTTATTAGTAAATACATCTCTAACTACACTGAGCCTGTAACTATAAAAAAAAAAAAACAGAAATAACACTGCTTCCTAAATTTAGATTTTTTATCTTTAAATTCCAATAAAAAAATTTTTAAATGATTTGTATCTTTTGAATATCACTTACGTTAGCTCATCTTGAAAAGGTCCTAACCTGCTATTTGGTGTTTGGCCCTTTGAAGTATGTTCATAAATCCAGAGATTATGATGAATGCTATAATGCAAGCTTGTAAATGCAGCATTATATTCCTCACTTTCTGTGAAAAATCACTGTTCTGCTGCACTTTCAAAATCTATTTTTAAGATTCCCTATTGTACAGATCCAGATAGCTAATCACTTATCATAATGACTGCTTCTAAACATTTAACCTGCTGACATGCTGATGCATCTTAACACAATAGCCTGGCAAAATTCCTTGACCTAGAATCATCTAATGATTTACACAGAAATACATATGCCCATACATATCCCCAGTGAGCTGTGTAAACTCAAATAAGGGGAGGAATCATAGTTGTTTTGTTTATCACATATGTAAATTGTTTTCACACTCCCTAGAACAAAGAAGACACTCCAAAATTATTTCTCGAATTAATGACTAGATAAATTAAAGATCAATTAAGTGACAAGACTATAGAGCTAGGGGCATGACTGCTCTCTCGAAACTTCCAATTTGTGAAGTTCTACTTTTCCTTTTATAAAGCTGCATCAAAGCTTTCAAGGTAAAATTTTAATTCTGTGGTTCAAAACCAAAACCCGGCCATCCGTTCCAGAGTTTATACAACTTGGGAAGGGAAAATACAGAATGGATGTTTCGTTCTGGGGTAAATATTCTGATGTCTGTATTCCTCATCCTCCTTATCATTGCCCGTCCTACACACCCCTCCTATAGACTATCCCTATCTTTGCTCAAGGCTTCCCCAACTCAATAAATGGCAAACCTATCCTTAAAGAGGTCCCTTCTAACCCCTCTTTAATCTATCAGATATCCTACCTGTTAGATTTCTAATACTTATATCTACAATGTTCCCACTTACACATGATTCTTTACTGATACCACCCTGATCTGAGTCAACATTGTTTCTCACCTAGATTGCTACAATACTTACCAAGGATGTCTTCCTTCTGTTCCCTTTACCCAAACTATTCTCCACTAAAGCAGATAGGATGATCTCTCTCTCTCTCTCTCTCAAGATTTTATTTATTTATTTGAGAGAGAGTGAGAGAGCATGAGTGAGGGGAGTGGCAGAGAAACAAGCAGACTCCTTGCTGAGCATGGAACCAAACTTGGTCTGGATCCCAGGATCAGGACCAGAGCTGAAGTCAGATGCTTAATCACCTGAGCCACCCAGGTGCCCCAGGATGACCTCTCTAAAACATGTGCTGGAATTTGTTGAACCTCTAATTCTCCCAGTAATTTCTCCCAACATATTAAGGATAAAGTCAATATCTTTCTGAAAATCTCCTAGACTTTCTGTGATCTAGCTTCATTTATGCCTCACCTCACTCCTCAAGTTCTTCAAATGTCACCTTTCAGGGAGGACTTTGCCAGCTACTCTGACAATTATGGCATACTTTGCCTGACATACTGTTCCTTTTCTTTGCTTTTTCTTAGCACTCCCACCACCTGGCACACCTCATATTTTACTTATTTGATTATTTTATTTACATTGCCCTAGAATCTATGCTCCAGAGAGGCAGGAATTTTTGTTTATTCTCCTGACTGAATTCCAACACCTAAAGGGTAGATACACTCAATAAATACTTGGTGCATAAATTAATGAGTGGTCTAGTTCATCAGCATCACTCTTTACCTTTGGTGCCTTATTTTTGCCTCCCTTCATGAGCCTCACAAAGGTTCAAATGAACAAGAGCTTAATCCTCTAAGAACACAAATCACATCTCTGTTCTTCCATTACTCTTATTTCCATAGAACATGAGAGAGATATCTGGAGACCAAATTAATAATGGCTAATATAGTTATCAAGCGCTTTTAGGTGGTAGGAAGCTGCATCGTGCCATTCCTTATATTATCTTAAAATGTCTATAAACCTACATAAACTCTATGGGGTAGCTCTTTTAATTATTCCAATTTCATAAGTTAAAAAAAACAAGTCTGAAAATGGTTAGGTAACCTACACAAAGTCATATATTCTGTGTGTTTGAATCCAAAGGGTTCAACTGCAGAGCTTTTATTCTTCAATTCAATACTGTAGCACCCTCTCACTGCTCCAACCTGCTGTGCTCTAGTCATTAGGCAAACACGCTTTTGTTCTGTCTTTCCGGTTTCTGTTCTCCTTTCTTATTATGGGTTACTATGGTTTCCTTGGCATCCTTTGGCTTCCACCATTTAAGAGCTACAATTTTATTTGAGCTCGGAGTAGATATAGGGAAAAAACAACCTTCAGTTCATTGGATTCTAAGCTACTTAGTTCTGCCTAATTTAGATGACAGAGACTCCCCCTGTGGTCTACACAAATTCAACAGAATTTGGTATCAGAATTTGACATGGAAGCCCCAGCCACCAATAAAGACTTCATTTGTTAGGTTTATATTTTATGCATAAATTTCCTTCCAGAACCTGTAGGCAAGGGAGATGGGGAATGGAAAAGAGATTTAAGATACTTGGGAATGCAGGTACTTGCTTGATTTGTTCTTCTTGTGAAGTATGCCCAAAAGTTAATAAATAAAGAATGGCCCTTAAAAAAATAAAAGCAGAGTAAGAAACTGCCAATTTTAGTGATTATAAATTCATTCTAAATTATATAAGAATATATATGAGAGTAGTAGCACATTTTACCAGATGAAACAGTAGTTATACAGTACTAGTGTCTTCTGTTCAGTACTGAGTAATTTGTAAATTATAATCATGTGACCAGAAACCTAAAATTAACTATATATGCTTACCATCACTTTCTGTTAGTCCAGGAAATGACACATATGACAGATCATTAAATAGTATGGAAAAATATTTTAAAGGATATTACACAGCTCAAATTTTGCAGAATATTCTTTGAAATATCAAGAATGACACTTATATGTTTAGTAGAGATAACGGTAGTACAGTGGTTGTAATAATAAATGTAGTTAGCATTACACAGAATTTAATATATGCCAGGTCTTCTGTGTTTCACATTGGGAAACCCATGTGAGACTCAAAGCGATCTATAAGACAGGGCTTTTTACTATGTCCCTTGCCTAGATGAATAAACAGAGTTAAAAAAACTTACTAAGGTTACAGAGCTAGTAAAGGCAGTCCAATTTTAAAATGAGGCATTCAGCTCCAGAGCCTGTGCTCTTTACCATTACATGATATATTTTTGCAGAAAAAAAAAAAAAAAGGTCGATCTAGAACTAAGGAAATAGGATTGGTGAGATTTAAGTAATTTCACTAGAAACCTAGATACAACTGTAAGTGAAGATACTGGGAATTCTCTGCAACTTATTAAAAAAAGATGCAATACAAGAAACTAATCCTTCTAATCTAGATTATGTGGTTCACATGGTGGCAGAGCAACTGAAGTTCACATGAAGAAACGCTTGATGATAAAATGCACGACTGAGGGACGCCTGGGTGGCTTAGTGGTTGAGCATCTGCCTTTGGCTCAGGTAGTGATCCCACGGTCCTGGGATGGAGTCCCACATCAGGCTCCCTAGAAGGAGCCTGCTTCTCCCTCTGCCTGTGTCTCTGCCTCTCTCTCTCTCTCTCTCTCTGTGTTTCCCATGAATAAATAAAGAAAAGATTTTAAGAAATGCACAGCTAAGAAAAATCTATCTTTTCTAGCCATATATGGAAAGAATATTCTTTCCTTTTAAAGAATAAATATCAAAACTGCAATACTTAATTATATTGTATGTAATGCAAATTTTTATTGTGTTTTTAAGAAATTGTATCTGCATCACTCCAGAATGGTTTGGTCATTATTAGTTAATCATTCATTAAATCTGATGTTAATACATCATACACCAAACATTGCTGATTAAATGCATGAAAGGGTGCCTAAATGGATTTGTTTTTTAATGTAGAAAAACACTGCAAGAAAGTCAACCAAAATGAATGGTGATTTTGTATTAGTCATTAGACATGAAATGATGAACAAGAAAATCTATTTGCATAATGGAAAATACATTTAACCATAGTCATCACTACCTCTTCTGTCTAAATAGACAATCTAAATATGCAGCTTAATATACTGGCATGGCAACCAGTCTTCATGATGCACCTTCATTCCAGAATGTTTTGGTTCTCATTTTTGGAGTAATATTCACACAACCTTGTAACTCCCATGGAACACTGCTTCCTGGTTTAAGACTCTTTATCTATTATCTATCTATCATCTATCTATCTATCTATCTATCTATCTATCTATCATCAATCTATCCATATATCATCTTTCATTTATTTTTCAATCTTACTACTAAATTTTTCAGCCTTATTACCATAGTTTTGGTTTAAATTCTCAACGTTTTTGACTTCAACTCAGCTTTGATTCCTCACAGCTTCTTGTTCCTACTTGAGATGAAGGAATGCCTCATTTTCTTTAGGATGTCTAAATTCTCTTCTTGGAAGAAGAGAAATTCACTAGCTTCTCCTTATCAAATCTCTCCTCATTTCAGATCCATATTTCATCATTTTCTCTCATGTCAACTCAGCTGTAGACCCCCTAACAGCTTCTTAGAATCATTTCTTCTTTTACATATCTTACAATCTATCTAGAAAATCTTAACCCAGTCGGATACATTAGAAAGTTGAGAATTTTTCCACAAGGGCTTTTCTGTTCTTATCAAGATCATCAAAAAATCTTGCACCTAGTACATGCACAATCCCTTCTGTAAGGATGATCAAAATAGCACACTACCAGCAAGTCATGGGAGCCGACCAATAAGCAAGGAGCCACTTTGACTAGAGTTCAGATACTAAGTGCATAGACTACTTCCTGGCCTTTACTCTCTAAGTACCCACGTTAAGGAAATCAAACATCTGGTGTGGCCTTCTAAATTCAGAATGGGTTAAATAATATTCTCCTTTTAGTACCTTAAAGACTTTCTTTTCATTTCTCAGAAAGTAATGTTTAATTGTTTTTTAACAAGCAAAAGAAAAAAAAATTAAGCTAGTTATGGAGCATATATTCCAGACTATCCATATAGAAATAGTTACTACAAATTATTGAGAAAAGATAGGCACATCCAATTTTAAATTGGTTAATAAATAGATAGATAGGATAAGAAACCCTAAATGGCTAGGAAAAATTTGAAAAAAATATCTAACATTTGTGTGGTCACTAACATGTAAAATAAAACAAATGTGATAGCATATCCACCTTCAAAATTGGTGTAAAATTAGTTAACACAGTGATGCAGAGTATATGCTCAAATGAGTGTTTTCAAATATTACTTTGGTATAATGTTTTTGGAGACTAACTATAACTAATTATCAAAACATTTTAAATTCTCATATGTCAACCTGGTAAAGGAATCTCTTATTTTTCCCCAGAAAATCATTGCAGATTTATGGGTCAAGATTTATTTAATCTAACATTATTTATATGTGTATCCTTGGTAGTAACCTACCAGAAGATACAGAGTAAACAAATATTGGAACATCCTTACCAGGTAAAGAAACACACTGGGACATGAAGAGTGTTTATTTCTGAGTAATATTGTTATTATTGATGGCTTTAATTTTATTATCCCAGATGATTACAATTCACACAAAAAATTGTACTAATTTCATAATCAAAAAGATTGAATGTATAAATAATACAATTGGTTATCAGGAATGAAAACAAATTAGAAATAGCCATAATGGGAGTGAAAAAATCTTTAGGCTTGAAGAAAGGATGATTGAAATAAGAGTGAGGAATTTTTTTTTACCCATTAGCTTTTTACTGTCATTATAATATCAGATCATGACGTGTAAATGTGCACACAAACAAGACACAAGCTATTTTTTAGAATACTTTTATATAGAATTATCAAATATCACTATTTTTAATATTTGATGGTCTTCAAAATTCTGAAAACACCTTTAATTGTTATTTTCTAATCCAAAAACCTATTATCTGTTATAAAAAGTTTTAGAGGACATTTTTATACTCCATATTATTGGGTTCATAGAAGTCTTTATTTTTAGAAGTCTTTTGTATTTCATTTTATTTTTTTTTAAGATTTTATTTATTCATTCATGACAGACACACAGAGAGAGACAAAGAGCGAGAGGCAGAGACACAAGTAGAGGGAAAAGAAGGCTCCATGCTGGGAGCCTGACATGGGACTCGATCCCCGGTCTCCAGAATCAGGTCCTGGGCTGAAGGCAACTCCAAACTGCTGGTCCATCGGGGCTGCCTGATGTATATTTCACTTTATATACAATTTTCATATTTTATGTTAAAAAGAAAACAAAATAAAGATCATTATGCTTAATGCTATCATTAAGGATAATTACAATATAAATAAAATTCAATATAAATACCAATTATCTAAATGTCAACCATTTTTTTATCCATATATCAATCTAGAGAATAACTGAGGTATAAGAGACACTAAATGGATATCAAGTATCAGGTATAGGAAAACTAATTATTTATTTATTTATTTATTTATGATAAATTTATTTTTTATTGGTGTTCAATTTGCCAACATACAGAATAACACCCAGTGCTTTAGAAAAAGTTATACAACAAACTTTATAGGAAGAGTTAGCAGGCATTGATAGATTATCACCCAGGAATTATTTATGTTAAAATATTTCAACTACATTTTAATATTTAAAAATATTACAACTATATATTAATATTTGAAATATAATTTCATTCAAAAACTTATAGATTGCCATATAAATGAAGCTAAGTCATTCATTTGTAAAATTGTCTCTATTTATACTTATAAAGTTTTATACTGTTGAAGTTCATATAAAAGTAAGGATAAATTCATACAAAATTATTTCATAAACTAATATAATCTATTAATTAGAAATTATATATATATTATTATAAATATATTGATTAGCTGATTGTTTCAGATAAATGCCCATGAGTGTGATGTGGGATTTCTGTGTTGTATGATATTTATCTTTACAAAAGGAAAAGGAGTGAAAGACTAATTTCAGGCACTGGTAAATTTTGTGTTACCAACAGCAATATGTGAAAATTATTATTTCATATTCTCTTTTGGCATCTTCAGTCTTTAATTCTAGCCGTTCTAATAGCTGCTGTAGAGTAGCATCTTATTGTACTTTAATTTGCATTTCCTTAATAACTAATGATTTTGAGCATCTTTAACATAGCTATTTGCCATTTATAAATCTTTTGGCAAATATAAAATTTCACCCATTTAAAAAATGAATTCCTTTAAAATTAAAGATTTTAATTTATTTTGCACGCAAGACTTTTTTAGATCTGTGCTTCAACAACAAATTTTACCAGTTTGTGCCTTGCCTTTTAATTTTCTTAAGATTGTATTTTGAAGGGCAAAATTTTTAATCTTTCTTCTTGTATCCTTCCTTTCCCCAATTCAAATAGATTATAGAGATGTAATCTTCAAGAAGGTAGTGTTAAAGAAGAAAGATGGAGTTTTAACACTCAAAAGATGCAAATGAGAAATTTGCAAACTTTCTCTCCCTCTTTCAGATTTTCTAAAATTTCTACCAGGTAAGAAAGCAAAGGGTAGATTTTTCTCCCCTCCAAACCATGTTCATTAACTCCATACCACCTGTCAAGGCTCAGGTCACAAGTCATAGATCAGAGTATTTTATGTCTACTCCAGCTCCTCCTTCCCAGTTCAAGGCATGCCCTTTTGTTACAAACTTTATAGTTTTTTTGTTCCCTCCCCGCTTTTTAAAAGAAAACTGTTTTTATACTGAATTTCCTATAGTGATTCTTTTATTAATATCTGTCTTCCCACACTAGAGAGCAATTTTCATAAGGGCAGATATAATACTGATTTGTACTCAGCTTATCCTCAGTGACTAGAGCAGCAAGTACATGGCATGTTGCATCTGTTTAAAAATATCTGTGTAGCAAATGTTTGTAGTTAGTTAGGTCTGCCACAAAGCTGCTCAATCTTCTGTGAACTAGTACGCATTTAGAATGATCTGAATTAGATGTACACTATCACTTATATGTATAATAAAGCCTACATTTCTTGTTGTCTATTACTGATCTCTTGCTTTGGGGCTCTCGTGTCTGTTTGCTACAGGTTAAGTCTGAGGCTTAACTCAGTGTTCTGATTTTAAGAGTCTCATTTAGCAAATGTTTAGTCAACTCAAAGTTCTTACTCCCTCTTCTGGCTGTTCCTGCCATCTCAAATCCTCCTTTCCATTTCCATTTTCCCAGGTTGGGTATAAGGGCGGCTATAACTATACATCGTGGTATCTGTTAGAGGCCTGTCAGACATATGCTGTATCCTTCCAGAGAGGCCTTACTGAGATGTCTGCCAATCACCAAGTCAACATTCATTCTGGGTCAGCAAGGTGTGTCTGGTAATATTTTGTTAGGGACGTCTTGGCTCTATTTTACTGGAAAGATTATATCCAGTGCTCTGCTAATTGCTGTATGTGTTATAACAGGATTCAAGAATATTCTTTGTTTCTTAGTACAATTTAAGACTGAAAAGGTTTTTTTAAAAAAATATACCATAAAAACTAAAGTTGTAGAACATATACAAGGGAGATAAAGTGCTTGGTTTAAAAATAATCAGTTTAATAAAAATATTTGTAATATGAAATGTAGATGAGCATATTTATATAAATGTAAGATAATGATGGCAATAAAATAAAAATGTATATTTTTGCTTTAGAATATTCTAGGACTTGTAAAATATAGATCCAGATTTAAATTTAAGTATAAACTCATATATAGATTTGTTTTTAATGAATTCTTTTGAATACTAACCATGACTATATTGTATGTTTTACATTGTCTTTTCAGCATGATAATTTAAAAAAATCATAGCATTATTATATATGAGTTGATATATAGGAATTGTGATGAGAATAAATAAAGTTAGATCAATTGAACTTCTTATACAACCTTGGTGAGCATCATTTTCATTGTATTCTATGTGAATGCTTTCTCAGAGCACAATTCCAGAGTACAATGTGAATGGTGCCCTGAGGAGTAATACAGCCCAGAAGCCCTGGAGGAAATAAGCTGCTGTACATCTGTCTTGACATGCCAGTGTAACTAATTCTTAAGGGAAGAGTTGCTTTCCAAATAACCCATCTCATCTGGATTGCCCTCTTCAAAAATCCAAGAGAGAGCTGAGGTTGTCTGAGATTAGTATAGAATAATGAGAGCAAGAAAAGTGGCAAGTATAAAGTTTTAAAAGGACCTTAAACTTAAAAAAAAAAAAGGTATATAGGGCTGTACATTTACAAAGATATATAGATCAAAAGCTAATAGCAATAAATTTATAACATAGCCCTTACCATCATGAGAAAGCAAGCTCAGAAAAATATATTCAAATATTTGGAAAAATTGGGAAAGAAAGGAACTTCCTGGTTTTAAAACTCTAGATAGACATGCTTATCCTTTTATTAGAAAGAATAGTATTAAACAAATATAATTATGAAGACTGAAATTATCTCTGTGGTTAAGTAGATTTTCACATTGTGATTACAGTACGCATAATACAGTAGAAATCAAGAATAATGTGTTATTTTTTAGACCTAAGTGATTTAATGAAAATAAAATCATGCCTCATTCTGTCTATAAACAGTCCTAAGTCAATTCTGAGGTCATATTTAATGTCTATATTCCTCTAGAAACTTTCATCTTTTTTTATTTTATTTTTTTAATAAGGCTAAAAAATATGGTTTCTTAGGGCACTTGGATGGCTCAGTTGGTTAAGCATCTGCCCTGGGCTCAGGTCATGACCTCAGGGTCCTGGGATGAAGGCCCGTGTTGGGCTCCTTGTTCAGTGGGGAGTCTGCTTCTCCCTCCTCTTCTGCCTCTCCCCCTCACCCCTGCCACCTCTTGTTCTTTCTCTCTCTCTTAAATAAATGAATAAATAAATAAAATCTTTAAAAATATATATAATTTCTTCCTTTTTTATAGATTAAGCCAGTTTTCTTGCTGAGTTATATGTTTTCCTTCTTTTTTATTTTTATTTTTTTTTTATTTTTTGTAATATTTTAAACATTCTGAGTGAATGAACCCAGGCTAAGTCTAAATTATATTAGAAAAGCACTTGATTGCCTTTAACAAGTGGTAAATACAATTACAATCAAATAATTCAGATATCATTTGAAAAACACAATTGTTTAATTTTTAGAATATTTAACTCTAATTATTGGAAGATGACCAAGCACCCTTATAATTAGTATCCAAATCCGAAATCACTATTTATAATAAATTATATTATCATTAGTAATGATGGACAGCTCCAGTGATTCACACTACTATTTAGGCAATTGTTAATCCCTGTTGCTGATAATCAAATGGGGATGATGATGCTAATGAATATCTTTCAGAAAGGCATACTTCACTCTGAGTAGATAAATGCAGAATACAACATTGATGATATCCCCTTCATGCCCCAAGGTTTTTGTAAGCAATTCCACAAATTAGAGGTTAGTTTAGATAATCTTCCATCTTCAATCTGCTGTTTTCATTAAAATATTCTTCTTTAAATAGGATCATCATAATAGCATTCATTGAGAATCTGTGTATGATAAATGGCTAATAATTATTGAGTACTCCTATGTGCTAGGCTCTGTTGAATCACTTTAGGGTTATTAACTCCTTTAAACTTTACAAGAAGCCTATGAGAGGGATAACTATTATTCACTATTGTACAGATGAAGCAGCAGGCACACAGACTTCCTCTTTACTCCTTACTATACTGGATTGTACTATACTACCTCTTCAACTGGAAATGCATCTTCAAATATTATAAATAAATGAATTACAATTAGAAATGACTAGTAAATTTAGAAATAAATGGAGCAAAATTTAAATAATGTTTTTTCCCCTGTTTTCCCAGTCTTATCCTTCTATTGTCTAGATACAACCTCTTGGGTAAGTGAACAGCCAAAACATAAGACTCCAGCACAAAAATAATACTGAAATTTTGGGGATCCCTGGGTGACGCTGCGGTTTGGTGCCTGCCTTTGGCCCAGGGCAGGATCCTGGAGACCCGGGATAGGGTCCCGCGTCGGGCTCCCGGTGCATGGAGCCTGCTTCTCCCTCTGCCTGTGTCTCTGCCTCTCTGTCTCTCTCTCTCTCTCTGTGACTATCATAAATTAATTAATTAATTAATTAATTAAAAAAATACTGAAATTTTGAAAAAAGAGATATGCAACCAGGAGAAATCACAATTTAAATTTCAGGGCTGCTTAATCATGACTTTAGGCACAAAAATGAAAATGAGGTATTAGAAGTCTTCCAATCAAGTCATTTTACAATTAGTTCAATGTTATCCCTTTATTCTTG